>NC_043963.1:33274326-33874326 GCF_902148855.1 Sphaeramia orbicularis
CTTGGTTTTATTTACAGCTATCAACATTTTAGTAGCATTTGAATAAAACATAAGAATTGTTTGATGTCAGTGCTTTAATGGTTCAGTGAATTAATATACAGAGCAAAAACAGACAATGTAACATCTAACCATTAAGGAATAAAGTATAGCATTACACTGGTCCATTCACTGCCATAGAGGACATGAATGTGCTTACTGACATCCCATTGACTTGAAACATGAAGAAAGAGGCTTTTACAACACATATGTGTACAATAAAATATAACATAAACATGAAACACTGTTGTTTGTCAGAGCAGATCAATAAGGTGACACCGATGGGTGTATCATAGCCTCTCTCTGTCTGTCACTTCACACCCTCTTTTTCACATATCTTTCTCTCACACAAACACAAACACACACACAAACACACACACACTAGCTCAAGTGTTGGGTTTCACTGCGGCAAAATGACACTACAGCACTTCTTTAGTCACCCAATAGGGTCATCACTGTGGTCAGAAATGACTTTACTGAGTAATCACTGAGCCTCACTCAATAGCTTTTAGCTTTTTTAAAATTCATTCATTCTCTTTGGGAAACAAATACTACGTTTAACCCAAAATGTATTGTAATATATTTTGTTAGTTTGTAGAGCGTTCCCTTAGCCTAATAGCCTTTTTCAAGACACTTTCTGACTCGTGCGTAAACGTTTAGATAAAAAATGGTTTTGTTTTCTTCCGTTGTGTAGTTTTTGTCTTCAGGTCTAACAAGAAAAAAAACCTTAGGAAGGTGTAGTGTATGATCTGTGATGGATGAAAACTACCATAGACAGTACCTTCATTGCCTGGGCTTTCTTGTGAAACATCTCCTCCATGTCTTCTGCCAGTCTCTTTACCAGCCGCAGCCCATCTATCTCCTCCACCCGCACTGCTCGCTCAAACTCCTTGTATTTCTACAAAAAAAAGGAAAAAAGACACATTTAGACAATCAGGTTACACAAGTTTCTGTGACAGATAAATTGGTTAGCGTTGTGTTTCATTATTCCACTTATTAGTCATTTTACCTTGCTTAACATTTAATGCTTGTAATAAGATCATATTTGATACTGAAAAAAATTGCAGGTTTTTAAAAATACTTCTGTTGTGAAATACTTCAATAAGTATATATCGTTTGTGTTGTCAAACCATTTGAGCTGAGTTAGAAAATCTCCACAGTATACTTTAAAAATGGAAATGAGATTTAGAAAAGTTGCTATGAAAACCACACGGACGAACCAAACCAATTATCTCAGCCAAGCGCATTATCAGCCACCTACAAGTTTCACTAACCACACAATAAGCGTCGATGGAATGCTGTTGCCCTCAGTATGCACTAAACTAAATCACATTATTCTGCTATAAAACAGGGTTCATGACTTACCCAGTGCCTGAACTTGGGACAGTGACATTAAGTCGCGCTAATTCCACACCCATGCATACCGCACATACACATGTACATTCACAGGGCTGGTCTAACCAAGGGAGCATACTTTTATGATAGAAAACGGAAACAGAAAAAGCAAAAACATTTTCAAAATCTGTGCTAAGCCGCAGGCGGCTGTGTTTCACTCTTGGGGGATTTAACAGAAGATTACCTCCATATCAAATGGCATGGCCTCTCTAATGTTATGCCAACCTGCTTAGACACATGCTCTTAGCTGCTCCTGTTCAGCAACACATGAGGAGAAGGGTGAGGAGGGAGGCTACAGTAGGAGGGGAGGAATGGGGACAGCAGCAGACGCTCAGAAGCTTTTGGATTTAGGCGATCATCTGAAAAACTGCAGGACATCACAAAACAGAGAGGATCATTTTTCTTCCTCACACCGAAACATTTGATAACGGGGAATTTCTTAGCGGTGGCTGAACGTGGTTAAACGCTGAGAGCTGAGCTGCATGTACTGTCACTTCAGTATTTGTCACCTATGAAAAGGAAAAGTACATTTATCACACAAAGTCAATGAAATACTGAAGCTAAAACAGTTAAACGCAAAAAGCAACACTGAGAGGGAACACTGAATTTGATCACTGAACGCCATCTTCAAAGTTAATTATAGGAAATGCTCTTTCTAATAGCTTGTGTTTGTGTGTGAAAGAGGATCTGACCACCCTTGCATTTCTTCCATCTTGAGAGAAAGACCCAGCCAGCCAGACAAACAAAAGAGACAGAATGAGAGATAAAAGAAACAAAACGAGAGAGGAAGCGAGATTGAGAAAAGACTGCGATAGGGAGAACAAACACTGTGTGGGTGCGACAAGATGCAAAGACAAGTTGGACGAGGAAGAGATGGAAGGCGGAGAGATGTTAAGGGTGAGAGTGGAGGTAGAAAGTGGAGGAAAAGGATGATGGATGGACAAAGAGAGCATGGAGAGATAATACTGAAGTGGGAGGTTGAGAGGGTGGTGTGAAAAGCAATCTGTATTTGCCGAGCTGAAGGATGACAAGCAAAGGGAATCTGGTTAAAATCAGTCAATTTAGAAGCAGCTTTATATTTTGTAATTGTACGTGGAATCACTTGCACTGCGGAAGACAATAGATTAAGTTCAAAACCGGTGATTACAGCATCCATCATTACAAGCAACCAATTAGAAAAAGTGCAAGGGCCAGAGACTCAAAGTTCAATATGGATGGGACGCCTCAATTTTCATGTAAGAGAGAAGTGCCTTAAAAAATTAAATAAACAGGTGGGATGGTGTTTTTTTTTTGATAATGATAATAGTGCAGTGATTAGAGGAAAGAGGTTATGGTTAATCAAGGTAATATCCAACTTTGAGTAAAATGGAAGTTGGAGTAGGGGTGGGTGATGCGGCCAAAAGAGCATAACAATTATTAATCCTCTTGAGGGTTAGAGGGATGGTAGAGCCTATCCAGCATACTAGGTGAAGATGGGGTAAACCCTGGATGTGTCGCCATATCATCGCAGGGCATGACCTAACCCTAACTAAGTAATTTGTTGACCTTCGCAGACTTCCTAAAACACACATAAAGATAATTGGGCTGTTTCTGTCCCGATTTCCCCCTTTTCTGACCAAGGCAAATGCCAGATTATCTTGTGTCTTATAAGAGACATAAGGTCTGAGGTGTGTTAACAGTGAATTTGTCCCGATAATTGGCTCCAAAACGGATCGGGGCTGACAGTCATAAATATTAAGCTTGTTCAATATTTTACGACCAAAAATCTTCCTGTGTGTGGGGAAAGCCAACAACCCCCGAGTCATGACTCCGTGATTTGTGACGTGGAATGGAATGTAGCCAATTAAGAAGCGAGCTGACTGAGGAACAAGGAAGCAGGCGTAAAATAAAAACAAACATGGCCGACCTGAAACATAAAGTTCGGTGGACCTCAGAAATGGAGGACCAGCTCGTGGAGCTGCGGGAAGCCCAAGAATGTCTACTCAACGTCTCTGCCAAGTCGCACCACAACCGAAACGACATGTTATGTGTTGCGTTTTCCGGTTGTTGCTATGTTTCTTCTTCTTCGTTTTGTTAGATTATGTTTGATCACGCAAGATTTCTGGTTTGGAGGACTACATTCTAGATCAGTGGTGGGACAGAATTGTTATGTGTGTTGTATGCTATGTTGAGATTTTTGGAGCACACCACACACAGTACGATCAAAACTGTTCAATGCCTGATTTTTTATCTTCATGTGTGGGGTCTGTAACAGATAAAAAATCTCTTCAGATTTAGAAAATCCTTATGTGTTAACCCCGCGTAAACTCAAGCTGAACTAGTGCTATCCGCTGTTGCTGCTGTAGAGGAGCAGAAGAGCGGGACCAATGCACATTAGTTTAATTGAAAATCCAAACCTGGGTCCTGTATATAGGCACTAGTGAACAGGATTGGATATACATTAACAAAGATAAGTGGACAAGGTGAACATTTTTAGATTTTGATCTGTTCACACATAGGAAATAAAATATAAATCAAATATTGTCATTCAGAGCAAAATGTAAAATTTATGTGGACCTCTATACCTTGATGGCCCTCAAAGTGCTTTACAATGACTATGTTTATATGCACAATAATAATTACTTATTTCCTGATTCTGACAAAGATAATATTCTGAATAAGCGGTTTACATGGACAATGAAAATGAATATTCCTCTCATAGCTAATCCTGTTGACATCCAGCATATCCCAATAAAGATAATGATTTTAAAAAGTTTTCCACAGATGGAATGGATATTCCACCATGTGAATTCAGCCTTTTCTCTTTTGTTCCCTCAAATATCTTCTGGAAAAGGACAGCTTTTAAATATTTGCTCATTTCCATAAACCTGTTGATATACTCTGTCGTAATGTTTAACAGTAGGTGTGTTTCTCATTGCCAGCAGAAGTGTGGACTTTTCTTTGAAGCATCCATCTGTAGCAGAGGGGATCTTTGTCTCTTCGCCAGCTGACCATAAACTGGGACATGTGTTGAAATCTGCTGTAAAATGCTCAAATTACATTTATTTTCTGAATGCGCTCCCTACAGGTCCAAAGACTCCTGATAAAACCAGAATTATATCAACAAATTTCACATGTCTGTTCCATTCAGAATATGCTGTTTATAATATATGACACCTGTCAAATTCAGTATAATACAGAGCCCAAGTCCTAGTTTTTCTGGTGTGTCCCATGAGACTTAACAAAAATAATACTTTTGATCCCATATGAAATGTGTTACAAGTCAGAGAGTGTGGCAAAGACATTAAAGACACATCTGGTTTTATGTGAAACAGGTCACCAACACCATAGTTGCTACAGCCTTGGTATATATCACCTCAAACTTCAAGAGCGAGGTGAAGTCTTACAGGAGAATAAATTCACCACAGTCTGGTCATGTTGAAACTCCAGAGACATCTTCATTGACTCAGAACAGACCGTGGAGTGAAACAGTCATGATGATGCTACCTCTGTAACTTTCAGGTCTGTGGTCTTTCTACTTACATACTTTCACAGTCTGATAGTTAAAACTTTTTTGACCGTAAACTGTGACTTTCCTGACTTGTAAAATTATCTTTTGAATTAACAAACACCACAGGAGCAAATGATAGCAGAACTCAACAGGGATCAAAGAACTGATTGTCTCTCACCATTTACTGCAATGGTGTTTTGTTTTTTTTTTGTCCCTGAAATAAAGTTCCATGGGGCATAACTGGAAGGGGTGGGAGTTTGTCTCTCTATGGTGGAATATTATCGTGCAGATAAATGCACTCAGTGTGTCAGATTCACCCTTTTCTACACACAAACATCCATACACTAGTGAAGGAGTCACTGGGAGCAAATTCACTGTAAGACCGGATAAGTTGGGTTTACTTAAAAAATTTGAGGAAACCAGTTGCCTTAACAAATTTAAGTAATGAGTGATGAAAACTTGAGTGTATTAAACTTAAATGCTTGATTTGAATGTAATTGCTATTTTAAGTACAACACACTAAATGCCAAGTTAATTTAACTTAAAATTTGTTGCAATGATAATTGCTTTGTATAATCATTAACTTAATATCACCACTTTATTGTACTCAATTCCAGGTTGATTTAAATTAGAATCTTTTGTAATGTAAATTGTGTCTTATAATTATTCAACTTAATATATTGTAGTGTGGACAGAAGTTAAGCAGGAAGTTAGCTCAATGTACATTGTCAGTACAGGAAATACTCTTAATTTAGCAAGGTATAAACATTTATGTTAAACAAAAATGATCATAGATGAACAGGAAAGCCATTGTTCGGCCTATGGCTCTCACTCATGGTGCAGTTCTACAAAACTGCAAAAACAAACACAAAAAGGCCAATAATAAATAATAAAAATTGCCATACACACATTAAGTAAAAATTAACCTAACACCACAACCCCGCTGAACCCCTGCACATAAAAATAACACATTTTCAACAACATGCCCAGTACCCACAATGCAATGTGGAGATAAAAAGGAGTGGTCATAACTACAACTTAGTGATTTAAATCCATTCAACTTAAACTATAAATTAGTAGAATATACTTAACATTCTATAGTATTGTAACAAAATTTAAATCATTTAAGTACACTGTAATTAAAGCATTTTAGTAAATACAAAGTCCAGGCTTACAGTGTTGGGTTCAGTGTCTTCCTCAAGGACATTTCAACATGTGGACAGACCATAGGGTTCAAACCACCCAACCACCTGACCCACCAATCTAAAGTGCACATCAACACACACCTCTTTCTCAAATACAACTAACTATTCCTATTTTACAACCAGGTCTTTGTCTACCGTCTATGCAGCTACTCAAGTTGCACTGCTTACATGTCTGTCACACTAGAGAGGAAATAGACAGGATATACACCTCTACTGGATTGTTGATGTCAGACCGATCAATGTTATTAAATGCTCTTGGAAGTCGCCATGTGAAATTTGGAAACAGGAGCAGGACGGCATAAAATGACGCATCCTCTTCAATGCATTGAAATGAGATATTGAAAAGATCAATCACAAGATCAATCGCAATATAAGATGATCATATCGCCCACACCAGGGGTTGGGGTTAGAGATTTCTCCAAACAGTATGGAGCCAAAAAGACAGCTTTAAAAGGTAGGCGGAGCAATGAGAGGGAAAGCGTAGGAAAGAAGTACTGACACAAAGAAATAAAGAGACACTAAAATCTGTTACATAAAGGGAAACACTCAAGAGTTTTAGCTTATGATATCTGCACATCATAGTATCGACACACTTTTCACAGCCATAAAGCTCAACAGCCTGCGTGTCTTTGAATTGCTGCCGAAGTGGTCCATTCACTGCCAAATTCATTTGCATGTCATGGCCAAACAGTTTGGAGTATCAAATTCTGTTCAAAAGACCTGATGCAGGCATCCAAAAATGCTATTTTTACACATATGGTAAACACTGGATCACACACAAAAAAAGAAAGAAAGACAGAAAGAAAGAAAGAAAGAAAGAAAGAAAGAAAGAAAGAAAGAAAGAAAGAAAGAAAGAAAGAAAGAAAGAAAGAGAAAAATACAAAATCAGTAGGAGCTTATACCTGAACACATGCTGCTTTAGAACTGTCTGTAGGTTTTGTATAAAGACACAAACTATTGCACAAAACTTACTTCTTGCAGACCTAATTAATTGCAGCCTCAGGTAACATTTTCTGTGGCCAATCAAAGTGACTGGATGATGACTAAGAAGCCAAATCACAGCAACCGTAACCGTACAAAACTCTGAGCGATAATCCTATAGCTGAATGACAACAGCAGTATTTCAAAGGGACAAAAATAAGTCGGTGACAGATCAAGCCGGAACTGGCCTCAGTGGTTTATCAACAATTTTTTTTTCCTCTTTCTAGTTTATATGTTGGTTTCCTGAGGTTTTCTTCCCCCGCTTTCATGTCTACATCCCATCAAATACATGCCATCCCTTCGCTAAAATAAAATATATAATAAAATAAATCTTGTACCTTCATGGGTGAAATCACAGCTAAGAGTTATCCTCTTTAAAGATTTTTTTTTTTATGTTTTTTAACTGAAACCACTGCGTCTATCTACAGCGTCACTAAATCCTTGTCCACAAACTGGCCCAGAACTGACAAATATTTCAGACCTCACGAGGCATAAGGAAAGCACAGAGAGCCGAGGGCCTGAGCTGAAGTGTTTATGTGTATGTGATCATGTTTGTGTGGTCAGTGAGAGGCTAAGACGGTCCAGCTGACCACAGGCTGTCTGCAGCGCTATGTGCAGTCAAGCTGACCAGAGCCGACCAAGCCCAATTAGCCTGAAGCCATTCTCTTCACATCACATCATCGTCACAGAAAAGCCAACTGACATACATCCAGATCCACCACTTCCCAAGAAAGGAATGAGGAGAGATTCTACTAAAGGCTTCAGTGGCGCTGGAAGTTTTACCATCAAGCAATACAACAAATGAGAAGATAACCAGTGGAGTCGGATTCACTGACCCTGACCTCAGTTTAAAACAGTCACATGGTAGGTATTACAGTTTATGTGACATATAGACCTGCTATATGTTTAATTGATTTATTACTATTTCCAATTTCAAGATATTCCTGATACCCTTGATTTGGGTGGGCCAAATGGTTCCATCTAACTGTGTCAAACTAATTTCAGTCCAAGGGCCACATACAGCCCAACATGATCTCAAACAGGCAGGACCAGTAAAATAACATAATAACTTGTAGATAATGACAACTCCAAACTTTTCTGAGTGAAAAAAAGTAAAATTACATTATTAAAATGTTTACATCTACAAACTGTTCTTTGAAAATGTGAATGACATGACTGGCTATGAATAACCTGAAATATCTCAAGAAAACTAAGTGCAGTTATAACAATATTATGCCTTAGCTTAACATTTACACATATGACAACTTAGAGATCACAGTGGATCTACAAAGGCATAAAACATTTAGTAACAGGCAGAATACGGATAAAATTGCACTTATTTTTCTTAAGACATTTCAGGTTGTTCATGGTTGGTCATGTTATTCCTTTTTTTGTGAACTGATAGTTTAGTAATTCTACTTTTTTACACTAAAAAACATTATTATGATAGTAATTCACTGGTCGGACCCGCTTCGATCGAATTGGTATGTGGACCCTGAAGTGAAATGATTTTTGCACCCTTGATTTTTAATATTCATTAATTCGTTCATTCATCTTCTGAACCTGCTTTATCCTCACTAGGGTCGCAGGGGGTGCTAGAGCCTATCCAAGCTACCTATGGGTGAAGGCGGAGTACACTTCGGACAAGTCACGAGTTCATCCCAGGGCTGACATATACTGTAGAAAGAAACAACCGATGACTTTCACACCGATACCTATGGGTAATTTTAGGTTGACGGTGCATGTCTTTGGATGGTTGATTGTTAGTATTTTCAGTATCATTTTTGCGTCTCACAAATGCACCCAAAGAGCCAGATTGGATCCTCTGGTGAGCTGGTTTTGGCACACCTTCACTAGAGGGTACCAGGTTCAATTCTCCATCGGACCTTCGTAGACCCTTTCTGTGGTGGTTTACCAGTGCTCTCCACACTGTAGGGGTTTCCTCCAGTGTCCCCTGGCATCAAAAACAAGTATACATAGATTAATCCTCCTGTCAGTTCCCTCCCACCCTCTTCCGAGTTCTTAAGTTGTAGCTCCTTGGGTTGACTCCTTGCCTCAACTCCTCGGCCCACCCACCATAGATGCGAGTGGTAGAGTTGAGGGAACAGGCATTAAACAACATGAGACATCCTCACCTAGGAGCCGTCGTGTTAAATAGATGGCAGTTAAATATGACATGTGGAACAGCTGTCTGTTAGTTTGTTACAATGTACCGCTGTATTTTGATATGTGACAGATGAGTGCTAATGTAAACTGATTAACTTTTAATTCAATTCACAACGTGGCATAATGTGTCAGTAGGAGGTGCAGGAACATGATGCATTTTTTTTTACCTGACACACATTTGGTCAATCACTTGAACACTGTAAATAACTTGTACAACTTCAGATTGAAGGAGACTTCTATTTTTAAAGTCCTGCTCCCACATTCCAGCTGTGTATCATGCCTCTTTTACATGTCACAGGTCTGACTAGCAAACAGGCCTCTATAGTGCAAAACCTTATTATAATAATTTCTGATTCAGACTCCACTTTATTGTCATTCGATCAATGGTACATGATAGAATGAAATATAGTTACCCAGGTCTCATTTTTTTTTTTTTTTGTTTTTTACTTTATTTTTATTGTTTGATTTCTGTATAGTACAAAACAAAAATAAGGGACAACTTCAATCAATCAATCAATCAATCAATCAAATTTTATTTATATAGCGCCAAATCATAACAAAAGTTGTCTCATGACACTTTACATATCGAGTTGGTCGAAGCCAGACTTAATTTACAGAAACCCAACAGAATCCTCCAGGAGTAAACACTTGTACATTTTGGGACCATAAAAAAACTTTGTGCCTATCATTTGGTTTTAGTAATGTGACGCTGAAATGAAAATTAGCAATTTCTCCCATTTATTATAACACTGTTCTTCTTGAGTCCTCAATCTGTGGGTCAGAATCTCCATCTCGAAAATTCCATTCACAATTTGTAGCCAGTCGTTAGTTGTAGGAGGTTCTAATCTGCACCATTTTTTGGTAATACCCTTTTTACAGGCTGCTAATAATATTTGAAACAAATATCTATCATTTTTTTCTTACATTATTACCAATAATACATCTAAAAATACATCATCAAGCATGTTTTAGGGATTGTATAACCCAATAACTTAACAACTGTTTAATGTACATGATCCCAAAATGACGCAAGTTTAGGCGCAGGTCTCGGTTTTGTAGCATAGAGGCTAAAAGGATAAAATATAAAATAAAATATATAAAAGTTAAATAGGGTAGAATACAACAACCATAAAATAGGCAATCAATTTTTTTTTAAAAAAGATAATAAAATAACTTCTTAATATGAACTGTATGTAATATAATAAGGATACCCAGATGTATCCTTGATCGTAGCTCCTCGGTCTTCGATTTGGTGCATCAAGATCAATTTCCAGGTAACGATCAAACCTTGAGGACTCTGGAGTTGGACCCTGAGCGCCTTCAATGGCAGCTCACTGCTCCTAATGTTTCAAGTGTTGATGCTAATTGCTAATCCTAAAGCTAAATACTGTTTGTGTTAGGATGGTTAAAATACAGAGACCGAATCCCCCTTCAGGGAAAACAAGTGAAATAACGTTAACCTTTCACCTTGCTGGATTTTGTAGTTGTACTTTGGAGACGATGGGGACCATGGGGTGGAGCGCAGCATCATGCTGGGATGAAAGACTCAGCTGTCCACTCATGTTGTGTCTGCGGAACAGTGACTGCGTCTTGGGAAAAGTGCGTTTGTGTTTTGGCCTGATCATGTGTTTGTCAGATTGTGTTTTATTTAAGGATTGTTATGTCTGTGGAAAATAGTTTTATTATTTCATTTTAACCATATCTCAACTGTCAATCGATGATGTGAAAAGGTTCCTCTTTGTATTGATGAATATTTAGTAGATGGTCACCTCATGTGTATTTTGGTCATATCAGGTAGCTGCACTGAAAAAACCTCTCCAAATGCTGCTTCTCGACAGCGAGTAGCGGACAGGGAAAACAACTGATTGTGAACATGACTGTGAGCATTTAGAGGCTAAAGATGGATGTTTCCCTTGGGAGTTTGAAGAAACTGAAACCAGAGGCATAAAAGCATGAACAACAGAGGCCAGAGACTCAGCTGCTCTGTAAATAACAACAGTTTGCTGATAGTTCCACTACATCAGTTTATGTCAGTTCTGCATTTGCATCTTGTTTATGCAACATACAAGTTAGAGCTACACAATATATCGTTTGAGCATGGTCATCACAATGTACGTCGTGTGCGCAATAGTCACATCGCAGGTCCTGCAATGTAGGAGGCAAATGACCTCAATGTGTTCTCATCTAATTTCAAGGGTACCTGACACACAGTACGCACTGCAATCCACTAATCTCAATTGTTCTTAATCAGTTTGCTGAATCAGACCACGCCCCTGCACATGGAATGAGTCGCTGAAAAATGTGCAACAGACAAGAGACAATCACCAAAAACAAAAACTTGGCGCCAAAAAGAAAAGCAATGTCAGTTATCTGGTATAATTTTGGCTACAAGAAGGATGATACTGAAACATGCATTCTGTGTCGGTAGGGCCTTGCCCCTGTTGCCACAGTGAGAGGTGACAACAAATGTGTTTGACCATTTATGTCGGCACCATGCAGATATTATATCCTCGCTGGGTTAAAAATAATCGCATTGTCAGTTATTTCCAATATTATGCAATATTGCTCCAATAAAGTTTGCAAGAACATACATATAAGTCAGAATTCTGAGCTCCTGTGTGTTTTTGTCACCACAAAAAAAAACAAAAACATGAATTTCAGTGTTGATTAATATTTCAATTGTTTCATCCAGACACCGACTAATTGTTTGGTCCATAAAATGGATGTAAATGCTGGCAAAAACACAACATGGTGTCCTCAAGTGTCCAAAACCCAATGATAGTCACTTTACTGTCATTGAGGAGGAAGGAAAACAGAAAATATTTATAAAATAGAATCACAGTCAATAACTAATCTGCTTTGGTTGCTACTGAACAGCTCCAAAACTAGATAACATTAGGCTGCCGATAAAGTCACAGTTATATTTACATTTCTACAACGCTGAGGAGAGAGACAGGAACGGCTGCATATATTTGATGATCTATGGTAACTCAATCCTTTTCCTTTACTCCCCCTCACCCCTCTGCTGTGTTGCATCACATGAATGAGCTGATGCTTGTTAATCTGTCTCCCACATAGTGTGTTTGGGCTATGAGACAACAATCAGTGGACAGGATCTCTATGTCCAGGCTTCAGTTTAATACACAGAGCACTAATGTGTGCACAGAGGACAACACACACGTACACAAACAAAGACTTATCGCACATATTGCAAATTAAAAAAGAGAGAGCTGTTATATTAAAATGTACTTTCATTATAGACGATACAGTATATTTCACCTTTTGTGTGGTTGGTTTAAATAAACATCCAGTCCTCATATTCAGGTTGTGTAAGGAGTTGGAACAGGTGTAATTTAAATCTAGTGATATGATAAAATAATTCAGATAATTCTGATGCCAACAGTTCACTGTAAACATGATTTTGTATAAAAGTAACATCCAGGAAAGTTCTAGGCCTCAAGGAGCAAAGATGGGCTGAGGAAGCTTGTCAACAAATGTGTGAGAAAATTACTGAAATGTTCCTTAAAAATAAGGGGGAAAAACCCACTGTCCTCAAGTGTCCAAAACTGATTATTGACTACTCATATTTATTTATTTTAAAAGCCAACAACTAATCAGCTCTAGTTAAAACTGAAATTCTCTAAAACTACATAACATGAGGCTGCTGATAATGCCAGTGTAAAGTCATATTTCCTCATTCTAATGCTCAAAAACAACGTTCCTCAAAAAAAGACTGGGAGGAAACAGGATGATGACGATGACAAGTTTGTATATTTCAAATTCTACACCAATAAACCAATCCAAGGAACCTGAATGTACAGTATTTCAGTGTAAAGGATAAGGGCATGGGTCTACACTGAACACCATGACCTCTGATCCCTCGACGGAAACTGCATCAAGAACCTTCATTTATCAATAGAGCACTGAACTCCAGATCCTTCTGCTGTGCCCCTTTGGATCTAACTTAAGAAAAATAAAATCTGAATTCTGCTACCATTGAAACATATGGGCTTTTATGTCCTTATAATTTTACAAGTCAAGAAAGTCCCAGTTTGTCGTAAAGGCAACAATAAAGTAACATCTAGTTTGATGGGAAACAGCTCAGTGGAATGGAATTACAAAATAACAACAACACTACTTGTCAGATTTCATTTTAATTTCTTTTTTTAGAGGAATGTTAACAAGTGTTAAACGAGGCTAAAAACACCATACATCTGGTCATGTTGACGCTGGAAGACATCATCAGCAAATTAGAACAGACTGTGGAGAGAGACAGCTACAGTGACCTCACCTCTGTGGTGTGTAGTCCCTCTATTCTAGAATAAAATTATCTATTTTTTTCTTGTTTTAAAAACGCTTTCTGTAAAACATAACATTGTCTCAAGAAATGTACATGTCCACACAAAACTGATGAAAACACTGTAGTATATGCATGACATGTAAGTGACAATGCAAGGCTGCCACAGAAACACACCAAAAACAGAGAAGATGACATGGAGCACAGGTGTCAAACATGCGGCCTGGGGGCCAAATCTGGCCCACCAAAGGGTCCAATCCGGCCCATAGGATGAATTTGTGAAATGCAAAAATTACACTGAAGATATTAACAATTAATAGTGTAAAAATCAGTTTAATTCAGGTTCCACATACAGACATATACAGACCAATATGATCATAATAACTTGTAAATAATGTTTTTTGGGGGTTTTTTGGTGTAAAAAAGTAAAATTACATTAAAAGTTTACATTAACAAACTATCCTTTTGCAAAAATATGAAGAACCTGAAATGTCTTAAGAGAAGTAAATGCAATTTTACCAATATTCTACCTGTTACTAAATGTTTTGTGTATTTGTAATTGTAATGTAAGTTGTAATGCACATGTGTAAATAATAAACTGACAAACTGAGGCATAATATTGTTAAAATGGCAATTGTTTTTCTTAAGACATTTCAAGTTGTTCATGTTATTTATATTTTCCCCAGAAACTTTGTTGATATAAACACTATCATAATATAATTTAACTTTTTTCACTGGCATTATTTGACTGGTCCGGCCCACTTCAGATCATATTGGTGTGAATGTGGCCCCTGAACTAAAATGAGTTCGACACCCCTGACATAGAGCATGTGAATAAACAACACTGTAACCTGCTATTGTTGCTGTTATTGGGGTGTTAACAGAGATGGGGCTATGGCGTCATCATTTCAGATAAGATGCGTATGGGATGTAAACACTGAAATGGAATTCGACCAGTCATTTCTTGAGAAACGATGTTTGAAGAAACTGCTAAGAAAGACGATGACAATGAAGACGACAACGGACACAGTGCTTTCACAATAGATCATGGCCTATCTGCTGGTGAGCTAAAAACAGGAAAGTCCATAAATCAGGGTCTGCTGTGGTCTGAGGCTGTGTCAGTGAATTTTGGCAAAGGTCATTGTCACTTCTGTGATGCACTATTAATACTGAAAAGTACTCTGGGATTTCAAAGTAGTACATGCTGACTCCAAGATGACAACTTTTCCAAGGACACACATGAATATTTTAAGGAGACGATGTAAAATCACATTCTGACCATTGCAAAGGCCTGGCAGAGGTAGGAGTGGATGCAGGTGATGGACTGAGGTGATGCAGGTCCAACTTGACCCCAGTGGAGAATGTGTAGCACACACAAAATACAAACACCTTGTACTGTTGCACACGTGTCTACAGGACGAATGATGCTAACTTTTACCTGACACACTTGAGCACTTTGTGTGTTCTGTCACTAACTGTGTTTTAATTTTTGTAAAAACAATTTACATTATTACAAAGTGGTAAATGATTTACCGTTTCAACGTTATCTTGAACAATGGTGGATTTACCTACCGGCGCCCTCGGCAAAAAAGTGTTACTTTGGCTGGGAATCAAACCCCGGTCTCCCTCATCGCAGTCCAAAGCATTACTGATTGAGCTAAACCCCAGTTGTTGTAAGCTCAACCTATTTGCTATTTGTTTGTCTTGGTACTTTTCGGGATGTGACGCCTACTCCTGTGGGTGGTGCTTGGACACTAAGGCCCAGTCCCAATGGGCCTAACTTTTGCACCCCAAGGCCCACTGATCTCTTGTATTGGAGGAGCGGGTAAGAATCTACTGCGCACGCACCATTTATAACTAGCATTTTTTATGGCAAAGGGAGTTAAATCTGAACTAGACTACATTCTAATAATCATGAAAAGACAATTGTCTATTCAAGCAGCATTTGGGTCGGCATGAAAAACCAACAGGCAGCCACAGCAGGTATGTAATGTATTATTATACAGTGTCAGAACAAGTGTATTAGGCAGCAAGCTGTGCACTCATGATTTGCATGGTTAAGTTTTGAAAAGCACAGCCAAAAAAACTGGTGCACGGCTTGTTCAAAGCCATGTTAATTATCAATATATTGTTCTCTTACCTTGTCACGGGTATTACCCTGTTGAAATGCAAGCGGTTGGACTATTAGAGTGTTTCTCAACGGGGGCAATATGCAGTCTAAAGACCTCGTGTAACCCCCCCACCCCACCCCCGTCCAAAATTTGTCGGGGATGCTCATGATGCCGTTGCACTATGTGTGTCGCTTTTATGTACGCCGGAATATTACACACCCTGTTTTTTTTTTGGTTTCTTTTACACACCCTGTTCCTCCATTTCTCTCTAATACACTGGTCAGAACTATAGAACTGCATGACATTTGCCACATAACACAGTCATTGATTGAGAGAATCACACAAAGTTGTCAAACATTGGCCTATATCTAACTGGTGTGTGTAGATAAATTTGACTGGATTTACTGGTTGTCAGACATGTGTCAGCATCTTGTGAATTGTTACTGTTTTGCTTGACAGATCGTCAAGTATTCTACATGAACACACACATTTTCTTGTATGTACTAGTATACCTACTACCAAGTAGA
Organism: Sphaeramia orbicularis; assembly: GCF_902148855.1. Classification (NCBI taxonomy): domain Eukaryota; kingdom Metazoa; phylum Chordata; class Actinopteri; order Kurtiformes; family Apogonidae; genus Sphaeramia; species Sphaeramia orbicularis. Next base: position 33,290,535 of record NC_043963.1, read on the forward strand.
AAAAGCCTCAGGGTCAGTTATGATTAAAGTGTATATTGTGTTGTGAAATATGACTGTAATGCATAGTATGCTCTGTACACAAATCAAGCATTCCAGGAATATGACAATTTGGAGAAGGATATCACATACATATGTATATATAGCAACCCCCTCCTTCCATTTCTGGATCTGCCACTGTTGAATATGTTGCAGCCTGAATGTGAATGCACATTTAAAAATGAAATGAAGCTGACCAGACACAACATGAAATAAGTTGTGTTCACGCTCTCTGCGCTGAAATACAATTAAAAGTCCATTTCGATACTGCTGCTTTCTTTGCGAATTTGTATTTTCCATACCCTTCAAACTGTTTCTGATTTAGGAATATAAAAGTGACATAAAGGAAAGATACCGCAGAAGATCATTGCTCCCGTACCGAACATTTTGCTGCAGTTGCTCAGACAGGTGCCCATTTATTTGTCGTCCTCAATAATGGACTGTTAGAGCGAAGACATGTGAATTACATAATTTGTGTTTGTATCTATGTATCTTGTTTCTTTGGGGTTTGATAATAAAGTGTTTAATGAAGGGGAAAAAGTTCATTTCACACTAAGACTGAACCCCTGTCCCCCAAATCCCAGCTCATTTTACGCACCACCAGATCCCACTTTACCAGGGCTGATTCTCTCTCAGCATCACAGCTGTTGAAGCTGAATTTCTTTCTTTCTCTTCATCTCTCTCTCTCTCTCTCTCTCTCTCTCTCTCTCTTTCTCTCTCAAACACAGACAGACACAGTTATTGGCACAAAATTCACATTTAACATCTGCGTACAGGCACAAATACCTTTTTACAATTAACAACACAGAGAGGGATAATCATTATTGTCTTAAATTGTGAATAAAAATTGGAAATGTAAATGCCTCGTTCTCGCTGGTTTTTATTCATCCTGGCACCTAAATGAAGCTGAACATTCAAAGAAGAAAAGGAAAAGCAATATTTGAAAGCTTCTGCCAACAAGCCATGCCTACTACCCTGAATTACAAGTGTGTGTGCTACAATATCCTGTTTGGTTCAAGCTGTGTGTGTGTGTGTGTGTGTGTTGTGTGTGTGCGTGTGTTTTTTTTTTCCATTCACAAAATACAGCCCTGTTTGTTTTGTCTTGCTTCAGCGTGCTTGTCTCACTACAAGTGGATGAGTCTGGATTGATGAACAAAAGAGTCTAAATGTGTGGCGTGTGTGGAGGCAAGGAAAGTGAAAACGCAAAGACACACAAAGAGCAACCAATCCACTTAGCAGACTCTCTGATGTTAGGAACCCCTGACATGAGTAAATATCTGGTGTGCACAGGTAAAGTTTTTAGTATGCAGAAAAAAAAAAGACTGAACATTTACATTTGCATTTCACTTCAGGGGTTTTCAGTGGACATGTGCAGGTAATTGTAGAGAAAAGGCTGAAAATGGACAGAACACTAAGGTCTCCCTATTACTCATTTCAATTACAGTCAGATTGTCTTCTTTCAACCTCATACATGCAGTACTTCGATATTTAGTTAAATATATGGCACTGTTCATAGGTCATTGTATGTACAGCATTAAGTTTGAGGAAAAGAGCTGCTTCTAAAGACCAAAGTGTCAAGAATTTAATGTGACGTCTCTTTGAATTGAATACGGGTGCTTCTATGAAACTGGGTTCATTTTGGTACCTGGCACTTTTTAGACCCAATAATAAAAAAGAAATTTAGACATATTTCCCCCCAGGATGTACCCAATGATGACCTCAGATAAATGCAAAAAAAATTATACTCTTGCTCTGAGCTGCCCCAAAATTAATGAATTTTTAATAAAATATTAAGGCCAAAAATAGGACCAAAATAGGGACATGAAAAGCTTACTTGAAATGGTCTTACATAGCACCATAAATAAAGACACTGTGTAAAATTTGATAATCCTAGTCATTTTTCTAATCCAGACATATGGGTTTTTCATGAATCGGCAGTCTCATTCCAGGTTTCACGTGTAACCCATCGTGTCCACTGATGTTACATGTGGAACTTGCCCATTTAAACACATATAAATCGTGAGTGATTTTGCAACAGTGGTCATTTTTGTGAAACACTCTATCTTGCATAATTAGTTCAAATCCCAAAATGTACCTGTGAGAGAATAAAAAGACATTTGAAAAAATAGTAGCGCGTAATTTTCGTGTCCTTTTTACCATGTTACATGCAGATTTTTGTATAAAACATAATCAAAACAAAATATAAAAATGTGTTTTATCTGAAAAATAGTTTCTCTTCTCAGTAAACACTGATTTCTAAAATAAACCCAAAGTGCTTCCAAACTTGCTTCATAACATTAGTCTACATCTGGTTCGAACTTTTAGCCCCTCTGTCCTGTTTTTAGGGACCAGTTTCATAGAAGCACCCAGATGTTTTTAAGTCTTTTATTCAGACAATATGAGATTTTCTGCATTCATTTTTCTTGAACCCTTCATCGGGCAAGTGATTATTTTTGGTAATTTCTGCACATTAACATTAAATATGGGGCCAGTCTCGTGCCTCAATCAGGTCATGAAGCATGTTGTTTTTTTATAACATCATACAGTGATTCAGAGAAATTTTATAGAAACTTTGAAGCTGTAAATAATGAATATGAGTGATTTCCGTCAGTTTACAACTTTATAACTGTTGTTTTACTGCATGTTTTTACTTTTTAGGAAATTGACATTTTATAGCAAGAGGAGGGAGACTGTTGTCACACCAACGAGGAGGTAGGTGATGATGTCCAATAACACACGAAGGTTGAAATTGTGAATTTCAGAGTATTTCAATGAGTGCCCTATAAAGGGTTAAGGTTTAATTTAGCACGTCAAACATTTCTTACTGTTTGGGAGAGAGTGAGAAATAAATACATATGCTCATCTTTACAAAACACTGCAACAACAAAGCTAAAGGTGGCCTAAGTCTTTCATTAGTATTCAGATTTTATTGCCTTTAGAACGCAATGTTTACTGCATCACAGCAGCATCTGATATCTGTTCTTTAGCATAAAATTCATTTGTTCATTTTCTGAACTGCTTAATCCTCTGGAGGGTTCCAGAATGCTGGAGTTTATCCCAGGACTCCATCAGACTAAGGCAAAGTATATTTAACATCACAAATTCATTTAGAGCAGTGGTTCCAAACCTTTTTTTGTCTCGTGACCCCATTTTAACATCACAAATTTCTGGTGACCCCAGACATTCAAAACAGAGACCTTTAGTTTTGGCTAAAATTAATTTGGTTTTGATCAGGTAATAGCTTGCTATACTATGTTGCAAATAAACATCTTCAAGGTTTTGTCCTTAAGGATAGTTTGTCCTTCCTTTAGTCACAAAGTTTCTGCTCATTGGGTTTTTTTCTTTTGTTTTTTTAAACTATAATATTATAAGGCCTTGATCCTACCATGTTGAGTGCCTTTTTGTCATAATTTGGCACTATGTAAATAAAATCCAAATTAAAAAAAAAAAAAAAAGGATTTAAGTAAATGTTTTATCATTCTTAAAAAAACCAGCCCCTGATTTCAATAATGTTAATATACATAAGAATACTTGACATTAAAAAGACTAAACCCTCACAGCAGAATCCACGTTAACATTATGTGGTGAATATGATTTATACATGAATTATAATATTTAATGCTGGTTTTAAAACATAGGAACTGTGTCAGAAACAGACTTTGGTGAATTATTTAACTCGACCCCTAAACGAGAAAGTCATTTCCCTCTAGATGAAACACAGACCGCTGTGTGGGTATGCTTTTAGGTGTCTGTATGCATTATTACTGGCTACATCCTGATGCCTACAGTACGTTCTGTGTGAACATGTATTCTGCTAAAACATGTTGAGGAGAAGAAACGTCTTGCAGTGTCATCATTTTATATAAAGCGCAACTGATTCCCCAAAGCCATGTTTGTAATTACAGCCAACGTGGCTTTGGGGAAGAGGAGGGAAGCGAGGGTGGAGAGACAAGGATAGAGGAGGTGTAGAGGAAAAAAGAGGAGAGGTGGGACCCAGAGGTGTCACGTGGCAGAACTTAATTCTGTTTTCTGTCGCCGTGCCACTGGGACACTACTGTGTGTGTGAGTGTGTGTGTGTGTGTGTGTGTGTGTGTGTGTGCGCATCAGTGCACAGAAAAGAGGTGAAAAGAGATGGAGAGGGTAAAAGACTGCCTGAAACAATTGCACTTTGACTGATGTTGCATTCCACTTCCTGTGAAACACCACGTCTGTTGCTTGAGCAGGAACGGGAGCATCAGCCCAAATCCACAGCAGGAAATCACTGCTGGATCACAGAATCTCGGAGGAACGTTGAATTGTCGCCATGCCCTCCTCCTTTCATACCCTCCCTTGTATGCCACCCGACAAATTGTTCCCTCAAAAGAAGAGTGCTGGCCGGAGATGAAGTGGAACAATTAATTTCACGCTTGTCCTCCCTGCCTCAAAAGCATGTTGGTCTGGGTCCCATATCTGGTGGCACAGAGACACTACCCGCGGATTGTAAAACACACACACACACACGCACACATACACACACACACAAAATGTAAATTAGACACGTACTGTAAATGCTAATCACACAGACATAAAAACAAGACGTTTATCCACACATACAATTCAAGGTTCATAAACTTTTCTTAGCTGACTGGCCACGCTGTCAGAGCTGTTCCATTCACCATTCTCTCAGTCGGGGTTAAATATGGTATTGATCAGAATGTGGAGATGTCCCAAAGCTGGATCAATTCTCCGTGAGTGAACGGGGAGGATTGTGAGAATGCATGCACATGCCCACAGCTATGACAGACCACTCAATCATAAGGTGAGAGGATGGTGGACACTGATAGCAAATAGACCGTGCTGTAAAACAAGAGCTGGTGGCTGCTTCATTGTGGTCAATTGCTGGCCTCTAGACAAGTCCACAGTCAGAAGCAGCCAAGACACAAGCAGAAAACCAGATGGTGATATAATAAACAGCTGGCAATCTGATCTCATTTTTCAAACAAAAATATAGTTTGGTCACATCTGAAAGCATATACAAACCACTGTATATCTTTTTTGCCTGTAAGCAGAATTATATTATATTAGATTAATAAACTTACCCATTTTATTCAATTATTGATGAAAATAAAAGATAAACTGACTTCTGGTTTGTGTCAGGCTTAATAACAATGTTCTCTTCTCTTAGATTGATTAACACTGTTAAGTCTGGACAGATAACAACAGATAACTAATGATCCTACAAGTCTTTCTTTATCATCCCTGTTGCACACTGGTTTCTGCTGACAGCAATGACAGCAGCAGTAAATGTGTTATCATTAGAGGGGCCACAATCAGAAATGGATGTTGACTCATTTACAATGAAAATATGATTTACGAGGAGTCATTAAGTGAACTAAAAGCATATGAACTCAACTGAGTAATGAATTTCTATTGACCAAGAGATTTTACACTGTTGTGCACAAAAATAAACTGGAATTTAGAACTTCTGACATATTTTTTGTCAGATTCACAAAAATAAACATGTACAGTTGACTGTCTGACTTGTCTTGCATGAGACACAATATAAGCATTAATAAATTTTAACTAATTGCAGATGGGACCAAAAAAGATAGGTTGTCAAAAGTGCACACATCCCCAGGGCCTCAGTTGTGTAATTCAATGAAATACACAATACACAATAAGGTTGGAAGTGTGGAAAAAAATCCAGAATATGCCAGTTTTTATGGATCTTTTTCAAAATTTTAAGAGGTTTTTCTGTGCCTCCTGTCCTATCCTACTATCTGGTTTCCTGAAATTCAGTGCGGTACTTTTTCATAATCCCATATTAGGAATTAAAAGGCCTATCACAGTTATTACATGATCCCTTTAATGCAGCTATTTCACCTTTGCATAATTAGGAATGAAGATATACGTCATATCATGTGACATATCTGGAGGGCTGTGCCATTTTGAACTTACAAGCTATCGTTTGTTATGGACAACAGCATAGTACAGATGAGCAGGAAAGAGCCGTGTAAATCAAAACTTAAGAAAAAAAATAGATAAGGCGGCGGTGAAAGCAAAGGGTCCCTATCAGGAGACGCTCAACGTGACTGCTAAGCAAAGGTATTTGGAGAAGATCAGAGATGTTAAGGATATAGACCCCTACGAGCTACCAGTGTTCACTGACGTACGTCCCACTGGCGGAGGGATCTGGACTCTGCCACCCTGTACCTACATGCAGTTAGTTAACTATCTCATTTTCAGCATAAGTTACTACACAGCGCATGAATTCAAAAGCCATAAGTCCCCTGACAGTTATGAACAGTTTTGCTGTGGCTGGGTTCAAGGTTTGGAGATCTACAAGCCCGGTGACTGTGAAAACACTGTGGTGCTGTCAAAGGTCAGCCCCTGGATAGTGACGTGTTTATGTGTTGTAGTCAAGAGGGTAGTAATGGTGAAACACTATCGACATTGTTTCATAGTCAATAGACAGCATCATTTATGTTTTTAATATTTCCTCCTACATTCTTCTATGTTTCTGTGAAGTGACTGGGGTTCCATTCTAGTTTAGTGATGGCCTGGTTAGTGTGTTGGGTGGGTTAGTGTGTGGGAATTGTAAATGCATTAAACTAGTTGGAAACCCAAAATAACTTAACTCCGGGTCTCTACGTTTGCTGTGCCAATTATGGGAGTAACTGGAACAGTTTTTAACGCGGCAACATCTCCCAGGCATCTTCAATCAGACGAATTTTACAGACAATTTACCACAACAATGAATGCACTGCTATGGGACTGTTGGCGCCTGTAAGTTCAAAATGACGAAATGGGGCGGAGATGCTGGTCGTTACGTCATCTCCTCAATCCTAATTGTGAAAATTGTCTATATTTTTTCATTTTGCAACATGTTGAAATGTAACATTGTTAATAGAGGAAAATGTAAAAAATGCCATCTTATGAAGGTTCTGGGTCGAAATATCACTGAATAGCATGAATATTAAATAAAAGAGCAGACTGAAGTGTTTCAGAAAAGGATGATATCCATGACAGTTTATAGTAAGGAACATTTTAGTACCTTTCAACTACTCAGACATTATAACAGGAGAACTATGTTAGTAAGTGTGAGTAAAAAAAACACTCCCCAAATAACTAAACACACACCTGTTTTATATTATGCAACTGTGTTGTCTAATACATAACAAAAGCTAATACGATTTTTTTTATCCTGGAGTTTAACTACAAAATATTTACTTCCTATTCATCCTGTTAGCAATGGCCATGTAAGTCTTTTTATTTCAGCATAATTGAAACCACTTACACGCCTCACCCATTTAGCTCCTCAACACAATTCATCCACCCGCAGCTTCTGAGTGTGTGTGTGTGTGTGTGTTTCTGCAGTGATCAAGTGTTTAAAGGCTGCCTGAGGGCTATTGAGAGGAACAGTCGAATAACAGCTGTACACTAAAAAGATCACACACACTAAGCCTCATGGCGTTGCTGGTGGCAATGCTCAGGGGTTCATCCCAGGGTGTACTGCGTCTGTTGGGTATGCACCATTTCCCCTCAGAGTGGGTGCCAAGCCCCTGTTTTCTCTAATGACCGCCATCTTTCATTGTCCTCACATGCCATGCCATCATGGTGTACCCCCCACCTACACACACAAAAACACACACAGAGAGAAGCTCCTAGAAGGCTGACATCATCTGAGCCAGCGTAGAAACACTTCTGCTCAGAAAGATTAGGGACACAAACCTTCCCCATTCCAAACTTGAGATGAGAATACACGTAGCAGCCGCACTATCGCGCCCACTCCACTTTTTCGTACACTCATAATTCACTTTACTAAAAAACATAATAGCAGCAAGCAGGTCTAATCTGTTCACATGGAACTGATTAATAGTCCACAGTCTATCTGTAGTTGCCTGCATTCACTTGGTTTCAGTAGAGTCCTAGAAAACATTTTTCATGCTTAGTAGCACACACAATATGGCCTGCTGCTTCCCTATTCCACTCCATACATTCTCACAGTCTGAAATTGATTCCAGCAGCAGTTGGCGTGAAAGTGGAAGGGGAGAGCAAAAACATTGTGGTAGATATATAAAGGCAATATTCATCCTTGCAAGTAGAGATTTATTATAGGAAGTTACAGTTTTGAACTGCATTTCCATTTGAGTTTGCTTTGAACTTGTCATAAAATATGGGGGAAATTAATGTGCCACCTACAGTGGAGAAGAATCCTTTTAGATCTACTTAAGGGTCATTGGGTTCTGACCTGTGCACACAAATATAAGAAAAAAAAATTGAGATAAATATACTCAATATCAACTATAAGTTATATACTGTTCAAAGAAGAGCAGGTTAAACAAGTTGCTTCATTGTCCCTATATAACAGCCACATGCTATTAGGGTCAAATTTGTTCTGATTTGACATTTAAAAGCAGCAAAAACACACTAAATTATTTTTTTAGTCTGATATTTGACAACTTTTGCTACAGTGGCCCAAAATATGCAAAATTGAAAATATTGGATTGGACTGAAATGAAGTTCAGATCCACCAGAGTGGGTCAAATTGAGGAAAATTGCAGCTTTACACAATTTTGAAACTGTGAAACTGTATATATCACCATTAAATTAGGGAACGTAATTACATATTAAGTTATATTTCCTCCCACTCCTTCTCGAATATGTGAATGAAGTCATATTTTGTTTTCATGTAGATATATGTTTTTCATGTTTTCTTGCAATCTGTTTTATTTCTAATAGTGCTGCAACTACGAATCGATTAAACTGATCCGAATCGATTCTTAAAAGAGTTGGCAATAAATTCAGTCGATTCGTTGGGTCTTGATCACGTTAGTATTGAGGCATGTACACTGTGTAGTGTAACAGGAAAACACAGAGGCGTGACTGAGGCTTCGGATGCCAGGCAGCCCCATTTGGCTGAAAGGTAGAGCACTTTTTATGTAACAAAACTGGAATATGGAAAAAAAATGGCCAAAATCCCAAAGCGCATTACATTTTGGCCAAACGGGGCTGTTGTGGCTAACGGGCACGTAATGCATACCTAGCTTAAAATAGCGTATGTGTCATGATTATTTTAGCCCGCTAGCTAGTTGTAATTATACTACATCTCTCCGGTATGAGGTTAATGTTTATTGTGCATTGTCCCTGACTAGATAAATAAAAATAATAATAATAAATTAATTAATTATTAAGTTTTCATCCATCTCCGTTTATCAGGCCACCAGACTAGCGTTACCTATTGTTGACCGGAACTAATACATACAATGCTACTTTGATAGCCTATAACTGGAGCTAGTTGAGTATAGTTTGCTAATCTCTAGCAAAACAAGTCTAGGTAGCGGGCTAGTGCTCGCTAACTATACCCGAAGCTATTGCGGGGATGTAGCTAATCATTATTAATGACCTGTCTGCAGCCTATATTGCTTTGGGTTAAATACCGATCTTTGAGAATTGAGTCTTTTGTGATTATCCGATGAATCGATTAGTAATTAAAATAATCTACAGATTAATCAATCGTTAAAATCATGATTAGCTGCAGCCCTAATTTCTAAGGATTAAAGTGGGATTATTTTTTTTGTTTTGCTGCATATTCAAAATAAATGGAACTGAAATGAAACAAAATGAATCATATTAAGCCAAAAATTATATCAGTCATTTAAGACTGAATGTTGTGACCAAACAAATAACAATGGCGGCAAAACAGTTGAAAAAGACAGTTTCTGACGGTTGGAAATGTAAAATAAATAAATAAATAAATGTTACATCTCCAGAATTTTCTTGCTATTTTTAGTTACAATAAAAATCATAATGCTTAGACAAGACAAGACTTGAATGTGTGGTGTAAAACTTGCTTTAGGAAACATTATGTAAGAATTAATCAGCTTTTTATTAATATCAGCATTTGGTACAAAGACGTCTACTGTGAAGGTTTAGGAAATAAAAAGAATGTAAAGGTTAAATGTGACATGAGGCAGAATTATTTACTGAAGGCTGAGGATTAAAGTGTTGCATTTCAGAGGCGACAGGCGTCCATGTTGACATGTCGAACACTGATTATGATCTTCTGTCCTGTTCCACATCATCTGACAGAGGCTTAGTGAGCTTTTCTGATTGTTTGGACTACATCACAGCCCCTGTGAATCTCCTAGAAGTGAACCAGTAGGACCAGCATCAGTGTCAGTAAATGAGTAGTCAATAGAATGTCATTCACTGTACAATTATTTATTATTAGGAGGAAAATCCACCCTATGAGCCCTTTGTCTCTGAGATACCCATCAAAAGTTGAAGACATTTTCGAGACTGAATGGTTAAAAAAATATAAACAGTAAAATAACAAATTCCAACAGAGTCCAAAAGAAGGAACAATAAACAGACAAACAATGAACAATCTTCTCCAACGGTAAACACTGAATGAAATGTCTGAGGCAGATTCCTCTGAAGCAAAAAAAGTAATAATAATTCTGAATAGTTTGTGACAGCTTGAAATAACTGAATGTTTGTGATTATATGCAGCATGAAAACAGCTCAAACCCAAAACGAAACAAAGCGATGATTAAAAATTCAACAATTTACTTAAAACACAGCCTATTATAACACTAGATAATTCATTTTCTATTACTGGGACAAAAACATTTATTGGATTTTTATGCTGTTTAAGCTCAGTCTTATAGTGTTATATTTGGTCCTCATTTCTGAGTGCACAATGGGATGTTTTGAGCACATGAATCCAAGCAGATTAAACACATTTTGTAAATAATATTTTAACTGAGGGAATGATTTCACTTGCTTGTTTTCCTTACTTCCTTGTTCAACACCGCTGTTCTGTGCATGATCAGGTTTGCCTGCACCGTTGCTCAAACTTGACAAGGTGTCACACTGTGTAAATTTGCCAGTCAGCTGATCGGAAAGCTTGCTCTGAGAACTGAAGTACAAATATAATGCTGAACCATATGAATTGGATATTAAAAATTCCTTCTTTGCGAATGATACATTGATGCAGCGACTCACTTTCTGCGCAGTGTTTGTCTTTTGTTACTGCGCGAGGCAACAACACCACGCAATCAATACAGTTCAACATTGATCCATACTGATCCTTGGCGTCTGAGTAATCATTTGTCACTTACCGAGTGCTCAGCATTTCCCTGGTGTCATCTACACATTAGCCAATGCCGGCGTCTATGCAGTAAACGCAACAGATGACAAGGAGACACAAGGAACACTAAAATAAATCTGCTCTGATTCACTAAGGAAACTGTCTGACATTAACCCATAAAGACCCAGTGCTACTTTAATGGCAGTTCCCAAATGATTTTTTTTTTTTTTTACTTTCTACAGTGATTTATTACCATTAATTGTAATATTATCTTCTTTGTTTTGCTTTTTTCTGTGAAAATCAGGTATTTTCTTGCATTTAACTTACTGATCATATAGATGTTCATAAAAGCTCAGACTAAAGTTGAGGGTTATTACATAAGAAACAAAGAAAAATTAAGAAAAAGTGACCTTTTTCAGCAAAGATATCAATAACTGAATGTAAAACCACGTGTGTCCTTCCACTGTCATTGATAAAACATCATGGGTTTTACCGGTGAATCAATGTTATAGAAGTTGACGGTGTTTCCATGTTCACCACAGAGCCTGCAAACATGGAAATGGGTCATATCTGATGACCATGAAAAGATGACAAATTTATGATATTATTCTCTGTAGTTTGGATTTTATCAGTAGAAATCAGGTATTTTTCTGAATTTAATTTACTGATCATGAAGATGTACATAAAAGCTCAGATTAAAGTAGAGGATTACTATATCAAAAGCAAAGAAAATGCAGGAAAAATGACTTTTTCAGTAAAATTGATCATTAACTGAACATAAATCAAGCATTTCCATCCACTGTCACTAATCCAACTCCTTGGGTTTTACTGGTGAATCAATGTTGTAGAAGATGACAGTGTTTCCACGGTAACAACGGAGCCTCTGAACATCCAAATGATGACAAACTGCATTTTACACCAATTATTTACACATATTGATAGTATTAGTGGATCAACAGGTATTACACAGTTTGCATCAGCAGACAGTTTTGGTGAGCAGTGAATATTTGGGTCTTTATGGGTTAAATGTTCATTGAGGTAGAGGTTGTCCAGTTTCTAACAAGAAAAGGCAAACTGAAGTTCATGTGTGTGTGTGTGTGTGTGTGTGTGTGTGTCACACTGCTGTCTGTAAACGCTGTAGCTGTATTCCTTCATATCCCGCTTGTGTGTGAGATGGTATAGTGCGAGATAGCAAGTGCAGGTGAAGGTCATCAGGAGGAGGGGTGGTTTGTCCCACTGAGCTGGATTTGGCAGCACTCTCACAGTTGCGAAGTGTGGTGCAAATGGGGTGCGGCGTCTAACAAAGTGTGTGTATGCGTGAGAGTGTGTGTATATGTTGACAGAGTTGATGTAGAGGCGGAGAGGGTGACTTGGGACACATATTGAGGCCGGCCGAGAGTGCAGAGAGCAGTGCAGGACATTGTGCTAGGCCAGCGGAACTATTTTTTGCGGGTGTGGGCACCAACACTTGTTCAAAACACCAGCGTGTCCCAAGATCCCCTCCCATGTATTCTTTAGTGCCGTAGCTGCATCCTATCCATTATTAAAGCACAGAGAGGGAGCGGAGGAAAGACTTAAATAGAATGTATGGGAGGGGAGAAGGAGAGAAAAATAATAATGTGAGGGAGGTAAAAACACACAGGTGTAAAGAGTTGACAGGGAGGCTGAAGGTAAGAAAAACAGAGAAAGTTTGCGACGTGAAAAAAGAGCCGGTGTGCCAGTTTATCTTAAAAGGTTAGTTTGAACTGTTTGATGCAGGGTCTTAGTATGAGGTACTTCATCTTGTCCTATCCCATCTAAAAACAAAAAATCAATATCAGTTCAAGTGTACGCCAAAGAATATTTTCTGCGCTTTACCGTACCGTCACACAGCCCTTTCCAACAGGGAAATGAAGCTGTGGAGCTCTTATCAAAGCCACCAGACTCCCTCACACAACTCACAACTTATTGGTCCACAGTTGCCTTGATCTGTGAGGTGGTTTGTGCTATTATGGGACTTTGGCGTTTGACATGTCAGGTTTAAACTGTCAAACTTACTCACTTAAAGATGCAGAAGTAAACCTGCAACTACTGTGTCCTTACAGGAAAAATCAGGGGTTTTGTCTGGGGAGTCTGGTGGTTTTGAGGCGATACATTCCCCATTGGACAACGCACTCTGACTAGTAGAAACATTCTAAATATAGCAGGCTATCTCCAATCTAGTGTAGGTAATACAGTGTCTGGCTAGCACCTCACATAAGCCCACTTCAAATAGAGTAATCTGAGCTAACACTTTAGCTTCTGAGGTAAAGCTTTATATATAAGGCAGACTTATTTAAGCATGCAGAGGTGCAGGATGTATTTGGCATTGATGGAGAAGCTGCAATGAGCCTCATGTCCTTTTGTCTTATCCAGTGTATTACTTTATAAGGGCTGTCTTTACCTACAGCACACAGGATGGACCCAAACAACTGCCAGAATGATTGATGTGGACGGTATCAAGTCGCAGACAGTCCTTCACACAATCCTGCACACGTTAATGTGCTTAATAGTAATAACCCCGCCCCTTTACCAACTTGGATAATGTTTACTCTCTGCATGCAATCTAGTCTAGAGTATACCAGGTGAACAATCTGTCATAATTACAGAAGTCTTTCCAAGTGTGTGTGTGTGTGTGTGTGTCTCTGTGTGGATGTATACATGTGTGTGTCCATTAATGTCCGGTGTAGCCACGCTGAAATGCTCTTTATCTGCAGGCCAGCAGAGGCAGAGCCAGACCTGAGCAGGAAGATGACAGTGGATATTTATCTTCAGCATTCACATTTATCATCCTAACAGCATAGAGCACAATGTGTTACACTGTATGCAAACAGTATGTGTGTATGTGTGTGCTCGTCTGTGCATCCTCTGCAAAAACGGACAGAAAAACCTGCATCTCTACAATCATAAATTAAATACTGAATGTAGCTAGTGGCTCAAATATTTTTCACACCACCAAATGAACCTATAGAGACTGGGGATAAATCAAAGAGGTAAACCACACAACAAGTCATCGAAAGACACTTGATTTTCTAAGCTCGCAAACACAACGTCAGCACTTGTGGTCTTTAAGAATTTAAGTTCTTTAATCCCATAGCAAAGGGCCTCGCTCTCTGCTCCTGAGCTCTTTACAGTAAAGACAGGGCGTTTGATTCACACTGGCTTTTCTCGTGCTTTTCTCACCAACAAAGCCCTAATTACAGTATGAGTGAGTGGCTGTGTTGGCTAAAGCTGGCCTGCTAGGACTTGAAAGGATAGCAGCACAGGCTGCACTACCGCCTGCTAACGCTGTAATTAACTCTGTGACACGGCATTCCCTCCTTCTTTCCCCACTCACTTTCTCTCATTCTCTCTCTCACACACACTACCGTATAGACACACACACACACACACACCTCTTTCGCTTTGCTCTCTGTCTATAAGCAGTAGAGGAATCAAATTTAGCAGGATCATGCTTTGGTCAATGAGAACAAGAGGGGGAGGGAGAGGCAGAAGCAAGAGAAGAGATGGGAGGGTTAGTCAAAGCAGGACAGTCTTCAGTACACACCCCTGCACACCCCCTTCCCTCACCTCATCGCCAGCCGTGCTGAACCAAACCTGACAGCTATTCAATTTTCCCAAAGCTAAATCTAATCTGCTGCCGTCTCCCCCTCACTGACACACTGTTACACTGGAACGCCTCAGCCATCACCACCCTTGGCAGCAGATTGGCACCATCACACACACTTCCCCTTCCACTTTAACACACACATACACACAAACATACACTGAGTCATCCATGGGGTGAGAAAGGCAAATCGAGGGCAAAAAGAGCTCAAGTAAGTACTCCCCAGATTACTGTAGTTTAAAGAACGAGTGAAAAGTCTACACCAAAATCACCCCAAACAGAATGGATTTGGTAAGAAATAACTGAAGTGAGTGCAGGTGTAAAAACCAAATGGTAGAGCTACAATGTGACATTTAAAGGCATTCAAATGCAGAAATGGATTGTAATTGTCATCATTATGTGGTTGTTATTATATAGTCACTTAAAAATTACTGTTGTGCTTTTGTTACATCGGAAAGATTTTTTACATTATAAAGGGAGTGGGTTACACATATGTTTTTACAGTAGCTCAGAATATATTTTCCTTTTTTCTGTTTTTATAGCAGGTGTCATCAAGGGTTAAGGTGTATTAATGTGGTGTATTACTATGTCTGACCGTGTTTTTAAAAGGACGGTGGAGGGGCGTTCAGTTAGTCAACACAATACGTATCACTTTGTTTTCAGCAAACAGATAAACAGATAAAGATAAAGAGCAGTTTAGGGGCATTTTGGGGCAAGTGCAGACAGTGGAAAAAACAAGAGGAAACAAGGACCATGAAACAACAGCAGTCAGAGAAACAGACACTACTGTTCATTGACACTGAAATATTAGATCCCCAAATCCCCCAAGTCACATATGAAGAGAAAAACACTCCACAAAACTAAAATGAGTGAATTTGTAGAAAGAAAACTCTTCCTGTAACAACTAACAATATCTACCCTCATCTTCAACGGTAGCTACAGCACATATATATGCAATTTACCTTCTATATTTTAATACATGATCTTGTTTTCATTGGTTTTTACAAGTTTTGTTAAGGGTACTCAGCTTTAGAACTGTCAAACTGCAAAGCAATTAAACTAGATTAATTCTCTGAACAAGTATCATAAATGCATTTCATTTATAAAAGCAACACATTTGCCCAAATTAAAATTTTGAGGATGCTCTATTACAAGTACGAAGTGGAAAATCTAAAACATTTCAGCACCTCACTTTGCAATTTCCCACACAATGAAAGTCATTGTTTCACAAGTCGTTGTTCCATCCAAATATGTAATTAATTTTAAATGAACATGAAAAAAAAATGCATAATGCATAATCATTTCCACTTCTAAATGAAACAATTAGTCATGCTCTTAAATCTTAGTGTGACTAAAATACATATTAGGAACAAAAACTGATCTTTTTTGCCAAACACAAAGGATATTCTGTAGAAATATTAAATGATGTTCCTTGCTGCAAATCTTATTAAGATACTGGTGTCCGTTCTTTGGAAGTTTATAGAACTGATGTTTTTTCTAATCATCTGATAAGGTGATTAGTATTTTCAGGATTTTTCACGATGGACAATTCTTGATATAGCATCATACTATCCTACATAGGGTGAAGTGAAAATGTTACTACTATGTTTAACCCTTTATCGTGCAAGTAATTTCCACACACATTGTAAGACAATGACTGCAACAGTTACAGTGAGCACAGTGAGGGAACAATCTCAGGTCCAGTGTGGTCTACAGGGTCTGTAAGGTCCACCTCTGCATGAACAGTGAGTGTACCTGCTTTGTTAGGTACCATGAAGTAATGGTACTAATGTAAGGAATGATGTTCAAAGGGATAATGTGGATGTGGACTAGGGGTGTGTATTGGCAAGAATCTGACAATGCAATCACAGTACTAGGATGACGATACAACATAGGCTATCACGATATGTCATGATACTGTTAAAAAGGCAATTTTTTGTTTGTTTCTTTATTAAGAATGATTATTTCCTGGAAGAACTGAATTACACCAGAAATATGCACAAATACTAAACACATTTTTATCTGATCACAACAGGATCTAATGTTATATCACAAAATTTTCCTGTGTTAAAACTTAAAAATATGTTTTGCAAACATTACAGTTTAAGATCCTGTTCAAATGTTCATATTCTATTAGTTCATAACTAACATCATAACTTTATTTTTGTGCAATCTCAACAAAGGAACTAACATCTGCCTCTCAAACAGTAAAAAGTGCTTTTAGGATGCTTCAAATAACCATTATTTAATAAAACAGTGTTAAATAATAATGAATAAAATATAAACAATAAAGAAAAACATAAAACAAAAATGAACCTCAGCCATATCTGCATTTGAATAAATACCTAAAAATATCAAAACAGTACTTTTTAATATCGATACAGTATTGTGAAATGAAATATCGCGATATATTGCAGAACCAATATTTTCTAACACCCCTAATGTTGACAGGCGTCTGTATCAGCACTTATGTTGTTGTAATACTCTAAAAGTGACGTTATAATGTTCTAAAATACATGCTCCCTTCACGATACATGTGCTTTTCTTGTATTTTTTTTAAATATACATGTCTTGGATTTTTTTTTTTTTTTGCCACTTATGGGCAAGGAACCCAATACGGTAACTTCACTGACCTTGATTTCCTACATGACAATAAAAAATCTTTGAAAAATTTCACAAATGTAATATAGTCTTGTTATGTTCTCTAATAATCTCCTAATCTCAATTGGACTTCATGGTTAAATAAAGACAAAATAAATAAAAAGGTAAAAGGTGAAATAAATCAAAATAACACACTAAGGTTGAAATTTTGAATTGCAGAGGGTTTCTATGAATGGCCTATAAAGGGTTAATTTGACATCTCTGTATGTATTTAATGCATATTTCTTAAGTTTCTTTGTAGCTCATACTGTAGCTTCTCACTTCACTGGAAGGAATTTTTCATTTTATGTCCTTTTTCTCTCTATACCCCATAAATCCAGCATTGAATGTAGCCGAGCAGCTCTTCACTTCACTAGACAACTTCAATATTCATATTTATTTTCATCCGCTGCCTCTTTTTGAGACACCACTTCACTCTGATTTCTTTTTTTTTTTTTTATATATATATATTCTTTAAGGATATTAACAGCAATCATGTCAGTGGCACTAAGGTCTTTGGCAGTGAAGGAAAATAACATGCCACCATTCTGTATCAACAGCAGTACAGACCATATAGCATAAGTCTTCCTTTCTCAAGCAAATCGATTCCAGCGTACTCTTGTCACACATCATTACACCCTCCTATCAGCCTCTGCTCTTTTGCCTCTGAGTGCGAGAGAGATGATGTGTGTATGTGTGATTGAGCATGCTTTAAGTAGGTATGCAAACTTAACACACATACACCTACTGCCTATTTCTCGCCTCTGGGTACAGCTTATGCTTTTAAAAATTGGAAAGCGGACGAGCACGGCTAACTTTCAGACAGCCACGGCGCCGATCTCCCAGAATGATTATTTGTCTTGTATCTTCCATTACCAAGAGGCTTGAAGTTAGTTCAGCGTAGCATAATGTCCCACTGCTGATTCCAGGAGACCATAATATCAGTGAGGTGAAAACTGGTCCAGCCAACAACACACTCGCACACATAGACATACACATAGACATAGACAGAACCATCATAGACAGGCTGGTGCATATAGACAGGTTGCTCAATGACACATGAAATTAAAGATTTCAGCAGAATAGCAGTGAAGAAGGTAAAACACACAAAGCTAATTTGGACTATCAGTGGGAGATGTTTAATGTATCTGAAGCACAAGTCCTGCACTGGTAAGGATGTGCAAGTACACACAACGCAATACACATGCGATATGTACCGTGTATTGTACATGTAATAATGAGTATAATCCTAATATCTGACCTAATTGAAATTAAATGTTTATTGATCATGTTTTTTTTTACTTTAGGTACACATGCATACAAAACATACACACATACTCGCGCACACACACACACACAAACACACACACACACACACACGTCCTGACTTGTATAACCTTGAAACAAGAGCCGTTTCCAATAGTTACAGGAAGCGGGCTGTGGCGTGGGAAGAGAGGACAGATCAGGACAGGAGAGGAAAGGGGAGAGGGGGGATCGGAGAGTGAAGAGTGGAAAACAGGCTCTTTCAACTGGATGCATGTTTTCACATTTTTTTCTTTAAACGCAGCAGAAAACAAATCCATCTAGCTCATTTATATTAAAACTCATTATTTAGATTCATATCACTTCCTATCTTAGCGGTCTCTGGTGCTGGTAATTATGTTGTTGTTTACTGCCTGGGCTGGAATGTGTAACGGAAACATATTATATCAATATGATTTAATAACAAAAATATAAGGATTTGATAAGGACTTTGATAAGGTCTTGGTTTGGAAAAATTTAACAATTAATTGCACTGTTTCATGTTGATTATTACCATTGATCGCACATTTCTCCTATTAAAGGTGATCATTTATCAGATTCATGCATCATCAATAATTAAAAAAAAAAAAAAAAAAAAAAAATCAGCAAATAAAGTCCAGTTGTAGCACTGGTAAGAAATTTTGAAAAAAACTATGGGACATTTTTTTTCTACCTACTGTGGCTTAACTGTGACCATCTTCATCTTTTTAGTTAAATGCAGTAAGTAAAAGGATAGTGCACATTCAATAAAACATGAAGAACAATGAAGCAAAATCTAAGTATTTCTAATGTGTGACGACAATCTGCTCCTCAAAAAAGATTCAGTGCAAGTAAAGGGTTCTGCTTGTGTTTGTGTGCATGTGTGTGTGTGTGTATCAAGCATGAATCAGGTCATGTTGCATGGCTGCATGCATTTGTTTGTGCACATATGTGTGTGTGTGTGTGAGTGCGTGTGTGAAGACGTGCATGTGCGTCTTGTGCAGAGGTGGTTATTTCCAAGGGAGTTTTGTTACGCTAGGGTCAGAGAGATAACTGAAGAGAGGCTGAGTCCATCTGTCCCCAGCCCAGGGGAAACACACACAAACACACGCACTTTCACACAAGCCTAAGTCTTTTCTCTTCAGTATCATCCTCCTCTTCATGCACAACAGTGTATATCCCTCATTCTTTTTTTTGCCTATTTAAAAGCATAAGTTCCCTCAGGGAATATGTGGTCCCTTCTCAGCTTTCCTGGACAAGAGCTGCTGGTCAGACTGTACTCTGAACAAACAGCAAGGCACCACATACAGCACACTACTGAACTGTTGTCAACGCCAGTTTTGGAGTTATATGTACAAATTTATACAACCTGTATATTTGTAGAAAGTCAGCGAGTGGACACAGTGAATGCTGCTGTGAATACGCAGATATACTTGCCAATACCGTACAACATGCCAGATTGGGGTGAAAAGATGCACTTTTCTGACAAAGAGGTCTCCAGTCTTTTTCTTAGCTCAATTAACCCTGCGGCCTTCATTTGCATTTCATAAAGAGGTCGTCACTCTGTGGGAGGGTTATCTTCCTTTAGGAGGCAGAAAAAGATGAAAAGGGGGAACAGTTTTTATCCTGTCAAAGAGATAACACTACTCCTCTGCCTTATCAGCGCCTGATGAAATCCACGCTATATGAGCCTGTGCGTGTCTGTGGCTGTGCATGAGTGTGTGAACTGTGCATACATTTATGAGTTGGCGTGGAATAATGTGTATGATCCATGCGTTACTGATGTAGGTCCTGGCCGCTGATCTCAGGTTTCTCTTGTGTGACATCCCACACACCACAGAGCATCCATAAGAGCCTTGACCTGCCTGCCTGAAACACAACTTTGTATCTAACGATCCACTGAGAGGTTAACTCCAGACTGGCCTTTTGTGCACCACCTTTCCATTAGCCACTTTAATTCATGCTTCATCAACTGACCCTCTATTAGGAAAAATTTGCATTCCATCATACTCGAATCTTGCATTAATGTCAAAGAGTGTGAGAGGGATGTGACCAGACTGAAGAGAGGTGCAAAAAGAGGGAGAGGGGTGTTAGAAATGTATCTGCAGTGTAAGGAACACACAGTTATGGAGAAAAAAAAAAGCCATTTCCAAAGAGTGTACCTGTGTGTGTGTGGATTTGTGTGACGTCTGAGTGAGTGGCTGGAAATTGGACACATGTTTTGAACAAGCTTTTAAATTTGTGCCCACCTCGTCGACATGCATTACCGGTTCTCAAGTGGCTGAAAAGCACAGGTCCTGCAGTTAAAGAGACGAAGAGTGACATATCTCTTCACTCCAAAATTACTCAACACCAATCACTTCCACTCCTAAACTGGTCTTTCACATGCACACAGCAATTTCAAAACTCACTCAAAAAGGCACCTTTTGTATGAACTGTTACTTTAGCCACAAAATCAGATCATTCAGCTTTATGAATATCTCTGTGAGACGGTGCATGTGGGGTGGAATAGCGTCTCTTTGAAAATTAAAACCATTCGCATATTAATAGAGTTTGCAGATCTACATTTAAAATTAAAATCACTTTCAGTTATTTTCTAAACCAGTAAATATGCACAACCAGAAGAAAAAAAAACTACCTAAAGGAAACTCCAAACACTCTGACCAGCCTTTTCGGGGTTTCCTCTATGCACTTTTCTCCTTCTACACATGAAATGGGACTCAGACAGTAACAGGGCTCACCTTCTGCAGCAGCTGAGAGCCAGAGTACTTTGCAGAAATAGACTTCATCTCCCCACCAAACGCTGAAGCCCACAGCTTTACCCTGCATAAGACACAACCCCGTGCAAGTGAGAAACCAGTTAAAATACATGCATATGAGCAATGCGTATAAAGTTTCTGCTGTTTGTCAGATTTTTGAATTCAGTTTAGAGAAGAGGAATGTGCAAATAGTTAACACAAAAATGAATATAATGTGACATAAAGAACAGTTATAACATAAAAATAGTTTCGAGCATGCTGCATAAAAATATGTCTTAAAGACTCCTAATTACAGTTTGGGAAAGGAATGAGTGAGTGGCACATTTGCGTAAACGGACGTGTACTTACACGGATGGAGGGATGCTTTGGTGGGAACTTCCCACCTCAGTGACCCTGGTGCTGAGAGTTGAGAAAAGTAACAGCAGACACGCACACCACGCACTAGAAAGCACACAGCTCCGATCTACATGCATCTTGGGCAAAAAGAATACCCTCCCTACACGCACAATGCGAGTTTTAGGTTTGTGTTGCCACCGTGGATTTTTGTTTTCCCTCCAGAGATTTCAGTGATGAAAATGAAGGAAATAAAAACAACCAAAAAAAAAAAAAAAGAAAAAAAAGAAATGTGAGATAATCAAAAGTCACCTAAAATGTCTGATTTCAGTCATACATGGTAAAGTATTCAGTGGTTCTTGGTGCGGGACGCGCCTTGGATGCGAGCGGCAGATCCACAGCTGTGGGTGGGAGTTATCCAAAGTGGCGCGGCGTGGCCCCGCTGACCGGTGCGGATCACACGGCTCTGCAAAGCCGGCGGAAAGTCAAGCACGACTCCTCCGACAGGTAAAGTCTGCTCAGTCGCTTTTGTGTGACCGACTTCAGCCACAGATGAGCAGGGAGTGGAATTAGGGGGAAACCGGGGAGATCATCAAACGATGCAACGCGCAAAAAGAGCACGCCTCCTCCTCCTGACTGATGCGACCAGCCCCGCGCTCTGTCTCTCTCTCTCTCTCTCTCTCTCTCTTTCTTTACTTTCTCTCCTCCTTACTCCAAGCATCTGAGGATAGGCTCCTGAGGATGCTGTTATTGTTGTTGAAGAATTACGCCATACCTCTCTCTCTCTCTCTCTCTCTCTCTCTCTCTCTCTCTCCTCTCTCTCTCTCTCTCTCTCTCTCTCTCTCTTTCTTTCTCTAATACAGACTATAATAGCACAGCCTTTTGCCTTCATGTCAGATCAAGTCAGACACTGTATGACCAGTTCACTGAAGCAGGAATTACCGGCAAAGTGCTGACAAAAGAGGGAGAGAAAAGGAAAAAGTGTGTGTGCGTAAAGAGACAGAGGTGGTGTCAGGCTTCTGGGCGGAGGGAGGAAAGGTTCTGATGATAAGCACGTCAATTAAGGGCAGTTTATAGCACTGATGTGGCACTGGCAGTGTGTGGAAGTGTGTGTGGGCATGTGGGGAATGAAAGAGGATGAGAGCCCCCAGGCGACGGACCGCATGTGACAGATCGAGTTTCATAGAGCTGGAAGGATTGTGGAGATGCACTGGAAGTGGATAAACAGTGAATGAACAGTGTGTGCAGGGCCGTAGCACCAAATTCTGGGCCCATACACAAAAAGTCCTGATGGGCCCCCGCACACACACGTCCACCCATCGATTCCATGACAAATGCCCACAAGACAATTGCCCACAACCTTAATGAAAAAAGAGACAAATGCCCACAATTTGTAATATGGCATTATTCCAATGGGGGAACTATATGAAGCATGCAAATATTGCAGATATTTTAACTACATTTGTACTGCAGATATCTACATATGTAATTAGTATTCAGTTGTTAAGCAACAATAGTCCAAATAGTTATATCATTGTAACATTTTTGATACAGGATCTGAATTAAGCTTTTATTAGATAATAAGTCCTGCAATGAACTGGCAAAATGTCCAGGGTAGGTAAATTAATCTACTTATTCGTAAATAAGCTATTTCTACTACTCAAAGCTGAGTCTTTGTAGACAGAAAAAACTGTAGTATGTATACATTGTTACTTTAATCTTAATTAATCAATACTAATAAAACACTAAACAAGTTTTTCAAATGTGATGGGTGACTGATCTGAGTATTTACATAATTCTTAGAGGTTTCTTAAAAAAATGTCTGAAAAACAAAATCCTACAAACAATTTTCTATTTGATTTATTATCTATTCATTTATACATTATCTGAACCCGCTTTATCCTCACTAGGGTCATGGGGGTCGCTTGGAGCCTATCCCAGCTACTTATGGGCGATTCAGATCCTGTATCAATAATGTTACAATGACGTAAAAATTTGGACTATTGATGCTTAACAACTGAATACTGATTACATATGTAGATATCTGCAGTACATATGTAGTTAAAATATCTGCAATATTTGCATGCTTCATATAGTTGCCCCATTGGAACAATGCCATACTACAAATTGTGGGCATTTGTCTCTTTTTTCATTAAGGTTGTGGGCATTTGTCTTGTGGGTATTTGTCTGTGCACCCCACCCATCTGCCAAGGGCCTTACCCACCAACACAATGGCTATGTCACAGGGCTAACATTATGATTTAACCATAATTCACAAGTCTGCTTAAGCTACTGTATAAGAAAACATTACCACACAAGACTGTATTTACCCATTATATTTCGTGAGTGAACAAGAATGGGCAAAATTTTTCAATAGCCTATAATAATATGTCATAAAAGGTAACCAAACAAAACATGACTCAATTGTCATTTTCCTGTAAAGATACAAAAAAGGCAAAAACAAACAGATTTGAACAAGTATTCCAAAAATAAAAATAGCACAATTCTATACATTCCAGTTTAGTTTACAGAGAATGCCCACTGACGGGTCTTCTTGCTGGCAAAATCCCTGATGAGGTCTTTAAAGTCCAATGCTCTTGCCAATGTGCTTTCAATGGCGAGAACAGCCTAACAAGCAAGGTGCGTTTCTCAAACTTCGTGTGGAGTGAACCATTTTGCGCTTTTCTCAAGGGGTGTTCACACAGTAGTGACAGCAGTCTTTACTTTTTTGGAATACAATAATATACCAGTTTATAAAATCTAATGCATTAAGCTTGATATATATAATATAGGTTGATATTTATCATGTAATTTAGTTGAACAACAGGAAAAAAAAAAAAAATTAAAAAAAAAAAAAATCTTAACTTCCCATGGGCCCCCCTCTCCCTTGGGCCCCCCCACAGCTGTGTAGGTGAACACCCCTGATCAACAGCCATGTGTGTGTGTGTGTGTGTGTGTGTGTGTGTGTGTGTGTGTGTGTGTGTGTGTGTGTGTGTGCAGAAGGGGACACTGTTGATATGAGGTCCCCACGCTTACACCTTTGCCATGGGGTTAGTCAGACTCACACAAGAACACTGGACTTGTCACATGAGTTGTTAAACCAAGCAGACTGTACATAAAGTCATATAATGTATTTAGTTGAAAACGTCAGCACTATAAGATTCTCTATTAGATTATTAACCCTTTCATGCATGAATTATGAGAAAATTAATCAGGATTTTTTTCTTTATTCCTCTTTGGGCATTAAAAAAACATTGTGATTACATATCTATATATATATCTATATATCTATATATATATATATATATATATATGTGTGTGTGTGTGTGTGTGTGTGTGTGTGTGTGTATGTATATGTGTCTATATATATATATATATATATATATATATATATATATATATATATGTATACATATGTGTGTGTGTGTTTATCTATTTATTTATTTATTTATTTATTTTTTAATGAAGCTATTTTTCATGGAGTTGAAAAAATGTCCACCAAGCTGGACACCATGTGTTTAATTTTTGAAGCAAAGACATATGTATTTACTGATATACTGTGTGAAAACTGTGAAATAACAACATTAAATGCTGCTAATTTGATGGGGTTTTTTTCACATTTAACATACACTACAGCCCAAAAGTTATGGATATTTTTAATTTTTGGGCAATTTTTTTCAGTTGGGATGATTGCACAACGCTTTTTACTTTTTTGTGTGTGAATTGAATTGAAACACATTTTTTTAATGACCAGATATAGTTTTATTTACAAATGGCAAAAATCACAAAAAAGACACACACACACAAAAAAAAAGAAAAGAAATATCCTTAATTTTTTGTTTGTAGTGTACTCTAATACCAGTCATTACTCACTCCATGGACATAATATGTCAAAAAAAAAAAAAAAAAAAAAACTTTTGTTGTTAATTACAGTCTAATAACAATAACAAGGAATTGATTTACACTTGAACATGTTAGATCAGGTTTATCAAGAACCACAAAGTTACAGTAATGTTTTCAATGTCAGTGTTTGGTATGATGCATGAGCGTCCACTGTGTTGGCTGATATGGAACTAATGGAACTAAAACAACAAAACCCATGAATATACAAGAGAACAGCTGGAGAATAACTGTCCACTGGAGTGACCACTATGCATGAAAGGGTTAAAATGCACTAAGAGGTATTTTATTCATTCTCTTTGGTGTTTTCACTGTCTGTGTTTATTATTTTTTTATTTAATTGTATTCAACCTTTACTTAACCCATAAAGACCCAGCGCTACTTTTGTGTCAATGTCCAAATAAAATGTTCACTATATCTAACCTTTCTTAAGTGATTTATTATCATTTATTATAATATTATCTTCTGCATTTTGCATTTTATCCGAATAAATCAGGCATTTTCCTGTATTTAAGTCACTGATTATGTAGATGTTCACAAAAGATCAGATTAAAGTTGAGGGTTATTCTATCAAAACCAGAGAAAACTGCAGAAAAAGTGACTTTTTCAGTCAAATATATCATTAACTGAACATAAACCAAGCATTTCCATCCACTGTCATTGATCCAACTCCATGGGTTTTACTGGTGAATAGATGCCTTTGGTGGGTGAAGGTTATTTGGGTCTTTATGGGTTTACCAGGTACAATCCACTGAAATCAAGATCTCATTTGCAAGGGCGACCTGGGCAAAAGGTCTGCAACACTTATCATAATAATGAATACAAGTTAAAAGACAGATTATAACTGTGTCCAGATGGATGCCTAGTCTAAGGCAATGTTCACACTGCAGGCAAAAGGGGCTGAATTTGACTTTTCGTGTTTTTTTGTTGTTGTTTTTTTTCATGTGCACAAATCAGCACAAATCCAATTTTATTTTCAAATCACACCCAGGCCACTTTCATATGTAGTCCTAAACTGGATAAAAAATCTGAAGTCTGAACAGTCATATAGCATAACTTTTACTTCATTGAAATGCGAAAGACATCCCAATTCTGTGGTGGAGGAGACAGGACCCAACAACATCCATGTTTACTTCTGTAACCACAGTGTGTGGGTCACTGAAGGGGCCTACCTGAAGGGCCATATAGCGACCAATAACGTAATAATTGCCAATTATGTAATAAAATGTTGAGACATAATTAAGGAAAGGGAGTGCTGCATAGTACATAAACTACAGATATGACTATTCCAATCCACTATACCTATGTTGATAAGCAAACCACAGAAAAACTAAAATTTATGTCCAAAATATGCAGTCCTACATAAATACTTGTATATTATCACCTGCAGTTATTACTTTTATAAAGTTTAATGTTGTGCCAATAAGTTAGTAACCAGCTAATAATTTGTTACATTAGTTGCTTTATTACATTATTGGCAAGTAATTTCGTTATTGGCTTTGTAACATTTATAATGGCCAAAATTAATCAAAATGATTGGCAGGTATTACATTATTGGAGCCGTAGAGTGTTCATACATGAGTCTGATTGCAGCTGAACTTAAACTATAAGGTGAACAAACATGCAAAATATTGGATTTCAGCAACAACAACAAAAAATCAGAACTGACCATTAACACCTGTAGTGTGAACATAGTCTTGGTTTGACGTAGCCTTATCTGAGAACATTCAGGGTTTAGGTCCAGATCACTGTAAACCAGGTTTTTTTCTGTTTCTATTCTCTTTACTACTGTAAAGCTACCAGTGTTTTGATGTCAATAAAACAGATCCCAAGTTTCCTAAATCAACAGGACTGGTCTAATGAGAATATAATGAAGTCAGCCTGGTCTCAAACACTTCAAATGTGTAGGCCTGGCAGTGTGATGGAGCACACTCAAACACACATTTTGAGTAAACCTCTGAAACTGAAAAAAGAATGTAACATTTTGTGTCATAAACACTGTGGTAGTGTTGGTTGCTGCATGCAAATAGTAATTTATTTTTTTTCCATCCCTGTAATGTTTCAGTGTGAATCCTGCTTGCATCAGCTAAAAGTTAAGTAGTTTGAAGCTCAAAATGCTCATAAATTGATTTTAACCCATAAAGACCCAGTGCAGCTTTTGTGTTAGTTCCAAAATATTTTTTTTCCTATATTTAACTTTTCTTAAGTGATTTATCACCATTTACTATCCTGTTATCCTCTGTATTTTGCTTTTTTTCAGTGAAAATCTGTTATTTTCCCATATTTAACCCTTTCATGCATGAATCAAGATTTTTTTTCCTGAGTGTTTTTATTCCTCTTTAGGCATGAAAAAAACACTACGAATGGCTGAACCTATTTTTCATGGAATTGCAAAAATATCCACTCAGCTGGACACCATGCATTTAATTTTTGAAGCAAATAAATATGTATTTACTGACATACTGTGTGACAACTATGAAATTTTTTTTTTTAAAACGCTGCTAATCTGATCTTTTGTTAGATTTTAACTTACTCTAATATTAGTAATTACTCACTTTATGGAGATAATATGGAAAAAAAAACATTTTTGTTAATAAAAAAAACCTGTTAATTACAGTCTCATAACAATAACAAGGAATTGATTTACACTCAAACATGTTCCTGCAGCTCAAATTTATCAAGAACAGCAAAGTTACAGCAATAATGTAAATTGTAGTGTATGGGATGATGCATAAGCATCCACTGTGTTGGCTGATATGGAAATAAAACAATAAAATCCATGAATCCACAAAAGAACACCTTTAAATAAAAAAAGCTAAAGCAAACAACACTGACCGGAGAGGAATGGATCGTAAGGTGCCACTGCGGGAAAGTCTGCAGAAGTACCAGGGGACTCAAACAACACCAGAGCAGGTCCAGGTGTGGACCATCAGCAACTCAAGTGCAGCGCACAGGCCTAGAGTCTGGTCAGACGATGGAGAACTCCAGCCAGGAAGCACCCCACAGCGCAGGAGATCTCTCCGCACTCGAGCAGCCCCAGCACCATGGACCAGTTCAGGAGAACCCATTCCCGGTAACCCCAACCTATCCAGCAAAGAGAGAGAGGATCCAGTGGCCAAAGATGTCAGACTGCAAGGTCTGGACGCAGCTTGACAACGACCTAGATGGCATCTTGGAAGCAACCTTATCAGGCCCAGTTCAAAAGAAGGTTGATTCTATCGCAACCATTGTTTACAGCCTCGCTAGGGAACGGTTCGGCACAATAGAGCAGAAAGGCCAGCTTCAACAGCAGCAACCGAACAGGAGGGAGAGGGAGATCCGTCACCTGAGGAGTGAGATCAAAGCACTCAATAAATTGTTCAAAACCAGCTCTCCGACTGAGAAAGAAGGTATCAAAGACCTAACAAGCAAGCTGCGAGGACAACTGTGCAAGGTTAGGAGAGCAGAATACCTCCGGCAGCAGCGGCGGAAGAAAGAGAAAAGGCGCGCACAGTTCCTCAAAAATCCGTACAACTTCACAAAGTCTCTTCTTGGCCAACGAAAATCTGGCTCACTCTCCAGCTCAAAGCAGGAGGTAGAAGAGTTCCTTTTGGAAGCCCACAGTGACCCCAACAGGAATCAGGGCCTGGGAACCCACCACAAAATCTTTAGGCCTGGAAATCCATCAATTGAACTGAACAAGAAGGAGCCCTCTTGGCAGGAAGTTCAGGATATCGTTCGCAGAGCCAAATCATCAGCTGCCCCCGGCCCAAGTGGTATACCATATAAAGTATACAAGAAATGCCCAAAACTTCTGCGGAGGCTGTGGAAGATCATGAGGAAGATCTGGGCCAAAGGTACAGTTCCATCAAGCTGGAAACTAGCAGAGGGATGTTTCATTCCTAAAGAGGAGGGGTCCTCTGCAATCTCCCAGTTCAGGACGATTTCCCTCTTGAGCGTAGAGTGCAAAATCTTCTTCTCGGTGCTGGCAAAGAGGATCATCTCCTACATGACGCAAAACCGTTACATCAATATATCTATCCAGAAAGGTGGAATCCCAGGCTTTTCGGGCTGCCTAGAACACACCTCGATGATCAGCCACTTGATCCAAGAAGCAAAGCAGAAGAAAGGCGACCTAACAGTTGTCTGGCTAGACCTCGCTAATGCTTATGGGTCAATTCCACATGACCTCATCCGAGAAGGACTCGACCACTATCATATTCCGCAGCGGATTCGAGACATGATTAACAGCTACCTTGCTGGATTTAAACTTAGATTTTCATCAGCCCTTTTCACCACCAACTGGCTGGACCTCCAAAAGGGGATTCCCAACAGGGTGTACCATCTCCCCCATCTTGTTCATTATAGCAATGAATCTTTTGATATCCGCAGCAGAGGGCATAACCCGGGGCCCAAAGTTGGAGTCGGGCATTGTCCAGCCAGTGCTGCGAGCATTCATGGACGATATCACAATAACCACCGTGACCCACGTCCAGGCAAGATGGGTACTGGACACTTTGGGCAGTGTCGCGTCGTGGGCAGGGATGCTATTCAAAGCGAGGAAGTCCAGGCGCTTGATCATCAAGAAGGGCAAAGTTACCAGCAAGTTCAGTCTCCAAGTCCAGGGTGAGGTCATTCCATCGATCGAGGGCAACCCAATAAAGTGCCTATGAAAGTGGTTCAATGCATCACTGACAGACGGTGCCAATGTTGACGAGGCAGTGAAGCAGACTGAAGAATGGCTGAGGAGGATCGATAGATCTCTACTTCCGGGCAAGTTCAAGACCTGGCTGTATCAGCATGGCCTCTTGCCTAGGCTCCTTTGGCTCTTCACTGTTTATGAGTTTCCCATGACAGCTGTAGAGACCATCGAGAGGAAGATCAACAAGTATCTACGAAGATGGCTAGGCATTCCCCCAAGCTTCTCTTCAGTGGGCCTTTACATCCGGTCTGGGCAGCTGCAACTCCCTTTGTCATCAGCTGTGGAGGAGTACAAGGTGGCAAAGTGTAGAGTTGTGCTGAGCCTGAGGAACTCCAACGATGAGCTGGTTAAACAAGCAGGTGTCACAACCAGGTCCAGGTGCAAGTGGGCTGCCAACACAGCTGTGGAGCAGGCAGTGAGCTCTCTGAAGCTCCGTGACATCATTGGCAACCAGTGCGTCCATCGGCAAGGCCTCGGCACTGCTCATTTCCAGACCTGGAGAGATGCAAATGTAAGGTCGAGACGAGATATGGTGCAGACAGAGGTCCGGAGCAGGGAGGAAGAGAGGCGGATAGCCAGGGCAGTGGAACAAGGCTCCCAGGGGGCGTGGACAAAATGGGACCTGCCCAGCCATAAGGTCACGTGGGCAGAGCTTTGGCGACTGGAACCTTACCGCATCTCCTTCCTCTTGAGGTCCGTGTATGATATCCTTCCTTCACCATCACATCTGCATACATGGGGGCTGAGAGAGGATCCACTCTGTAAGCTCTGCAGCCAGAAGGGAACTTTGGCACACATACTGTCTGGGTGTAAAACAGCTTTAACCCAAGGACGGTATAGATGGCGCCACGATAAAGTTCTCCTCTCTCTTGCTGATACCATAGAGCGGGAGAGGGGCAAAAAGAGACCAGCCGGGGTTGCCACAAGGAGTGCAATCACCTTCATTAAGGAAGGAGCTAGGCCAATCCACACCATAAAAACAAAGTCCAACATTCTCCAAACTGCAAGCTCCTGGGAGATGAGGGTCGATGTAGGAAGGCGGCTGCAATTCCCGGAGGTGGTCCAAACAACCCTTCGGCCAGACATTGTGTTGTGGTCCC
This sequence comes from Sphaeramia orbicularis, assembly GCF_902148855.1. Classification (NCBI taxonomy): domain Eukaryota; kingdom Metazoa; phylum Chordata; class Actinopteri; order Kurtiformes; family Apogonidae; genus Sphaeramia; species Sphaeramia orbicularis. Next base: position 33,321,964 of record NC_043963.1, read on the forward strand.
CGAAAGACCAGAAGATAATTCTGGTCAAACTAACAGTGCCATGGGAGGAAGGTTGTGAGGAGGCCCACGAAAGGAAGGCCTCAAAGTACCAGTCTCTTATCCAGGACTGCAGAGACAAGGGCTGGCAGGCATGGTTGTTCCCGGTGGAGATCGGGTGTCGGGGCTTCCTAGCCCAGTCAGCATGGCGGTTGCTGTCAGCTCTGGGGTTGGACGAGCGGAACAAGAAGCAAGCGGTCCGCAGGATGGGGGAGGAGGCAGAACGCGCCTCTTGTTGGATTTGGAGTAAGCGGGAGGAGGAAAGCTGGAGGCCAGGAGCAGGTGGGCAGTGAGCTGGCCACTCACTGCCGGCCCACCAAATGGAGAGTGTTGTGGTTGAGGGCCGAAACACTCTAAGAAGGTTGTGTACCACCTGTTGACACCTGCTCCTGGTCAAAGGCTACAGCTACCTGCTAAGGTAGCTGAGAAAAGCACCCAAAGTGTATGTAATAAATTCATGGAATTGCAAAAATATCCACTCAGCTGGACACCATGCATTTAATTTTTGAAGCAAATAAATATGTATTTACTGACATACTGTGTGACAACTATGAAATATGTTTTTTTAAAATGCTGCTAATCTGATCTTTTGTTAGATTTTAACTTACTCTAATATTAGTAATTACTCACTTTATGGAGATAATATGGAAAAAAAAATCATTTTTGTTAATAAAAAAAACCTGTTAATTACAGTCTCATAACAATAACAAGGAATTGATTTACACTCAAACATGTTCCTGCAGATCAAATTTATCAAGAACAGCAAAGTTACAGCAATAATGTAAATTGTAGTGTATGGGATGATGCATAAGCATCCACTGTGTTGGCTGATATGGAAATAAAACAATAAAATCCATGAATCCACAAAAGAACACCTTTAAATAGCTGTCCACTGTAGTGACCAGTATGCATGAAAGGGTTAATTTACTGGTTGTATAGATGTTCATAAAAGCTGAGATCAGAGGGTTATAGATAGATAGATAGATAGATAGATAGATAGATAGATAGATAGATAGATAGATAGATAGATAGATAGATAGATAGATAGATAGATAGATAGATAGATAGATAGATAGATAGATAGATAGATAGATAGATAGATAGATAGATAGATAGATAGTACATGCACATTTTGTTCTGTACTAAGAGGCTGTTTTTATCCACAAAGCTAAAGTGTCCCCTGGGAGTTAATGTGCACAGGAATACCACTGAGCAAAGCAAGTGAAAGCACCATTTCACTTGACACTGCTATGTGGTCTGAATAATCACTGGTACTCCAAGTGGAGTGAAAAAACATCAAATGGAGAATCAAGAAAAAATATGCCCAATTATGCTCAAGGATGTCTTCAGTATGAGGGTAACTACAGTAACTAGTGTAGCAAGGAAGATTTTTCCTCTTCCTTTTACTTTTGCCCGTCCCGTCATGAAATTGGGTAAATAATAAAATACAATGAAATGAGTCTGAAACCAAAAATGTCAGATGAGAACACTGATGCTACATATAAGTTGTTCATCCTCCAAAGGTGTTTTCTCTCAGCCCGAGACAACAGAAGTAGTGGTGTGTATTGGCAAGAATCTGGCAGTCCTACTATATAATACACTTTCTGTGTCCGATCGATCAATGTTGCAGCGCAGGAGGTTGTTTGTACAGATTTTCCTCAGCCTTCACAGGCCCGATCGCCGCCAAACTCACCAAATGAATAGAAACATTACCTGACTATCTACTAGGCACAATTTTATGTCCGTATTCAAATGTTGTGAGGTATGCTGGGTGATTTTAGCCTCTCTCTACTTTGAATTTTTCATCCCTGCCGCCATACTCCATTTTCAGAAGTGGTTATGCTGCCGTTCATGAAATTTCTACTGCTAGCAGACGATGCTACAATGTGAAGTCTGCAGTTCACTGCCGCTGTATGACTTTAATCACGCTTGACAGGCCAAACAAATACATGCTCTTCCATTCATTTCTCACATGTTGGCTCAAATTATTACCTGCACAATGCATGATTAAGTGGTAGTTTACAAATGGATAGTGGTGGCAGACAACTTCTACTTATCATGCTATAGTGCAATGGCACCACGGGTACAATGCCGCTAGTACGATACAAATCACAATACTGAGATCACGATATATCACGATATATCATGATACTGTTAAAAAAGCAAAAATTTTTTGTTTGTTTCTTTTTTTAAATGATTATTTCCTTGAAGAGTTGAATTACTAATTGAAATTAATACTAATTACTAATTGAATTAATATGCACAAATACTAAACACATTTTTATTTGATCACAACAGGATCTAATGCTAAATCACAATTTTTCTTCTGTTAAAACTTAAATGATGTTTTGCAGACATTACAGTTTAAGATCCTGCTCAAATGTTCATATTCTATTAGTTCTTAACGAACATCCTAACATTATTTTTGTGCAATCCCAATGAAGGAACTAACATTATTTAATAAGAGTATTAAATAATAATAAATAAAATATAAACAAAAAAAGAAAAACAAAAATGAACAAATCACGATACTAGGATCACGATATGATACGATATATCACGATATACTGTTTAAAAGGCCATTTTTTTGTTTCTTTTTTTAAATGATTATTTCCTTGAAGAGTTGAATTACACCAGAAATTTGCACAAATACTAAACACATTTTTATTTGATCACAACAGGATCTAATGCTATATCAAATTTTTTCCTGTTAAAACTTAAATGATGTTTTACAGACATTACAGTTTAAGATCCTGCGCAAATGTTCATATTCTATTAGTTCTTAACGAACATCCTAACATTATTTTTGTGCAATCCCAACAAATGAACTAACATTATTTAATAAGAGAGTGTTAAATAATAATAAATAAAATATAAACATAAAAGAAAAACAAAAATGAACCTCTACAATATCTGCATTTGAATAAATATCTAAAAATATCGATACAGTACTTTTTAATATTGATACAGTATTGTGAATTGAAATATCACGATATATTGCAGAACTGATATTTTCTTACACCCCTAAACACAAGCATTTAACTCTCCTGTGAATGTCATGCACTATCCCCTTGCACCCCAATTCCCATCATTCCACTCACTTTTCACCAATAACTTTTGCACATAGATTTACATATGTGAACTAGTGTTATCACCCCAGGGATTTTCTGAATGGATGGGGTGGTGAGGTAGGGGGCTAAAGTCTGGATTAGCTGGGGATTTTGTGCACTGTATAGTCAACCTTGAAACAAATGTACAGCATAGAGTGTTGAGAGGGAGAAGGTTATTAATGTGGAGTGAAAAATGTACAAATAACACATGAATTTACACTTTCATTGATAAAATACTTCTGTAGACTGTAAACATGTGCACACACAAGCCAACACAAGCTGATTCTGTTTGCTACAAATGAAGATGAGCATGAGTCATGAGGGAGAAAAAAAAACATCAAAGACTTTCCATCTTCACACACCCACGACCCCTCTTGTTTCTCCTCTAAACCCTCCATTTCCTCAACAGCAAATGCTGTAATCACCCATGATTTTAGAGAGCACAACGTACCCGCACCTTGGGTGTACCTGGAAAAGAAAAAAAAAAAAAAAAATGCTGACATTTTTCAGGTTGCACTTCTCCTCTCCATCCACTATCGGTGTCCTTAAATCACCATCAAATATATGCAGCGTCTTGGCTTTAGGTTGATGCTGCCAGATCATTCTCTCATTTCAGTATGTTTCATTTTAAATAGATGTTCATATAAAATCTATTTAGCATACATACAAATAATATGGGTGCTTCTATTAAACTGGGTTCTGGAACTTTGCCAGCTTTTTTAGACCCAATAATGAAAGAGAAATTTAGACATATATCCCCCCAGGATGTACCTTATGATGAGCTCAAATAAATGCAAAAATTTTTTTTTCTTGCTCTGAGCCATCCCAAAATTAATGAATTTTTACTAAAATATTGGGGACAAAAATGTTATTTATTATTTTAATTCAAAGAGTCTTTTCTGCTGCATCTCTGCTCCTATACATCAGTTTAAAATGCCTAATTATTTGCACTGTATTGTATTTGAATGTAACTTTTGCTCTTGCCTATATATATATATATATATATATATATCCCCACAACTTTTAAACTTCTTTATATTTTTTATACTTATTTTCATTTGTATTACTGTGTGACTATCCCCGTTGAGTTTGTATTTTTCATTGGTTCAAAAAAAAAAAAGTACCTGCCATCTGCATAGTTTAGGACCCCGATGACATTAGAATCGGCCTCGCTGTGCCTGTTAAAAACTCTGTAATGACAAAAAAATAGCTACACAAACAATGTCTTGTTTTTGTCTAAAAGTTTATTCTTGCTCGGAGACATCCCAAAATTACTAAATTTTTTACTAAAATATTGGGGACAAAAATTTGATTTATTATTTTAATTCAAAGAGTCTTTTCTGCTGCATCTCTGCTCCTATACATCAGTTTAAAATGCCTAATTATTTGCACTGTATTGTATTTGAATATAACTTTTGCTCTTGCCCATATATATATATATGTATATATATATATATATATATATATATATATATATATATCCCCACAACTTTTAAAATTCTTTATTTTTTTATACTTATTTTCATTTGTATTACTGTGTGACTATCCCCATTGAGAGTTAGCATTTTTCATTGGTTAAAAAAAAAAATGTACCCACCATCTGCATAGTTTAGGACCCCGATGACATTAGAGTTGGCCTCACTGTGCTTGTTAAAAAGTCTGTAATGACAAAAAAAATAGATACACAAACAGTGTCTTGTTTTTGTCTAAAAGTTTCACATTCTGCATTGGGGCTGGGGTCCACCAGTTGGAGACCGCTGATCTACAGCAATTCATCATATTCTGTAATGGCAGTTCACAACAGGGGGCCCGCGGCCCTCCAGGGGGCCTCAGAGAGCTACAAGGGGTCTGGAGATGACTGAACGTTTCTGAAAAATACTCTAATGACAAAATAATGAGAGAAACAACCATATAACTATACAAATTGTTAAACTGTTGTGCGTCAGATGTCTATAATTACAGCCTAACCCAATAATAACATATAAATAAACTGATCAATATGCAGTGTTGGGGAGTAGCAATACCATACATATGACTGAAGTCCCTACAGTTGAAACCTTGGTATTTTTTCCTGATGGCTATATAAATAAAAGTAGTGAATTGCTTTGAACGACTTATCTCTGTTGCAGCAAAGACTTAATAGATCATGTGTATTTCCCTGTGGTGCCCATATGTGTGGCTCTGTCATGTAAAGGGGGTCCTGGAATTTTTAATTAGACGCAGGGGACCTGAGCAAGTGAAAGGTTGAAAGCTACTGTTCTATAGACGAAGAGCAAATGAAAACAAAACAAACAAACAAAATACACTAAGCCCATAGGGGGTAAACGTAGATTTTCTTTTTTCTTTTTTTTTTTTTTAGCTCACAAGGTAAAATCACACAACTTGAGCATGATGATGGAAGAATTACTATAGTACTATAATCCACATGAACAGGTTCTGTACTCAAGTTATTTGAGTGAAAGTACATGTATTATGTATCATCAAAATGTAGTTAAAATGGTCATTATTCAGTAAAATTATCTCTGTCAGTATTTTATTATTATATGTTCATGGATTAATTTTAATGCTGCATTAAGTATAAAACCCAAACATCCATCGCCGACCAACAATATCTACTGATCTAGACTGTTTAATATTTGTTAATCCACTAATCCTATCAATACATGTAAATAATTAGTGTAAAATACGGTTTGTGATCTTTTCATGGTCATCAGATATGACCCATTTGGATGTTCAGAGGTGCCGCCATTACCATAGAAACACCGTCATCTTCTACAGCATTGTTTCACCAGTAAAACCCATGGAGTTGGATCAATGACAGTGAATGGAAATGCTTGGTTTATGTTCAATTAATGATATATTTGACTGAAAAAGTCACTTTTTCTGCAGTTTTCTCTGCTTTTATATATATACTAACCCTCAACTTTAATCTGAGCTTTTATGAACATCTTCATAATCAGTAAATTAAATACAGCAAAATACCTGATTTATACTGATAAGAAACAAAATACAGAGGATAATATCATTAATAAATGGTGATAGATCACCCAAGAAAGGTTAAATATAGAGAAAATTTAATTTGGGAACTGATATAAAAGTAGCCCTGGGTCTTTATTAGTTAATGTTTATTTTGCATTTACTGCAGAAGATGTTTAAGGTTGAGCTCTTGTTAACTCCTATAGATACTGCTGTGTGGTTTAATCAACAGCAGTAAATCACATCTTATAAGATCAACATAGTTTGTAGTGTTGTCCTGTGGGACTACTAAAATCAATTCTTTTCAGACAAACATGTTTTCAACTTTGCTTGCATTTTCCAACTAATGCAAGGTCATTTTAATGGTTCATCATAAAATATTGGAGATATGTGGTTTTCACTGGACATGGAGAGTGTGAAAAAATGTAACCTGAAACAAAAAGCTATCAGATAAATGTAGAGGATGGGAAAGAAGAATAGATGCCTCTGATGTTTATGTTTATGCATTTGGCAGACGCTTTTTTCCAAAGCGACTTGATGTAGTGGAGTAGAACCAAAAAGCTGCATAAAATGGAAATACTCGAGTGGAGAACAGGAATCTCAGATTTGTCTTTAGCTTTCCTCCACCTCTGTCTAAAATCACCTCCTATTCGTCATCTGGTCAGTAACTGCCCACCTCGCGTGACACATTATGGTTGAGATTTTAGACTTTATACTGTCCATGCTCGTTCTATTTACACTAAAAGAGCGAGTGTATCTAAGCATCGACGTTCCTATCTGTATGGACAGTGATGGACTCAGTCCCTTTAGAGCCTGGGAATTTCAAAGCACTCCATAAATAATTCTTTGTTACCAGGCCCAGAACTCACCTTGCTCCAGAAATACCTCCCTTAATTCAATTAATAATGAGATGCCAAAGACTTTCCTCCATCAGCACTGGCAGAGAAACAGATGACTGTATCTGATGAGATGGAACACAGCTGCCTGTGAAATATGCACTGTCATGGATCAAAATATCCACTGTATGCAAGATTCATGGCCTCGGAAAACAAGGACAAACTGAGGAGGGTTTGCCATTTAAAACAGCAGGGGGCGACAGCAGCCTCAACCGGAGAAAGGTGAACTTTTTCAGTAATTACAGGTGAATAATTACTGTTATATTCCTGTAAAGTATGTTCCAGAAGGGGACTTTTCATCCTTTTGCTTGTACTATACTGCAGTAGTGAGTTCAAGTATGACTTTGTGTAAATGTGTGTTTTTTATTCGTGTCTTATATGTACTACTAAAAATTACAGTGAATGTTGACTAAAAGAACATAAAACCAGTTGGAAAGTGAAACAAGACCGATAGAGGGATCATATTCTGTGGATAGGCTGTCAACATACAGAACGCTGATGAATAGATGATTAAAAAGCTTATGCTCACAGACAGACTAGGACTCTACTCCTCCGGTGCTGGTGAAAGGTAGCCTAATTTTCCAGACTGACATCTCTTCCTCGCAAAATTGCTGAGGATGTTTATATGCAATTTTAACACATTTAGAAACTAAAAGAGATGTATCCCCTACTGTGGATCAGTCCTATTTGTGAAATTGCTCATTTAGTAAAAAGTCTCAAGTCTAAAGTTTTGATCTCTATCATGACAAAAATCCAGAATAACAGTATTTCATCAATGAATATAACATGCACTCTCATTTGTTGGAGAAAAAATAGTACCTTCTGGAAGTTTAGAAATTCTCCACAAGGATAAACTAAGGGTGAAACCATCTATCATGATATTTTTACCTGTGAATTTGTGCACCCAGCTGGCCTAAGGCATAAGCAGACTACAGTAAGCAGCTGCTTAGGGCCTAACAGCCTGGAGGCACTTCTCTATTCAGTTTTTTTTCTTAATAATTTAGGCATTTAAATTAATAATTTTTAAAAGGTTTTCTCTTTTTTTCTTTGCATTTGTACTTCGCTGAACTTTTGCTGAAAATATATACTGTTCCAACAACACCTTCCTGTATTTGGCGTTAATATGCTGGTGGTAGTGGTGATGATGATAGGGCTGGTTGTAATGGTAGTAATGGTATTGATCATGGTATGGATAATGTTACTGGAAATAAGATACAATTATATGGATGTTGTTGTGATGAATGTAATGATGATGACAATAGGAGTAATAATTGTTGCAGTTGTGATTATAGTTATGGGTGTTAATATTGTAATTTGCACAATGATATGACATATGTAATATGATTGAAGAAGTTATTTATTTATAATAATACTAAATATAATATGTATCATGTGTCACTAAGGAAATAGCAATGATTAAAATTTCGCCATGACATCACCCACTTTTGAAGAACAGCACCATTAGTGCTAGGTGTTTTCTATTACCATGTATTTTCTTGTTTTTATTTTGTAATGTATGTATGTATTGTATAATTTTATACATGTACTGGACCCCAGGAAGAATAGGGATCCTAATAAATGAACAAATAAACCAACCTCAACATCACATTTACACAGGGAATCTTTTTTTTTTTTTTTTTACAAGTATGACATTTTATGTATTTTATTTCAAGCTTTTAGAAACATTTTGTTTCAAACTGTAAAGCACTTTGTGATTTTATCTGTGAAAAGTGCTATATAAATAAAATTTACTTACTTACTTTTATGAAGCAACACATTACTTACCAGGACTGGATGATATTACACTATACAGGGCGTCCATAAACTCTCTTTCCAATTTAACAAATTAATTACAAAAGCAAATGAATAGACAAATCTGTGGAAATTATTACAAAATGAAAAGTAGATATTAAAGGGGTTTTTTGCCTCCTTTGATACACCTCTATATGGACCCCATTAGTTGCATAAAGCACATCCAGATGGTACTGGATTTGTTTCCATGTTGGCTGTAGCGTAGACTCATCAATGGTGTCAGTGACATCAGGGATCATTTACTTCAGGTCGTTGATGTCCCTTATCTTTGTTCCCACACGTTATCTTTAACATAACCCCATAGAAAAAAATCCAGGGCAGTGATATCTGGTGAATGAGGTGTCCCGGGAATTGGGCCATCCCTTCCAATCCACTAATCTGGAAATGTTGGATTTAGAACCCACCAAGGTTATTACCATTAACGAAAATTAACAAAATGATGAAAACTAGAATTGTAAAAACATTTTCGTTAACTGAAATAAATAAAAACCATAATTAAAAGAAAAAAACAATAACTAACTGAAACTGTATTGTGTGCTTACAAAACTAACTAAAACATATAAAAAATATGGATAAAATTCCCTTCGTTTTCGTCTTTGTCAGTGTCAGATTGATATGAAATTGATTTATTTCCCTCAAGCAATTTTAGCTGTTGGCACCATATGATGTTTAACGGTCCGTCACTTCTCATCACTTGTGGTTTAGAGTCAGCTTTTCGTTCCAACTCTACCTGGAAACATGGAGACTAAAGTTGGGAGAAAGCAGCAGAGTCCTGTCTGGGATTTATTTGAATTTGACGACGAGGAAGATAAAAGATATAAAAAAAACCCTAAAACTAAACTAAAACTAAGCATTTAGAAAATAACAAAAACTAATAAAAACTAGCAAACCTGCTCTAAAAACTAATTAAAACTAACTGAATTAGAGAAAAAAAAAATCAGAACTAAATCAAACTAAACTATAATGAAAAATCCAAAACTATTATAACCTTGGAACCCACCGACATGCAGTCCCCAATGTGGTGATGCACCATCTACCTGGAAAATGATGGTTGGTTGAAGGTCATCCAGTTGTGGTGACACATATTCAGTCAAAAAGTCAAGGTCAACATTTGTAGTAATTGATCTCTCATTGAAGTAAAATGGACCAATGATTCAATTGCACATGATCCCACAATGTGATTAAAACCTTTGATAACCACTGAGTACATAGAACAAATCTGATTAACATATCTCATCCTCTGCTTTTGTAATATATTTCTTAAATTGTAAAGAGACTTTGTAGACACCCAGTATATCAGTCTTTCACTTGATACATGTGGCTGGAAATTTGCTAGAAACCAATATAAACAAACATAGAGAGAGACATTTCTTCATTCAGTTTATAGAGTAATTACTGTACTGTGATATATACTGTTAACCTGAAATAAGTACTATCAGAGGATGCCATAACCCCAATCTAAGAGACTTAGAGATAGGTGGTCTTGGGTTATCGATCTTAGTTTGGTGTATGAACTTCTTTTCAAGGGTCTGTACAGATACTGTTAAAAATAAGTAACTTCTCCATAAAGCTGTCCCACTGTAATTGTGTTTTAAGTAACTTGTTTACCTGTTGTAACTATATTATCTTACAGAGAGCATTGCATTAACCTGTGGGTGATGCCACTAGTATGAGTCATGAAGTTACTGAGTTTATTTCCATCCATTTGTAAGAACACGTGAAGTTTTTAGTCCACTTGTAGAACATGTTGTTTTATCACTGCTGAAAAAATAATGACAGACAAAATGGCAAATTCAGGCAGTGATGCTGTCAGACCTGTGAGTCTAATTTCTCAGATGCTTTAGAATTATGTAAAAAAAGATGTTGATTCATTGTAAAACTCAATAGGGACAAATGGGCCACAGTCAAAGCAAATAATTGGAACACTGCAGCTGTATGTACAGGACAATGTGGACTCATGTTTTCTTCACTCCGTGATTGTAATGTTATTAACCTATAAAGACCCAAACATCCACCAACGACCTTAACCATCAACAACTGTAAAATGTCTATTTATTTATTTATTTAACCTTTATTTAACCAGGTAAGTTAGTTGAGAACTGATTCTCATTTACAATAACGACCTGGCCAAGAGGCAGCACACAAACAGAATGAGTAGCAGCACAGGTTGAATGTACAAATGATAGAACAGATTAAATATACAACAAACAAACAAACAAACAAACAGGATGGACAGCAGAACCAATCACAATGACATCTAACAAATAGAAAAGCTAAAATTTTGTATAATACCTGTTCATCCACTAATCCTACACTGTAACAAATTACTGTAAAAAAAAAAAAAAAAACAGTAAATTTTGTCAGTATCATGCTGTTATTTGTAAATACAGTATAATGCTGTAAATAATTAGGTCTTTAAGGTGCAAATTTAAAACAGTAAGCTACTGCAAAATTTGACAGTATTCTTCAGTATTTTCTTCAATTCCTTAACTGCTGTCCACCCAGAACTGGTCTGAACAAAATCATCTGGTATCAAATCCCATCAGCTCATTTAGAAAAGATTCAATCCAACGAATGTTAACTATAGACTTGCTGCATCGAAGGTAAGTGGTTCTTTTTTGAAGCAGAAGGATAAAATAAAAAGAGAAAATATCTGAGGATGGCTATTTTCACCTGGACTTAACCCCATACAGCACAGGAACAGAGGTCACCTGATGCTTCTACCAACACTGCCAGAACTCCATTCTGCTCCAGTTGTTCATCATTTATCAAGGTAATTGTGATTTTATCAACATAACTGTGGCATTTTGGGTTTATTAAACATTAAATTACCTCCATAAACTGCGTTCACACCGGACGCAACTTGCACAGTATTACATGTGTGATAATACTGCTTCATATTTAGGGGTGCTAACCGTATGTAGCAAACATGCAGCTAATTTAAGTTGAAGCATACTTGCTAGCTGCGAAGTGGACACCGTTAAACTAAACAGCGTGTCAGTTTACATGGTTATATATAATAAAGTCATCTCTTGTTTGAGCTTTTTCTAGCAATGTTTATGATTTTGTATTTTAAAATGTAACTTGAAATGTTAAAATCCTAGCTTTTTGCTGTGTTATACCGTAAATATTACATTAAATACGTTTTACAGTAATATATTGTTTCTTGGAATACGGTAGTTACTGTAAAATGCAGCAACTGTGGCTAACAGTATTTTACTGTAAAAGGTACGTTATGTACAGCCCAGTACCGTAATACTTTTTACAGTAAGAAACTGTAGTTGCAGATTACAGTAGAGATACTGTAGAATAACAGTAACATGCTGGCAACTCTAGCTGCCAGTATTTTACTGTTATTTAACGGTAAAATTTGTTACAGTGTATCAATACATGGAAATAATTGGTGTAAAATACAGTTTGTCATCTTTTCATGGTCATCAGATATGACCCATGTGGACGTTCAGAGGCTTCGTAGTTCTGATTTCCTTTTCTTATTTGTCAGACAGATGGAAAAAGAGATCATTCTTTTACCTTGACATGTTTCAGCTACAACCTGTAGCCTTCCTCAGAAGGGTCACTTGTTCCTGTGACGTGTCGCTACCATACCTAGGATGCTGTCCTCTGTGGGATGCCAGACAATTGGGGGCGTAATCACCCCTGTTGCCTGGCAAACCAGGATAAAACAGCTGACAACGACACGTCACAGGAACAACAAGTGACCCTTCTGAGGAAGGCTACAGGTTGTTGCTGAAACATGTCAAGGTAAAAGAATGAACTCTTTTTCCATCTGTCTGACAAATTAAAAAAGGAAATCTGTTCTAGTAGACAGTATGAACTTAACTGGGCTTCGTAGTTACCGTGGAAACACTGTCATCTTCTACAACACTGATTCACCAGTAAAACCCACGGAGTTGGATCAAAGACAGTGGATGGACACACTTGGTTTATATTCAGTTAATGATATATTTGCTGAAAAAGTCACTTTTTCGTCTGTTTTCCCTGTTTTTGATATAATAACCCTAAACTTTACTCCAAGTTTTTATGAACACTGACGTAATTAGTAAATTAAATGTAGGACAATACCTGACTGCCACTGAAAAAACACACAATACAGAAGATAATATTACAATAAATGGTAATAAGTCACTTAAGGAAAGTTAAATACAGAGAAAAATTCATCTGGGAACTGACACAAAAGTAACACTGGGTCCTTATGGGTTCATATAAATATAATACAAACTACTATTGTTTTATTGTTGGTTCAGAAATATTAAAAATGCAGATAAGATTACAAAAACAAACAAAAAAAACCACATAGCCAAATCCTCCACAAACCATAAAAAAACTAGACAAAAAGTCACAGCTTGGTTGTAACTCTACATTTTACAACAGAACAGAAAATTGTGATCATGGATTGTGATTCTACTTCAAAGGATCATCATCTGCTTTTCTGGCCAGATCGTTCTGTGCTAGTGGTTCTTATTGTGGATGTTCAGTACTGTGGGGGCCCATTTTCAACACACAAATATCAGATAGAAGTTACAGTAAATCCTTTGATATTGGACATTAACAACATGAATGAAATGATATGTTAAGCATGATGATGATGTTAAGCAGATAAAACTCTTGGTTGGGGTCAGGTCCCAGGAGACCAGGGTTTATTTCTATTATTATGTCAGGCTATTTTGATTATATTGGTCCGTCATATTATTTACCAAGTTATTGACAGCAGGGTAGCTTTTTCTTTAATGTACAAAACACAAAAAGTGAGGCTATGTGGGAAGATGACTCACTGAACCCATCTCTTTGTTACGCTGTATGTCATTTATGATACACTCCTAACAAAATAAATAACCCATAAAGATCCAGAACTCCTTTTGCGGTGATTTCCAAATGGATTTTTCTCTACACTCAACCATTACCAAGTGATTTATCACCACCGATAATAATATTATCCTTTGTATTTTTTCACAGAAAACGTATGTTCCTATATTTAATTTACTGACCATGTTGGTCTTAATAAAATCTCAAAGGTTATTATATCAAAACAGAGTAAATTGAAAGAAACATTACTTTTTCAGCAAAATATATCATTAACTGAACATAAAACAAGCTTCTACAACCACTGTCATTTGTCACACGCCATGGTTTTATTGGTGAATCAATATTGCAGAAGATAACGGTGTTTCCATGTTCACTACAGAGACTATGGATGCATCCAGAAAAGTGCTGAAAAGATGACAAACTACATTTTACCTGCATTATTTCACTGTATTGACAGGATTAGTGTTTAAAGAGGTATGAAACAGTATAGATCTGTAGATACTGTTTGGTCTGTGAGGGTTAATGTCAAATATTTAACAGTGGTGTTTATGGTGCATTCATTGTATGTGTTCTGACATTAAAGAAGCATCATTTATTTTCTTTTTTGCATTAGTGTGTTCTGTCCCTGTGTAAGATAAGCAAAGTTTTAAAGGGAGCAGTCCTTCCCTACTGCCATCGGTAGGCCTATCCCTTAGCAGTCCAGAGGAACAGAGCAGAGCTGAGGCAACGTGTCCAGGTGCAGACCATTTACACCAAGTGCATTTTATTCATATTCACCCAAAAGACAGAAAAGTATTTACAAAAAGACAGCAAAAACAAGGTTTAAAATACGCAAAATGTGCAAAAAGGAATCATCTCGGTTTCGTTTAGGCAGCACTCCTCTTGAACAATGGAGAAAAGCAGCCTTTTATAGGCTGGCCTATCCACTATACCAGTGTTTTTCAACCTTGGGGTCGGGACCCCACATGGGGTCGCCTGGAATTCAAATGGGGCCGCCTGAAATTTCTAAAAATTGATTTAAAAAAAAAAAAAAATTACTTATAAAAAAATATATGGTGAGTTGAGAGAGACAATCCCGATACATAAAAGACATGACAAACTCTGAAGCTGAAACTGAAGCACTGTTGTACTGTTTATCTTTCAAACGTTCATTGTGGTCAGTTTCAGATGCTGCAGCTCTTTCATAATTCATAGTTTGAGTTATTGTTTGTTTAGTATTAATTGTCAGCCTTGTAAATCCAAGCTGGACTGAATGTACATATCCTGACCAAGGAAAATAAAATTCTTACTTTGTGCAGTAATCTACACCTGGCTTTTCTGCCTCAGTCCATAATTATATACATTATATAGACTTAATGTCATCTAAAATTAACATTTATTTGCAACATAGTATAGCAAACTGTTACATGATCAAAAACAAATTAATTTTAGCAAAAAAAAAAAAAAAAAGGCTCTGTTTTGAATGTCTGGGGTCGCCAGAAATTTGTCATGTTAAAATGGGGTCACGAGCCAAAAAAGGTTGGGAACCACTGACCTATACTATGCTGGAGCACAGGTAAGTTGACTTCCACTACCATTAATTATCTAAAATTACACATTTCCACAAAGTACCGAGATGAAATACATGTCACAAAATTGTACAAAAAATATATATTTTATTAGGTTAACAGTATGAAACTTAAAATATCAAATGAATTTGGTGGCACTTAAATTAAACACCCCTGCTACTGATCCCATAGTGTTCCCTCCCAGAACCTTCTTAAGGTGCACCAGCTCCCCGGGGATAAATTTAGTGGGAACACCTGGGACCAGATGAGAGGGAAAGGGTAAGTCCAGTTTCCACACACATAATTACACTATTTACCTTTAGTTTTACTTATACATTATTTCTTTTGTGGGTCTACAATTCCCCCAAAAGCAAGACACAACAAAATAACAAATAAACATTTAGAAAATATATATAATGTGCATGTTTCCTTGTCTAACTGATTCAGTAATGGATTTGCTAAATTACACCCACAAAAGACAACCCACTGTGATGGTTCTGCTTGAAACCATTTAGGTCAGGGGTGTCAAACATGCAGCCCAGGGGCCAAAACCAGCCCCCCAAAGGTTCCAGCCTGGCCTGCAGGATGAATTTGCAAAAATTACACTTCAGATATTAACAATTAAGGATGTCGAACTCGTTTTAGTTCAGATTCCACATACAGGACAATGTGATCTCAACTAAAATAATAGCATTATTACCTATAAATATTGACAATTCCATATTTTTCTCTTTGTTTTAGAGTAAAAACTTACATTAAATTATGAAAATATTAACATTTACAAACTATCCTTTAACAATAAAATGTGAAAAACCTGAAATTTTGTAAGTAACATTTTAACATTATACTTCCTGTTATTAAATATTTTGTGCCTTTGTAGATCCAATCCATAATATGCATGTATAAATGTTAAGTTGAGGTGTAATATTGTTAAAATTGCACTTATTTTTCTCAAGAAATCTCAGTTTTTTCAGGTTATTCATATCATTTTTGTTTGGATAGTTTGTAAATGCACATATTTTCATAATTGAATTTTGATTGCACTAAAACAAAGAGAAAAATTTGGAGTTGTCATTATTTACAAGTTATTATGCTATTGTTTTACTGGTCTGGCCCACTTGAGATCAATTTGGGCTGAATGTGGCCCCTGAACTAAAATGAGTTTTGACACCCCTGATTTAGGTGGAAAAAGGTTCTAGGTAGAATATTACTCAAGGGTCAGTTTCACTCCATAAATTTGGCATAGTCCTTTACAACACAGGGATCTATGTCAGATTCAGGCTGGAATTAATACAACTGAACCAATGTTTTTTTTTTTTTTTTGTTTTTTTTTACCACAACAGCAGGCACAACTGACCAACAATAAGAGTAGACTGGGCTTAAAGAGATGGGAGCTAAAATAAACTGTTTTCAGGCAGTGGAAAAGCAATTCTGGGAGACTTCCAAGGTAAAATTATAAACCTGAAACATAGCATAATAAGTTCTCTTTAAACTAACCTGAAACTAAAGCTGAAAGCAAACCTGCCATTAAAGAGATGGACTGTGATGAGACAGAGCTGCATCTCCAATGTTCTGACAAGTGGTCAATAATGACAGAAAGAAACAGCTTGTTCAGCAAAAGAAAAAGAAAAGCACAAGGCTCAAGGAGGGACGATGTCTTGTGAAAATCAAGAGGAGGAGGACAGAGTGAAGAGAGCTTCAGGCTTCCTTAAAGGACACCAGAGATGAACTGTCATCAAAGAGATCTACAGAATGGGATGCATATTAGTGGACATAATTGTGTTTTAAAGCAATTATACAGCAGTCATTTCATTTGCCCTGTGATAAGGATCAGAACATGGATTCATTTATGAAACTGAAATGAGCTGATGTAAGTCTGCAAGTCTTTTATTGGCAACAGGACGTACAGTATCAGTGACACAGCTCTGGCAAAAAAGACCCATGTGAAACAAAGAAATTAAGTCTGGGCAATGAATGATGAGGAAGAAGAAGAAGAAGAAGAAGAAGAAGAAGAATTATGCTCATAAAAATGAGTGTGACATACATATTTCCTCTCTCCTTTTAGTGTATGTTGTTTATTTTGCCAATTAAACAGTTAAATTAAGTATTGTACAGGATTTTATTTGTCAACATATTATAGTTGAAGTGGTCTGAGTGGAGATAAGATATATACATCTACTCCTTCCCTGTGTATTCAGGCTGTAGAAAATACACTGGGTGATGTTGGTATTTTCCAACAGGTAATGATCACATAGAGTGACAGCTGCAGTTTCTGATCATTGTTGTGATTCCATCAGATGTTACTTGGAATCTTGGAAAAGTGGCTCCACTGAAAAGAGACACTTCAGTGTTTTGTTAACTACGATTAAACCCATCAGTTCACTGCCATTATGATTCTAACAGCTCCCCTTTACCAACATTAAATAGGATGTAATGGGATCATTTCAAGCTGGAGCCAGAAGGCTGAAAGTCTACTAACCTTAGCTAGTACTAGTTAACTATCTGATGCTTTACCGGCCACTTCAGTGATATGCCTTTCAGTTCTACTAGTGCAGCTCAGACTGGTTTATGTAATATATGCTTGTGCAATATCACTAGCACATTGAGTTAGTACATAATGTTTGAAGAATAGCTCATATCGTATAGTAAAATAAAACACATAAGTATGTGAATCAAGAATGTTATTTCTTTACAATGAAAGTGGAAAGGAAGACAAGCAGAGAAAGCAAACAAAAAGTGATAGATATCATCATTCTGACAATGTTTAAGTCCAGGCTGAAAACGCTTCTGTTCAACTGTGCATATAACGACTGAAAGTGTTCTATACGCATTCTTCTCTTTTACTTTATTTTAATTGATTAATATGTTTGTTTTTTTTAAACATTCTTTTTATTGAGCATTTTCAAAATTATACAGTCCAGCACAGTACATACAGGTTGTATGAAATATATAGCAAATCCAAAATACATCCACAGCAATGATCTCAAAAGGCCTTCTTAAATCTATTTCAGGTAGTTCCAGTCTGAGTTCCCAGATACTCCAACACTTTGCCAAACTTTGCTGTAAAGATGTCCTTCTGATTGTTAATATAAAATTGTAGTCTTTCCAGAGAAATATGGTCTGATATCAAAGATTTCCACAGATGTATTGAAGGAGGTTCTTCTCCTACCCATTTGGTCATAACAACCTTTTGGTCAAGGATAAAAAAAAAAAAAAAATGAACAGTGTTCTTATGTGTTCTCAATGATTCATGGATATATCCTAATAGACACAACAATGGATTAGGCTGTAACTGATGTTTAATTACCACACCTAACCTCAACACATATGGTTTGCCAAAACTGTTGAATCTTTTTGCATTCCCAGAGGTAATGAAGTCTTGTCTCTATAATAGTCTTACATTTTGGGCAGTTTGGAGAGGCCCCTGCTGTATTTTCACTGTACATATATGGAGATACTGTATATATACATTTTGTAAGATATTATATTGCATTTCTATCATTTATGTTTTATTACCTCTGTTTTTGTCTGCTAGCAAGATACCTCAAAAAGTTATGGAAGGATTTTGATGAAAATTTCAGGAAATGTTGATACTGGCACAAGGAACAAATTATAGAATATTGGTGGTGACTGGGGGAGGCTGATCTGCCTTGACGGAGGTCTGCGCTCTCCGAGTGCTTTTTAGTTGATTATGTTTTAATTTTGTGTTTTTAACTTGTCTCTTTTCCATTTTTGTAAAGCACTGTGAACTACCCTGTGTATGAATTGTGCTATACAAATAAATTTGCCTTGCCTTGCCTAAACAATGGCAATAAAATCAAACAAAATACACATGTAAAAAGTGTGATGCCACTGATCATATCAACTTATATGAACATTTTTATACTGATTTCTGTCCATATAGCAAAGCCCTACACAGCTCTTGAGAAGTTATGATAATTATGCACTTCCAATATGATTCACTAACTGGCTTGTGTTGGTTCGACATGCATACATAATGAACCAAAGTGCATCTAAGCCTGTGACCTATATGGAGCAGAGAGGATGTCACAGCACCCATGACCTTCACGTCCATCATAAAGGAGACCAGATATACTTCAGCACAGACGGTGTTGCAGCTAAGAACCTCAATTAGCCAAGTAATTAGGTCATATATCAAAACAATAGAGAGCCTGGGTGAGGTGGGACAGAGATGGTCAGAGAGGAGTTGAAAGAGGAAGGAAGAGAAAGATAGATGGATGGATCTATCGTTCTGGATGGATTGAGCTTAACGAAGGAAGAGGAAAACAAGGACAGACATGAGAGCTGAGAAGCTAGAGAGAGAACGAGGAAGAAGAGCAGGACATGATGAAGGAGAGCGGACGCAGCCATCAGATTTTTAAACGGCTGAGAAATAAGATAAAGGAGACGGTGTTGAAAAAGGACAGGCGGGTAAATTGAAAGCAACTGGAGCACAGAGGTAGAAAAAGAGGAAGATTTGATGGGGCAAATAATCACAGGCTCAGAGTGGATCAGTGAACGTCACAGAGGCGACAAACCATCAGCACTCTCTACACTTTGGTGGTTTGTCAGGGAACGCAAGAACCACATCCTAGCTGAATTATTTCCTTCGATGATATTAAAGAATTTGCAACTTCCAGCAAAGTATCACTGCACACGTCTTTTTTTTCTCGCCATTAAAAATGCAATAGTGTCCGCCGATATCACTTTTCCACCAGAACAGGCAAATCTAGTCAAGCCTGAGCTGCAAACCGAGCTGTAATATATTGTATTTTGTAGAGAAATAAAATAATCCAAATGCACTTAAATGTCATTTTGCACCTTCATCATACTGAACATTACAGATTATTTTTGCACCTTACAGTTTAACCCATACACTACTTTTGTGGCAGTTTCCATATGATTTTTTTCCTCTAAATTTACCCTTTCTGAAGTGATTTATCACCATTTATTATCATATTATCATCTGTGTTTTGCACTGTTTTAGTGAAAATCATGTCTTTTGTTATATTTAATTAACTGATCATATAGATGTTAATAAAAGCTCAGATTAAAGTTGAGGGTTATTCTATCAGAAACAGAGGAAACTGAAGAAAAGAGTGACTTTTTCAATAAAATATATCATTAATATCATTAACTGAACAGAAAACAAGCATCTCCATCCACTGTCATTTATCAGAGTACATGGGTTTTACTGGTGAATTAACACTGTAGAAGATGACAGTGTTTTCATATTCACTATGGAGCCTCTGATGACTAGAAAAAGATGACAAACTGTATTTTACTCCAATTATTTTCTTGTATTGATAGGATTAATAGATCAAAAGGTCTTAAACAGTTAAGATCAGTGGAAGACTTTGGATGCCGGTGGATGTTAGGGTCTTTACCGGTTAATTATTCATCAGTTTTTTTTTCATCCAAGTCTCTTTTTAAACTTATTATTATTATTATTATTATTATTATTATTATTATTATTATTACTGTTATTGTAATAATAATAATAATAATAATTATTATCATCATTATTATTATTATTATTATTATTATTATTATTATTATTATTATTATTATCATCATCATTATTATTATTATTATTATTATTATTATTATAACAGGGGGTTTGTTGGTGGTTAATGGTTCATTCTTTATAAAATGAGACAGCAGGATGGAGACGGACTACTTCTTAAACAGTGCTTCACTTGTCACATACCATAACTACTACCACAACACTTCCTGACACATCACATCACCTGACCAAACTAACCAATCAGGAGCTACCAGTACTTAGATGGTAAATGTAAGTGATTTAGAAAGGCACATTCAACAGATAATCTTAGCTGCTTGTACACTACAAATGAGAATATTTAAATGTGTAAATAATAATTCTGCAAATATAAATGTAAATAGTTAATTGGGTAAACACTGTCAATATATTTTTTAACAAATACATGAATTAACTTATTCCCTGTAATTTATTTCATGGTTAAACCTTACATTTCTTCAACATAAATTACTTTAACTTCTGAGCCTTACATTATTATAGATTATGTATTGTTTTGCTCTTGTGTTCTGTTTTCCAATTATTTTACACATCCTGTTTAAGTCGCGTCACAGTAACGTTTTATGCCTGCAAGGTTTTATACACTGCCTAGTCTAAAATAACAAACAAACAATATTTCACTGGACCGCCTATAGCTTTGACTACATGACACATTTCCTGTGGCATTATTTATGTGATAAAATGCTTATGCAATGTCAAAAAAAAAAAAAAAAACTTCACAAAACAGTTTTTCCTTCTGTAGAACTTTTTGGCAAGATCTTGTATTGCTGATGGGAGAGTTGGACCGCTTCTCTATCACATCCCAAAGATTCTTAATGGGGTTCAGGTCCAGACAATCCATGTGTGAAAATGACATCTCATGCTCCCTGAACCACTCTTTCACAATTTGAGCCTGATGAAGCCTGGTATTGTCATCTTAGAATACGATCATGTCATTGGGGAAGAAAAAAATCCATGGATGGTAGTCAGCTGAACTCACTTTTTTGGACACATAACGTTGATGAACTTAGATTTGACAGACTGAAACATCTTCGGCATGATGGGTAATCACTTCATCTTTCTCTCCTCTCACCCTGATATGCCCATCACTCTGGAACAGGGTCAATCTGGATTTCATCAGACCACTTTTTTTTCCTATTGAAACACAGGCCCAGTCCCAATTCACCCCTTGGCCCTCCCCCTTCCCCCTCCCCCTCCCCCTCCCCCTCCCCTTCGTTTTGTGCTTACATGTGGAGGGGTAGTGTTGTCCTGATTCCTGATTAGATGGAGGGGAAAGGCTAAGGCGGAGGGCTGTGTAGCCTTCGAAACTGAGATTTTTCAGGACCACACTACGAACAGAGGAGTTGGAGAAATTTCCCATAATTCTGTTCGAATCATTGGCAAGGCAGAGGTAAACACAGCTAAAAAGTGCAGCAGTGTGATGAAAGAAACACACAAATGTGTGTACTTTCTTCGTAAACAACTTAATCATTTGGTCAACTGTTTGATCAATGTGTTGTAGATCACATTTCTGTGGTTTAGATTTGATAGCTACGAAAAGATGATCAAAGCCCATGCAAAAGAGACAGTTACAGCTGCTGACGGCATGGTGAATTCTTTCGGCAACAAAGTTGTTGTATCTGTTTATAGTGGCACCGATGACTGCTGATGAAGTAACAGGACAACGTACTGCATGTATTTGGATGAAAGTGATGTTCTACATTGCATATGTATATAAAAGTTATTTATTACAAAAAATGTTTGTTATAACTGTGTAACAGCACAACAGGAAAGAGAAAAACTAAGGATCAGGCTCTCAGGTTGTGTGACCCTATACTGTCATTGGCTGATGTTCTGTGATTCTGCGCTCTCATTGGCTGACGTTCTGTGACGCTCCGCTCTGATTGGCTGGCGTTCTGTGACGCTACGCTCTTATTGGCTGACGTTCTGTGACGCTGCGCTCTCATTGGCTGACGCTCTGTGACGCTCCGCTCTGACTGGCTGGCGTTCTGTGACGCTACACTCTTATTGGCTGATGTTCTGTGATGCTGCGGTCTCATTGGCTGACATTCTGTGAAGCTGCACTCTCATTGGCTGACGTTCTGTGACGCTGCACTCTCATTGGCTGACGTTCTGTGAGGCTCCACTCTCATTGGCTGACGTTCTGTGATGCTGCGCTCTCATTGGCTGACGTTCTGTGACGCTGCGCTCTCATTGGCTGACGTTCTGTGACGCTACGCTCTCATTGGCTTGTGTTCCATGACGCTTCTCATCACTTGTGGTTTAGAGTCGTCCTCTCCTCCCCACTCTACCTGGAAAAATGGAAACTAAAGTTGGGAGAAAGCAGCAGAGCGACAACAGTGAAAAAGATAAAAGATATGAAAAAACTAAAACTAAGCATTTAGAAAATAACGAAAACTAATAAAAAGGAGCAAACCTAAAAACGAGCAAAACTAATTAAAACTAACTGAATGAGAGAAAAAATGTCCAAACTAAATAAAACTGAACTATAATGAAAAATCCAAAACTATTATAACCTTAGTACGCACGTGCGCATTTCGGGCAGGGGGTGGGCTCGACTGGTTTCCGTTATAATACTTTGGGGGTATGGGGCAGTGCGGACGTGAAAATGAAACTTAACGCTCATTTATCCTTTCCCCACCTCCTGAAGCTTCGCAAACTTTCATTTGAGGGAGAAGGATGTGTCGCTGCACCACGGCAAAACCTTACCAGCGGAAACATTGTGTTGTTACTAGCGACTCACTCCATGTGCAGGGGCGTGGTCTACTTCAGCAAACTGATTAAGAATGAATGTGATTGGTGGATCGGTGCACACAGTGTGTGTCAGGTATCCTTGGAATTAGATGAGAACATGTTGAGTTCATTTCCGATACCTCCAAGGAAATATGCACAAGTTTTTGATGCTATCCCGTCCGGTGCGATAATGCTTCTCAAAAATTCTGCAGTTCAGGAATCACCTCTGTTGAAATTTAACCTTGCTGACTCTGAAGTTGGACAAATTTGTTTTTCTGGCCAAAACAGAGTAAACAACCACAATATATGTGGTTTATTCCAAAAAAATGTGGTCTCTGTTCCAAATGTGATGTCTTATTGGAATAATCTCTTTCCAAACCTAAAATGGAAGAAAATCTAGTGTTTACCCTCTAAATATTAATAATAAACAAGATTAAAAAAGTTTCTTTCAAATTAATTAATTGTTTCTGTCCTTGCAAACTGTTCCTACAACGACATAAAAAAGATATCAGTGTAGATTGCTCCTTTTGTAATCAGTCAGAAGAAAATGTATATCATCTGTTTTGGTCCTGTCCCTTTTCAAATATTTTCTGGCAAGATGTCTGTTTTTTTATTTGTCAAAATATAATTTCTGATTTTTCTTTTACTTATTCAAAAATATTGTTTGGTATCTGCTCATATCCTGCTAACAAATCAGATCAACATTACATAATCAGTCTATTTATATTTTTGGCAAAATACCACATTCAGAAATCCAAATTCTCAAATCTCAAACCTTCTTTTTTAAAATTTTTTAAATTGAGCTTACCTAGTATATTTCAAACATTCAATACTCTAAAAATAGAAAAGCTATCAGAACCACTGATTTATGTCACAGATTTGAACTTTGTGTAATTTGATATATTGTTTTTGTTTGCATGTTTTGTCCCCTGGCTATGTTCTGCTCTGTTCATGTCATGTTAGTATATTAATTTTGCATTGTACTTGTCATGTCCTTATTGTACTTTGTACAACATTAAATAAATAGAAAAAAAAAAACATGTTCAATTCATTTGCCTCCAACATCACAATACCTGCGATGTGACTATTGCGCATGCGTACATCGCGATGACGACGCTCAAATGATATATCGTGTAGCTCCAGTTTTAACCTCTACACCTTGCAGTTCCATTTCAGGGGGTAGTGCCAAATGCAAGGGCCAAGGGGTAGGGGTAAGTGGGAGGGCCAAGGGGTGAATTGGGATTGGGCCACAGTCCAATCTATGCGCTGTAAAAAGAATGCTGTTTGAGAAATGAGAAAATTCTGTATCAGTTAAATAATGTTTAGAAATTGTCAAATAGAAGGAAATATTTGTTTAGTTAAATTCAGGTCAGGACTTTTTTTGCTGGGTAGCACATAATGTAAACAAATATATGTGCTGAAAACAGCAGTTACACGACAAACCAAGCAGATGTTTCCATGCAATCACACAACCCATTTTGTGTTTTCACAGCATTCCAGCTGATTGCTGCCACTGTTTCTACCACTCAGCAGATGTAACTGCAGTGACTTCCACTCTACTGCCACATCATGTACACACTCAAAAAAAAATAAATAAATAAAAAAAAAATCAATGCTCAACTAATACTTTGAAATGTTTTCAATCAGAAGCCCAGGTGCGGATGTGATGTGCATTTGCATGTGTTTGTAGGTGCACACATGATCACCTCCTCCTGTCTGACTTTCTAAACTGTTACGTTGGTTCTGCTGATCCCCTGCTTTACTCATTGTCCTCATACTGCGCTTGTTTTTGGCCACAAAGCAGGACAGGTAAATAAACAGACGACAGGGAGGGTGTTGTGTGTGAGAGCGATAATTCACACACATACACACACATCGTCTTAAATGACAGTAAGACTAAAAGCGCTATGACAACATTTATAATTAAAGACAGTCTCCCTAAAAATAGAAGAATGGGAAAGAGAGAATGGAAACAAAAGAGGACAGAGGAATGTCCAGAGCAGTAATGAAATTTAAAGGAAGACGAAGCAGAATTTTGTGTGGATAGTCTGACTTTTGTATTAAGGAATAAACTTGTCAATTTTCTTTTCCGTCTTCAAACAAACAGTGTGAAATGACTCAAGCAGCTGTCTGATTGCCTGGAAGAAAAGACTTGATGGGAGAGCCGGCTTCATTATGTGGAGGAATAACAGGCAGGCATCGAAGACGTCTGTGATATTTGCATTATTTTGTGCAGCAGATTAAAAAATGGCGCTTAAGTGCTCTACATTCACAACATGCTCACAATTGATTTGCCCAGAGCGTCCCATTCCATTTTACATTTCCCTTCCACTTCAATTAAAGAAAAAACACCTTGCTGTTACAAGCCCTTTCATTCCTCCAATTATTCTGTCTCTCCTTTACTTTCCTCCTCCTTACCAACATCGGCTTATTTCAGATATGCAATCTCCTTTTTATCTTTTTTCTTGTGTCTTATTGGCTGTACCTTAGTGCACCTTATTAAAATGTATATTTTCAGACCATGCTTCAAAGACAAACTGTTTGCTTAGTGAACCTGAGGCATGACCCTTTTTAGAGGAAATTATACTGAGACAGAATAGCAGTTTTATTTTTCATCAGCGGTTTGGAAACAAAGTGCTACACAGCTGGACAGTGACTAACTTATTACTGTACTTTACTGCAGTTCATCTTTGTTTCTATTACTAAATTAGAAATGCAGGAAACAATCATTGTTCCCTACAAAAAATCCAAACAAAGTATGCAAATTCATGAAACAGCCAAGCACATCTTTAAAGAAAACATCGGAAGTCCTCTGATCCACCCTTGGACTGTTTGTTTAGGCCCCGTAGCCTAAGCTGTCTTGTTGATAACCAACTCATTTGCAATGATAACATGCCCAAGAGGCTAAAATGAGGCCATTCACTGTAGCTGTGCTGATAGAGGATGAGAAACTCAGGGGTTGTGATTGGCTTGACTGTGATGTTCAATTAATAGTCGACTCACCGAGTCTTAACGCACATCAAAGTGCCCCATTGGGCCAAATCAATGATTGACAGTGTGGAATAATCCCAGGCACTGAAGGGCTGAGGAAAATTATCTCTAACTATTTACCCCTGCTGGTACACCAAACACAGAACACAGAGAAAGGAGGAAGTGATGATGAACAAAAGAGAACAACTGGAAGCGGAGTCCTGTGTTCTGCCAATATCATTTTTAAAGCAGAATTGACAAAAAAATTTTAAAAAGGCACTGACTGTCTGTGTAAAAAGCATCTGAACAGATTCTTGAAAAGGTCCAACTTTACCCACCTACCATCCTTAGCATCCTTCCCATCTCTTGTGCTACTAGAATGCAAAGCAGCTTAGACAGTAGGACCCTGCCACAGTTTGGCTGCAACAAAGGAGTAGTGCCGAGTACCCTGCGGGCCTGTGCTTTCTGGCTGGCAGCTTTACATATAAAACAGGCAGGCCTATCTGTCTCTGCACAGGCTGCGGCCACAAAGCATCCCCAGCTTTGAGCGAGTTCTCCCAGTGCAGAAGTCGCTCTGGAGTTCTGCACAGGAAGAGATTAACAACAAGCACTAAACATGACTTTTCTGTTTATGTTTTAGTCAAGAAGGGAAATCACCATGGGAAGCTGAGTGAAATAAAAGTCTCCAGCTTCACTGACACAGAGTCTGTGTTCTTGCTGTTTGGAAGTTGCTGATGAATCAACTTTGTTCAACACTTTGTTAGTTAGAAATGAAGCTTTACTTCCTTTACTTCCTTTACTTCCTTTACTTACTTCCTTTACTGTCTTTACTTTTGCCTTGGATAGTTAAACATCTTATTATGAAGCAGTTACAAGATGTACAAACTAATGTACTGTAAATATTACATTATACTTATGTGCAGCCAAGAAAAATATGAAATAAGCAAACACTGACATCTAGAGGACATTATATAAAATCACACACTATAAAGACAAATTGGGCACTTCCAAATATGTCTACTGGACAAATTATGAAAAAAAAAAAAAAGCAAACCATATTTTTAATCATTTACTCTATAACTGAATGTATTTCACAAATATATATAACTTATTATGCAACTGACAATGTTTACAGAGCTTACAGGAAAGGCCTGAATGTCATCAAAAACATAACGATGAGAAAATTGTAACATGCAAATATGTCTGTCACCACATTAAGAGCAACAGAAAAGTAGCTTTTATGCGCATGAATGCATAGTTGTTCTCTGCAGTGCAAACAGATGAATGAATTGCTGGCCTGACCTCTAGTGGGTGTACTATGTAGTTACAATTGTATTCTGGTGGCGAAAACACCTATTTTGTAATGGTGCATGTGAAGTTGTAAGAGTCAGTATTGAGTTACCGCTAAAGAAAACAATTGCATTTCTTAGACGGCAAAATATTACAGGTATGAGGGTAAGGGTATGAGAGGTAGACAGAATGGATTGGAAGAATACAAAATTAGTTCAATCACTTTAGCTGAGAGAAAAAACATAATTACTATAAGGCAGGGGTCTCAAACAAATTTTAGTACAGGGGTCACATACATAATACACATAATATGATTTCATTTTGTATCAGTTAAATAACAGTGAAAAAAAGTTAAATTACATTAAGAGAGTGTTTATAATAAACCATCCATTAAAAATGTGAATAACATGAACAACCTGAAATTTCTTAAGAAGAATAAGTGCAATTTTGACAATATTATGCCTCAACTCATCATTTACACATGTGCATTACAACTTACAGATCACTACAAATGTGTAAAACATTTTGTAACAGGCATAATGTTGTTAAAATGACATCTGCTTCTCTCAAGACATTTCATGTTCTTCATATTTGTTCAGATTATTCACATTTTTTGTGAAAGTGAAAGATAGTTTGCAGTTGTAAATATTTTCATTTAATTTTTACACTTAAAAAACAGAAACATTTAGAGTTAATTTGTCATTATAATATTATTTATAGGTTATTACGATAGTATTTTAATGGTCTGATCCACTTGAGATCACATTGAGCTGTATGTGTCTTCAGTGCAATTTTTGCATTTCACAAATTCATCCCAAGGGCTGGATTGGACCCACAGGCTGTATTTTTTTACACCCCTGCTGTAAGACCTTGAGCAGTTGCAGTGACCACTTTTGGACACTAGATGTCCTCATAGAACACAGACATGTTGTGGTACGCCACACTGTATGGTGTTATCACGAACCAACTCTTGGATGGAAAAACAAGGTCATTAATGCATGCATGTCTCAAAGAAAATGTTATTTATTTAGTTTTATTGTCAAATTTACATATTGATTGACAGGAGGAAGCTCATTTAAGTTCTCCATGTTATATTTTGGTGGCACTAAGTCAATATTTCTTAGTATATTGAATTTGTCCGGTGAATGATTTTGTCTGAACAAACTGAAAAAACCTGTAACATATTGTTTAGGATGAGAATATAATTCTTCTTTAACCCCAAATCAAAAGAACAGAAGATGCACAAAATTATGGAAACTGCTGTTTCTACATTTAATTGTTTTGTGTGTGAAGACAGTATATTTGATATTTTACCTTTATTTTTTGTATATTTACATCCATTAAATCCATAACACATTTGAAAGGAATATCACTGATGCATTTGTGCCTAAAGATTTACTGTGGCGGAAAAATTGTTAGACCACCCCTTGTTTTCTTCAATTTCATGTTCATTTTAATGCCTGGTACAACTAAAGGTACATTTGTTTGGACAAATATAATGATAACAACAAAAATAGCTCATAAGAGTTTAATTTCAGAGCTGATATCTAGCCATTTTACATGTTTTCTTGATAATAACCAAAATCACTTCAGGTGTTACATCAATAGCTATGGCATTGTACTGACAAAAACAGTACTTTTAGGCATTCTATGTTTTTATTCTGTCTGTTTTAGTCACATGATACACACAGGAGTTAGTACTTGATTGCGTAACTATTGTTTTGATGACTGGATGATCTAATAATTTTTTCCGCGACTGTATGTACTGAACACACTGGCATTAAACAGTTCATGCTGGGTTTCCTCTTTGGAAAATATTTGAACTAAAATTTGTGGTTGTGACTAAAGGTTTGTGGTCCATGTGGAATACAACTAAAAGATAAATGATGGTTCTGTTTCAGCTTTTTTAATAATTGTACACAGTAGAGGGTGAATAATCATAATCCCTTTCTATTTTTCTTTTGAGGAACAGTGTTATTTATGATTTTGATATGCATATAAGGGCAATTTTGAGATTTTTTACTCGGCTCATCTCTACTTATTAAGGATGAGACTTTTTTCTGAATTCTGCTTTGGACCAACTTATTATTACTCAAAAATTTTAGCTTATTAATTGTCCTGAATTGTTTTGCAGGACTGAAAGGTAGAAACTGATGTTTACAAATAAAAGTTCACAAATAAGAACAAAAAAAAAAAAAAGAAAATTGAATATATTCAGACCATCTGCAATTTAAAAAAAAAGCCCAAATAATTTTCCGTATCACCAGTACTCTTTTTGATTTCAGGTTGTACTTATAAATAGACAGATGGAAAATCTAGGATCATTTTACCCACAACATTTTAGAGATTGTAATGTGGAACACATTGTATTGTTGTTGCAGTCTTTGAAGTATGCATATGAGCGTTTGACTGGATCAGTGCACATCAGGCAAACTGTCACAGTCAGGGAGAAGTGACATTTTAGGACAGAGAGAGGTGAGAGAAGAGAGCAGATGGTTCTCAGGAGGGGAGATAAAAACCTGGCAGACTTAGACAATAGGTTGGATTATAATTAAAAAAAATTAGAAAATAACATACCATTTTAACTTGTTTAGTCAGTGTTATCAAAGGCAAAACCTGCTCAGCTGTTCACCACTGGTCCCCTGCACGCCTTACATCACAAACATATGAACGCAGCACACCTTTTTCTTCTGAACATCATTTATTGTTCAATCTACATCAGTTGGTCCTTGGACAAACTGCCTCCACTCAGTTCATAGTTTGTAAGATACATTTATGACCAAAGAACACATTTCACACTGCTACAGATTGACAGAACTGCCATATCGAATGTTAAGATATCTATTTACTGTCATGCTGAGTGTTTTTATCAGTAGTAATGACTTACTGATGCTGTTACTGCTGCTAGTGTGGCCTCTGGAATAATAATGGCATCTATAAGTCCCAGTGGGTGGACGGCATTCCATAGTATCGTCCTTCTATGGTAGGAATTTGTACTGTAATTTACAGTTCGATGAAACTGGACCTTGCATTGTCTGGTCCAGCTTAAAACAAATAGACAGACAGTGTAATATGTTCATACTTGGTAGAAAAAAAATCATATGCATTGATACTTTCACCAATCCTCATAGCACAATGTCTTACTTGTACCTATGTTTATTAGCTGTGCAATATTTGAAGATAGTAAACAGCTATGATCATATAGAGATCTTAATGTATCTACAGCTTTGTATATCCTTTTGGTTATGAGGATTAGCATAGTCATCCTGTACCTATTAATATTTCATGATTACATTGTATATAAAAAAAAGACCTCCGCAGAGTGACACTTCTGTACATGTGTTTTTGTTTGTTTTGTACATAGCTGTAACCCCTAGCTTTCATTTTCACATTATCTCACTCTGTCTCTCACCATAATTTATGGCAACTCCTTTGTAGCTTCACAGGCAGTCAAACCCAGTGGTGTGGATGGAGGACCCACGGCCTCCCTTGTCCAAATGCCTGACCCTCAGAGAGTCAAGTCATCCAGAACCCGCATTCCAGCGCCATGCCCACAGACAGGCTGACTTGTGCAGCATAGTTCCATGTAATAGTCTTTAAAAGTTTGTTGTTAGTGCTCTTGCAGCTAACCAATGTTGTGCTAGTTTATAGAACCCCCTTTGTCTGGCTGGTCTGTAAAAGGCCGTTTCACAGTTGAGTCCCAAGCAGCAGGTTTGTTCAGGGGTGGGCAAAAGGTGCCAGAGGCTCTGAAGGGTTCGTAGTGCTGGTCCGTTCACTCCAGCCAGAGGCTAGACCAGTGGTTCCTGATAGTTCCCTTCTCTTTCTCTCCATGAAGCTTTTCAAGCTCCTTCTATTTTGTGCCAGATTTATTTATTTTAAGCTGCAACTCATGCAAGAACTTCTGGATCCATACAGTATTATGAGGAAACACTGAGCTAGCCTAGCAAGACTAGCCTTTTGTGGCATGCAGCTAATACCGCTATAAAACTGGCTGTTCGACATATATATTTCTTGCAGAAGTATTCGACAAAGTACACTGTAATGAAAGCTGGGACGACTTGATGTGTGACAAGCTTGTGATATGACACTTGTGAACCATGTAATACATACTTATAATCAGGAGCATCTGATGTTAGCTGTATTAGCTACAGTTGCTAGCCTGTTGTGGTTTTAATGCCTGGCTGGGGTAAAGGCCTAGATTTGCTGTTTCCCTTCAGGGCCCCGGGATTGTCCCTGACCTTTGACATTAGGATCATGAACCACCTCTCGGTCTTGAGCATCCAAAGGCCTTATTCAAAATATGGACGCCAAGATTCAGGTCAATGAGGAAAGAAGAAAAAGTATCCAACCACGGTCTGCGTTTACTCAGTTAACACTTACAAGTTGTTTTTCTTTTTTTTTGTTTTCTTTTATATGAACAGGTCATGTTGTCATTTTCTTAGACAAATTTTCTGTGGTAGATACTTTTTTCCTCTTCTATTCAATGGCACTGCCCTCTGCTTTGCTTTTCAGCTTTCTCTCTCCCTTTCGCCCCTGTTGTCCTCCAGCTCCTCTCACAGGCTGTTCTTGTCCGGCAGCTCTGCCTCTGGGCTACGGGGAAAGTAGACCGTGGCTTTGTGCTCCTCGTAGCGATCAATGTGCTTGAGGTGTACCACCATGTGCAGGGCGTAGGCTAAAACAAGGAGTAGGATCAAAGATGTCACCAGCCCCATCAAGATGGCTGGCGTGAGGAAAGTGGCACAATCGCTGGCTGACGCAAACTTGTCAGACTGTACATTGAAGGCCTGGATCTGCAAGAGCACAGAGAAGGCAGAAAGATCAGATTAGCCTAA
The DNA here is from genome assembly GCF_902148855.1 of Sphaeramia orbicularis. NCBI lineage: Eukaryota > Metazoa > Chordata > Actinopteri > Kurtiformes > Apogonidae > Sphaeramia > Sphaeramia orbicularis. Next base: position 33,354,550 of record NC_043963.1, read on the forward strand.
ACTAAAGAGGACAACTGGCTCTTACTAGGTTTACCAGGCAGTGAGAGACTCTGGGCAGATGGACAGGTTGAGACAGGCTAGCAGATGGCTAAACAGACAGTGTACAGACAGATTGACAGACTGCCAAACAGACGGTAAACAGACTGACTGACAGAGAGCCAAAAGAGCAAAACACAAAAGGAAATAGCTGGCAAACATACAGACACATGCACACATGTAGAAAAAAAGAGGGGAGGGCTATGTGATAGCGGTGAAAGTGGTGCAGACATAAGAGAGTTATGAAACACAGCCTGTGTACTTTGCAAAAGAGGGTGTACCTGGAAATCAGTGAAAGTGATGTGCCAGTTAGCAGATGTGTCAGTGTGGGAACTGGGCACTAGCAGGGTGTCATATTTGTGCAGGCTGCTGACGTGCTGGCAATGGTAGGATGATGTGGCCGGAGCGTAGACCTCGCTGGCGTTGAATGTAGCCTCCTGGGTCCAGTTGTAGTGGATGTGAACACTGTCTAAGGTAAACCAGTTCTGACCTGCAGCCTCATAAAAAGTGTTGGACATCTGAAGCCTAGTGAGAAAAACAATGCAACAGCATATTGAACTGACTTGAAAAGCTTTGTACTCTATATCTTGCAGAAGTCTTTGTAAACCATGAAAATGCAAGACAAGGCTTGATATTTTTATATTGTGGAAAGAAAGTTGCTTTTACCTGATGACTAGACCACGCAAGTCCTCCACATCACCAAACCTTAATGACAGCCTGTATCACAAAATAATATTCAGATTTAACATGGTAGCTCAGAGAACTGAATGTGATAATGACCAGTCACTGAACAGAAGTGTTATTGGACAGCTCCTTTGTCTTTGTGATTGTATAAATGATCATTACTTGAACAATAGTTACACTATGTTAAAGTTCAATTAACAGTCTATGATCCTCAACAGGACTGTCCTCTTTCTTCTACTTGCTGTTGATGTGGATACTTACGTAGCTTTCTCCTTAGTGCAGATGGAGCCCTTAGTGTCTACAGGTGAGTTTGGGTTAAAGACCCTCTCGGTCAGGTCAATGAAAGTGTGGTTCCTGTAGCGGATTGCCAGGCGCTTTGCTTTAAACAAAATGCAGGTCTTCCCGTTATAAGATACACTCAGTGGGCCATAAGGTCCCATCAGTGACTGGAGCAGCTTCCTCTTACTATGAGACATCCCTGGCTGGTGCCAGTTAAAAGGCTGCAAACACACACAAAAAAGGAATAAAGCATAAGAGGTGTACAGTATAGAAGCTGCAGTAGTTGGCAGCCAAAGTGCAGACAGCAGCAATATTGCATTCTTTTACTCTTCTCTAGAGGGCGATCAGATAACCACTATGGAACATACATGAGCTTTGGCCCAGTTCAAAGGATTCTTTAAAGGAAATGGCCCACATAGGTGGCCGACCCAGTGCTGGCTGGTCTATTTCTCTGGCATAAAAACAGTCTCTTCCCAAGTTCACACACTCAAATTGTGATTAATTTTTTACTTTTAGAAAACTGAAGCTGGACAAAAATTGTTAATAGGGCGGTAAACTGTATATATATATGATATAGAATGCAAACCTTAGAGGTTCCAACCCCTGTGCAAAGCCAGACAATTACAGATGAGGTACATACAGTGTATTAGAGCTTTTCTGTTCCTCATTCAATATGGACCACATAGTGGCTGTGTAAAGTGAGTGCGGCATAATGGCGTGAAAATAGAAGCTTTCTGAATTAGCACATAAGGGCATGGTGGCTGTGAAACCACTTTGACTGTACTGTGAAGATAAAAAATGTGAAATTGCACCATTCAGGGTTAAAGTCTTTGCTCAGAGGCAAATGTCATTGTTGAGCATCTAGGGTAGTCACTAGGTTATTAAATATAAAGTACCAGTGATGTAACTATTTTTATTTTTACAGCATAAAGTGTTGGATTAATAAGTAAGAACATGATGTAGGTTAATACATAGCGCAAGAATTCTGTAAATCTATACTATAATTCATTAATGTAATACTGCCAGATGCATCTGCTAAGACAGCATATGGTTTCACTGCGTTTTTAGAGTGGTCCTTTGTGAGTGGGTGGCGCGGATGTTTTACCTCTGGTAAATGTGAGACCAACAATATGCCGACATTCAAGGTCAAGCAGAGGTGTGTTTAGTATGTGTGCATGTCGCTATGTGTCTGTGTGTGCTTGTGCATGTGCAGAAATAGATAGAGGGCTGATGGTGGAGATAGAGGGAGAAACGGCGATGTGTACCTGCAGTATTCTCCTGAGCGGGTTTTCATCTTCAGGCGTCAAAATAACTTCTTCACTTTCTAAGCCGTACCCACCATCTTGACCTGAAAACATGTCCATACATTACTGCACCATGACAGATTATAACTGTATAGACGTTAAGATGATAGTAAAGCTGCTTTGCTGATGGCGACATAATCATCAAAGTTCAGCTGATTTCACACATACACACAAGCACTCATAGATGGTGCATACACCTCGGTGCTCAGGCTCCTCTCTATTTCCAGTTCTTTGCGTCATCACAGTGACTCATCAGCACTTTATTTCACAGTTACGGTAGTATTATTGTGTTTACACTGCTGTTAGATCATTTTCTTTGCGTGTCATATGATTTACAATCTTATCATTTTAAGGAATATCTTCATTGTTTTTTCAGCCGTATTTCTGAAGATGCTCAAATTTAGCCACTGAAGTATATGGATCATCACTCACATAATATGTTTCAAAACCTAGAATCTGAATTATGATGTTACAGAAATGTCTTCTTCAGCGTTCTGAATAACATGCTGTTGTCAGGCCTATCTACCCAGCACGTCAGCATCAGAATTACCATGGCAGGTTTGATTGAATCAGGTCTTGTGTCATGCCAGATTTGTTACTTACTTGATGTGACTCTTGTTGCTTGTTTGGGGTTGTCTTTACTGTGGAGCAGAGGAGAAGATAGAATAAATTGTTACAGTCACAAGGTGGGAATTGTATGTGTAGCAAACACAGGAATAACAACCGACATCTGCAGACTCTTCACTATAAGGAGGCATCACAGTGAGTAAGAGCTTAGTTGGTATTTTTACACTATGTTTAATTACACAGATAAAATAAGATAAGAAAAGAAAAGAAAAGAAAAAAAAAAAAAGAAGACCTTTATTTGTTCCACAATGGGGAAATTGCAGTGTTACAGAGTACAAAAACAACAGTGAAAAAGAGTTCCAGGATCAAAAATATTTAAGATAGAGTAAAAAAATATAAGAAATATAAAAATAAATATAAACAAAGAGTGCGCATCTAAGTTTAGGCTGTATGTTGTTATTCCCACAAGGCTTAAGGCTTAAGTGCATTATGTGCACAGATCTGAAGCCAGTGTGGTCAAATGAAGTAGTCTACATTTATTTCTGTTTATCAGGGTAAAAATGTAAAATTTTTGGACATATGAATAATAAAATTAAGTTCTTCTGAGATTTAACAGTCATTCTGTAAGCTGCTAATCATAGTTGTAGATGGGTCATGTCATCAAAATTTTACAAAACAGCCATTAAAGAAAAACTGAAAAATATTACAAAGCCTCAAAAATGACAATTGTTTTGACAAAATTGAAACTTCATGAGAAAATATAATGCAGAAGTGCATTATTTTAGTAGTTTAGTCATTTCATTATTTTAGTATTTTAGATAAACTAACATCTGGGTTTATACTTTTTGAATATGGAATGTTATACGCAAAATATATTAACATCTGTGTAGAAATGTAAAAATAATCTACATGTACCAGTCAAAGTGTATACAGAGGATAAAACAAACATACATGAAATATTTTGTGGTGTAAAATATTACTAAAATTGCCGTAGTAATGATTTCTAACAATGCCATGTATAAACAAAACAAAGTGCATACTACCCATAACAGGCATAATTTAAATACTATTTGGCAGATTCAAGAGGATTTCAATATTTTTTTCTTTTTTTGTTCTTTATTAAACTTGCTCAGTGGCTGATGTCTGATTCGGGACTGACCTATATCGTGCACAAAGGAGACAGAAGACAAACAATTTCCTTTGCCTTCACGTGTCTGTACTAGCTGTCCTGCTCTCAGCCTAACGACACAGTCTTGGACGTCTTGAAGCTAATCTTGATCCTTTTAACCGTCTAATCAAATACGTAATACACCAGCAATTGGCTTAAAGAGCGGAGCTGACATGGCCACTTTTTGCTTGTTGTCATGGCCCTGCTCTGTTTGTAGTGATGATCTGGGTTTCCTTGCTAATCTCTGTATAATAGGCGGTTATTAAAGTAAACCGAACACCCACTGGTATAATATATAATGTTTGGGGTTTGTGGTTTGTCAGGAGGTAACACCTTAGTCTGATTTTTCTTCTTTGTTTTGTTGTATCTGGACACTACTTGGGCTGCCTCATATATCTGTGGATAAGTACAATGTTGAATATATTCATTTTTCTGCAGATTTAACCTTTTCATGATGAGAATGATTTGTTATTACAGTCCTACAAGGGTTTACCTATTTTGTATTCTTCTACAAGTAAATTATTCTTCTTCAATTAAAAAAATAAAATATTTTACATATGTTTTTAATCTCAAACAGGGCTGATTTTGGCCTGATTTAAGGAAATAATGGATCTCATCAAAAACATTGTTGTCTGACTTTGTTCCTTGATTCTTATTTGACTTGTTGGTCTAGGTCAAGTAATGGAATTGCAGCTCAGACCACGGCGCACACACACTTGGCCCGGCTGCTAACAAATGAGAATGAATGAGCCTGGAAGCACCGGACTCTAAGTTAGATCTGTAGTGTGGGTCGACAGATGATTCAACGCCAGCAGCCTGGAGGCGTTAGCTTCCCCCGTTTGGTGCAGTTTCCACCTGGGGAATATTGGTTAGATTGGTGCCAGATGGATTAGGATTAGGGGTAAGCACAGGCTAGGTCCAGTGGAGCAAAATGATGGAGAGACAGACACAGGCCGCGAACAAGATGAAGAGATTAAGGCTGATGTCAGAGCCGGTGGCATTCTGGACAGTTCAAGTGCTAATTAACTAATCTGAAATAACCTCTGAAATTGTGATTTACACTACACTTTTAGGATTAATTGAACTTTAAACCATGTCCGGGATCGTCTAATATTACATATCATCTACCTATTACAGCAGAGTTGTAACTCATATATATTAAATACAATGGAATGAAGGTATAAGTCGGCTCTGCTTTATTTATTTCTGTGAAGAGTGGAGTTACTGCATCACATTTGTCTGTTTAAGGTTGATATTGTGTTTTTGTTTTGTTTTTTTTTATTCTTTTAACAGTTGAAAAGTAGAGTATTAAACCTGCATACAAACTGATTCACATGTAGAAAATAGATATAGGCTGATTAATCGATCAATCGTGTGTTTTGCTCTATCATTGATATTGTTGGAAGTCGCTGCCTGTAGTTAATATTAAGCTTCAAAACTGGAATAAATGTCTTTGAGGGACTTCAAAGTTAAAAAACTGTTTCCACTTAAATTTTTGGCAGTTATTTTGATATTCAGTTACACATTTATTTATTTATTACCTTGAGTTTGATGTTCATTTATTCAGATTTATTCAGGTATTTATTGTTCTGACTGTAGTTCAACACTTGTCTGGCTTGTAAAGTTACACACAGTTAAATTCAGTCATTCATAATAGGTTTTCAATGTCAAAATTTTGGGGATGAAGGGCAAGGATGAAATCAGCCAGTTGATCAGTACTCTGCTTTTATGTGCTCCAAAAAAAAATAAAATAAAAAAATCCACAATTATTAATTAAATCTTAGTAGAAAGAGAAGCTCATCGTATGCAATTATGCCACATTTTGATTCATGTCCCTGAATTAATAACTGATTATTTCTCACACCTCTAATTAGCTCATTAGATGCGGAATCTAAAATCAGCTTCATTCAGTTTTCGGTCTGTACGCTGGTGTGATCAGCAGGTACTACGCTGTCATTTCTCGTTGTCCTTCCATGCAGCAGAGCTTATACATCTGGGGTTGCTGTGCCAACTTAAACGTCAGTATCATGATTGGCTAAACTGTGCTGTGGAAAGCACTGCAGGTATAAGCACTTTCTACGTATGTGTATGTGTATGTGTATGTGTATGTGTGTGTGTGTGTCCATTACAGCACTTGATAATTCTGCAACTATAAGGCCATAAGTGGTAATGTCACAGTTTACTGATATTGTTAATTGCACATGTGAATAATATGTGTGTGTGTCTGTGTAAGAAAGAGCTTCCAAAAGCTGGATGTTGTGACTGTAACCTCAATGGAAGTTACTGTTCACTTATCGCCTGCGCAGACACGTGAAGAGCTACCAAGTCTTATAAAAAATACAAGAGCATCTATCTGGTAATCTTACTTCATATCCCACTACAGCTGAGGATTAACTGTTTGTGCTGTTGTAAACAAAGGCACGGCTCCATATGGAACTCCGAATCCCCGACGCACAAGTGAATAAGCACTCCTTCCTCTGCACCTACTCAGGACTCAGCTGGCCAGAGAAGTCTGTATATGTGTGGGAGCGTGAGTGTGTGAGTGCTAACTAAAGCCCAAGCGTTTGTTCCTGTGCCAGTTTAGCGAGGTCAGCAACCCAGGACTGCTGCGGCCCCGTCATTGGCTGAGCCCGTCACACGGTGCCTGGGTGCTGAACAGGCCCTTTATATAATCAAAGCCATGCCAGAGCCACTCCTTGGCTCACCTCAGCCCCTCTGCATATATTCTTAAATATGTCTTCACACACACACTTCCACACCAGACACACCTATACACTGCATTATGATGATTACTAGCCTAGCCAGCTGGGAATACAATTACTAATGATAATAAATTAACTATTAACAAAAGTGCAACTGGGATCGTCCATACTCATCGTAGTATCTCAAGTAATACGTGTTCACTGAGTATTACCGGAGGCTGCAGATGGATAGCTGATCAGTATCCCCTCTGCTGTGCTGCTGAGCAGAGGGAAGGTGTGGTGCCTGCTTCACAAACTTGTAAACAAGTCCTGTTCGCCTCTGCTGAGCCACTGCACTACATCCTATGACAGCACAAAACTGTTTCCAAGCAATAACCAGCTGTTAATTTTGTCTAGGTGTTAATTGTTTTCACATGACAGTACATGTATCCTGTCTTAAAGTATTTTTTTAAACTAAGGATTTTTACAATATGGACCTTTAGCCATTAGATTGTGAATTATCAGCAATTGTCATTTTGCATATCAATACTGTGTCTACCTCATAGTAATGTGTTATGTACTCATATTTCCTTGTATTGTATTCCTTGTGTTTCAAACCCAGCTATGATAGTATTTCACAATGTACTGAGTGAACTACCTTTGCAATACAATGTTAACCTCAGAGACGGTACTATTTGGGGTAGATAAGATGTAAGCCACCTTCATTTGCACTCAGTAGTTTAGATAGTTTATTGGGTCCCTGACACAGCAACAAAATCTTAATCCTATACTGATCAGGTGCTAGACTATTAATAGATTTATTAGTGCAGATTAAGCTTTAGGTGTTTACTAAGGTGCTTCAGACACTGCTGCAGTTTCCACGTAGCTTGGTTGCAGCCTCATACTTGACCTCAGGTCAAACGCCTGAGTTGTCTAAATCTTCCTACGCTTCCGAGATGAGATAAGCTCTGATCTTTACGGTAACTATAGGACTGACTTTAGAAATCATGTTGGAGGCTGTACATTTAATGAAGCATTTAGAAGTTTTACTGACATGATAAATTAACATCAGTTTGTCTGTGATTTGTCTTGTTTTAAGAATCTGTCAATAATAATAATAAAAAAACCATTCATTTTTATGTAAAAACGTTATGCAATTACATTTCTAGGTATATTTTTAAAATTAGTTGTTGACCTTCATAATCCTTATAATCTTTTTGAAAAGTTCTTACTGATCATTCTTCCACTGAAAAGCCAATATATGACCTTTAATCTGTGTCTATAATTGGCACGGTTTGTCAGTGTTTAACAGGTTTTAAGATAAATCGACAACATTGTAAGTCCAATTGAATACCCACCCAAGGATAAACCCTTAAAGCTTCACACAAAAAGGTTTAACCCAGACCCAGAGATAGGAGTAGTTATAATTACAGGACAAACAAGCACAAACCATGCAGTTCAACTCTTAGCAGTTAGGCATAATTTAGTTGGCATTAAAGTGATTGACTGAAGAATTTCATAAATTCATGTTATAAGAGTTGAATTTGATAGATGCATACTGCACAAGCCTCAAACTTAAAATAATGAGGCCAACCCATTTGGTGCCTGTAAATGTGTCAGTGGTCATTTGTGTGACTGAATTAATGTAATTTGAGTTTAGGATAGCGGGAGTGAGAATGTGGGTCACAGAGTTAGCCTATAAAACACTAGATCTAAAAATTTCCAGTAGTAATTTAACAAAATTAAGAGACATTAGCACATGAATGTTTCATATATAAGTTTCCCTTTAGTAGACTCATTCATTCAGAATCAGTTTGTTGATATTTAATAAACACAACCTGTAGCTGGGAGTGTCATATGTAGAAATATCAGCTATAACATCCATACTCTAAAGTTGAAGTTATTTTTACTCAAAACCTGTTTGACAGACATGCAGTTTATTTTCAGTTGTTCTCTTTCATAGCAAAAAAGGAGCTTTTTCTGTAATTTAAAAAACATCAATTATACAAAGTGCAGCTGCCAAATCTCATTTTCCAAGTTTTCCTTCTGTTTTTGCTTTTACTGTTGATGACTTTTAAAAAGGTTTTCAAAATTACAACCTCTTCACCTATAATCTCTACTCACATTTGGATTATATTAATTTGCAGCAAAATGGGTTGTTTTCTAAATATTGGCAGAGAGGAGGTTATTGAACTAAGTATTTTATTTCACACTGACTGGGGCCATGGATTATATATAATAGGCTATGCCCTTTTCTTGGACAGTGTTTTATTTAATTTTTTACATTTTTAAGATTGTTGACAATGTCTTACTTTTGTGACACTACTACACACAACTCCCAAAAGATCAGCGTCAGGTGCTCCTCATTCATACCACAATCTTTTTTTTTTATTTGCTACATTATAAATAATATTACACACTCTACAGGGCCTCTGAAATGAAAGGCTGCTCTTATATAACAGTATCTTGTAGTGTGTCACAGCTGAGAATGGAGCTGTGACGGGGGACTGGAGCTGTTACGTTGCAGAGTTACATACAAAGTTTTAGCTACGGAATAGGCTCCAAATCCCAAAAGAAATTAACAGGGCTGCTCTGTCTCTGAGCAACTGCGGTGAAAAGTTAAGATACAGATCTGTCAGGGTTTCTCGAACGTTAGATTGAACTAGAATGAATGCAGTCCCAGGAGACTCTGAATATTAAATTCTAATGCCAAGTTATTTGTGCCCCAGACTTGCGAACATGTGTAGAGATAAGATTGTTTATGTAATCATGAAAACATGACAGCAATAATCTTTAATTCTCTACACAACCAAGTGGTATTATTTTGTTCCAAGTGCAATTTTTATGACACTAACAGATAAACAGTGTATACAATGATTAATGAGCACTGTACCAGAAACTGCAGCGTATTATAGCTTTGCAGTGTTTTTACTATAGAGGATTTTGTGAGCCATCATGCATGGCATAGTTTCAAGTGCCTTACATGGCTTTGGCACAGTATTATAGGTCTTTGCCCTGATGTCTCTATAAGCAGGCAGGAACTGGAGCTAACAAAAGCCTGGCTCTCAGTTCATTCCTGTCCCGGGGATACTGTAGAGAGTGCCCCTATGTTTGGGCCCTGAATATTTTATCCAGATTTGACCTGCAGGACTGCATGTGCATTATGCAGACATGGCCGGCTAGAATTCCCTTCTCCACTCTTTCCCTCTCTCTCTCTCTCTCTCTCTCTCTCCCTCTCTCTCTCTCTATGACTGCATCAGTAAACAGACCCCAGCAGACCATCCCTGATGCATCCTCTCCTCTCCTCATTGTCCCATCCTTGTTTACCTTTCTTCTGTGCTGCTGCCCCTCTTCTCTTCTCTCCTTTCCTTTCTCTTTGTACCTCTCCTGCAGGCCCACTGCCCCAGCCTTATTTAGCTCCCTCCTGCCAGCCCAACATAACTGTACAGAGACAACATCCATGATCGATGAGCACCGTCTGATGCAGTCCCCAACACTGAGACAAACAAAGGCTGGCGGTTCAGCTCCCTCACACACCACCACAGACAGCCTGCATTCATGTTAGTAATACACCCAAGGTGAGGGGGAGAGAAGGAAAGGGAAGGAGGAGGAAAGAAAGAAAGAAAGACCCTGAGAGAACACATCAGCATCCCAGCATCCCCGCATGCATCTCAGCATCCCCCTCCCCTCCCCTCCCCCCTCCTCTGCTCACAGCCCTACAGAGGATGCTTTTACCTTCTGTCCAGGATTTCAGGCACTTCATCATAGGTGAGTCCCGGCAGCAGCTCTTCCTCGAAGGAGAGACCAGGCCGGCAGAGAGCGGACAGCAAGGCGAGGGAGCACAGGAGGAATGCGTGTGCAGCCATTGAGACAATGAGAGGAGACTGCCGCTGGTTGAGCTCCGCTTCATAATCTGCTCTCCTAGCAGTGGCTGCCTCTCGGCTTCTGTGACTGGCAGGCAGCTCAGCCAATCAGCAGCGAGCACAGCCGATCAGTGTGCGTCACAGTCCCCTCGCTACACCCCACCTCCCCTCTTCATCCCCTCCTCCTCCTCCTCCTCCTCTCCTCCTCTCCTACTCCCTTCTCTGTCATCCTCCTGCTGCCTCTCTCACTCTGCTCACCCTCCCACGTCCACTCCTGTGCTCTCTATCTTCTCTTCCTCTCTTTCATGCACACATAGCCGCAGGCAAGCCCTAAGTATAGACAGGCTGATTCTTTTTCATAGCACTACCTATGTTACCTACAAATAACACACTCATACCCTCACACATGCTCACTCATACCTACGCATGCTTTTCACACACGACCGTGCACACAAACACTAGGACAGGAGCAGACGTACACACACACACAGTCACACACATACACACACACCTCTGTGGAAAATCACCTGGTAATGTCAAGGTCAGCTCCTGTAGGAGGATAGGAGGTTGTTGACTTGACTTTAGGTGGCCACAGGAAAAAAGGAGCCATGACTACATGACCTAGATCTGCAGTGTGCTGCCACAATAGCAGAATTAATTCACTTGATCTATGTGTTGTTGTGAGCACTCAGAGGGCCTGCAGCTGAGGAAATTGTCCACTGAGGCTGCAAATATGGATGACAGGAGCAGCTGAGCAGCTGTGGGATGAGACAGGAATGAGGGTCCAACCCTGATGACCCTGACGGCTGATCCTGATTCCTCCTCATTATATTGCCCCCATGCATGAGACGCCTCAGGACTTTGGTGCATCCTCTCATATCTTTTATTTCCATATCAGATGATATTGTGATTTTTCGGAGCAGAACATTAAGAGTGCTTATATAACCAAATGTTGTGACCCACTATCATCGTAGACTTTCACATTGATGCCAGGCAATGATTCACACAAAACACGTCTATGCAGAGGAATATTTTAGATCCACCGTGTCGTTTCTCTGTCAGGATGCAGTCATCAAAATCAGCGTTGATTCTAAAATAACTAAGCATCATGTTAGAGACATCTGTTATTTTTAAATACGGTACAGATTTTCTTTGCATCATCAGTACTTTAACATTGCAGCTGAACATTTAACAAACAGGCATGTCAGTGGTAAATTATATTTAACTTGACAGCACTTACAGAATGTCCTGCCTCTACTGCAGTGATGCCACACTAACTGAAACACACAATTTAGGGCCATTATTTGATGGTTCAAAGTTATTACATAACAGAATAAAGTCTATATTCAAGTAGATTAGGTTAAATGAGGTTACATATGTTAAACATGTTCTCTTGTGATTCAGCCTGTGACATTTTAGACTGTGTTTACTCATTTTTACTGTTAAACATCATTTAATGTTTTTTTTCTACTACCTGTGGAACAGGTGTCTATCAGAGTTTAAAGGTGTGCTATCCTGAAACCAGAAAAACAAAGTGAACAAACAAGCAGACACACAAATCAATGACTTTTGACTAATGACTTTAGAATTAAAATTGATGATGTACTTCTTTTTAACCAAATGTCAACTTTGTATTTTCTAACACTGTCAAGGACACTGTTTTACTCCTCATCTCTTGTACTATCTTTGTGCGATGATATGTAGAACAACATACCATTTTGCGTGTACTTCTTTGTGTGTGTGTGTTAACAGGGTAAAAGAGGTCAGCGGTGTCTCCTAGGCCATACTGTAACAAGAGGTGACTAAAGGCTGTCTCAGCCCTCTGCGTCTGCCTGCCACAGTCACTTCAGCAGGCCAGTGTGTCAGTCTACTGCAGGGAAAGTGCAAACTAAACTGTCACTGCTGTCATGACAGTGACACAATCACAGGAACATCTCAGATAGACATCCAGGTGCTATCTGATGACTTTAACAGATAATTTTGTGCTTTACTGTCTCATAGAATATACGAATGCCAGTGCTTCAGCCCATAAACCCTTCCAGTAACTGTCAAGGTATGGGGTCATATAATGGGGTTATAAATGCGGTAGCCCATAAATTTTATTTTCATTACATGCTATAATGATAATGTATGGTGGGAGCTGCATGTTATTTGGTTTTAATATGGTATCAGTGCCAACACTCACACTGTAAAAGAAAGAAATCTGCATTCATGTTCATTAAGCAGTAAATGCCTCTGATGTAAACGTGGCTGTATAATTAATGAGGCCCACTTTGGTGTTGTTTGGCCTCGGTCTGTGACTTTGTGACTGTTTGGGTGCACATTGGTCCTCTGTTGGTGAGTCATTCAGTATTTGAGATTATGAAACAGATCGAACATACACAGCTGGGGGTTACTGTCTATTTATAGGTATGAGCTCATATCCAACTTTTTAATCCTGCTCTTTTTGCCCGCATCGAGCACCGAGGCTTGCAGTGCACAGGGTGATGTAACAGGTTAGTGCAGTTTCAGATTGCTTAGCAGCATGTGTTGATGATCATATATAACTAGTAATCTACCAGATAGCGTGAGACTCTGAGCTCTGCAATCCATAAATTGCAGCAGCATTAATAAAAAGCCTAAAGCAGGTTGGCAAGTTCTCTAGAGTGCATCGCTTAAGTGTAATTATAATAAGCATGTATTTTCTTATTTCTATGCTTGTATGTATTTATCTAGTAATAAATAGACATATTTTTCATTTTGGGTTTTATTGGTATACACACAGTATTCCAACTCCATCATAGTTTACTGCTCCTCCTGCCTTTTTTTTTTTTTTTCTTGCTGAAGTTGCTTTCTACTCAGCACACATGAACACCACACACACACACACACACACACACACACACACACACACACACACACACACACACACACACACACACACACACTGCAAGTCTTTTATCCAAGAGAGAAGGTCAGTAAATAAGTCAGCCTAAGCAGAAATATCATGGTCTTTCTTTATATCTTATGCATTAACCATCATTCACTTGCAATGGGTACATGAATGTCACATATTTTCTGTCAAGTGTTCCTGAACTATTACGTCAAAAACTGAAACTGTCATTAATAACAGAATGAACACATGATCAGATGAGCACTTTAAATAAAAAAAAAAGCTAACATGTCATTCCAATCCTGTTCACTGTACCTTATTTACTGTGTCTTTATAAAAACTAACCATTCATTAAATATAGAAAACTCTCCAGTTAAGTACAGTTTACAGATTATTAGCAGAGTTGATCTAACATCCTTAAAAGCTTTCAGTGTGTCACTCATTTACATCTTAAACATTGTCTCAGGCAATATGATAAATGGAGAATATACTATCTATTGATATGCAACTAAATATAATATAAAGCTAAGAAATTAGGCCTTGCAGTCTATCTATGCAATCTGTCAAGACAATCTGTTTAAAACAGTATATTCTCATAAATAAACATATGTAGATTCTTTCTATAAAACTATATCCATTCATAAAACACTCCCCATATAGTTTTGATTCTATAACAACAAGTAGAATTTAGAGTCGCTGTACTCCTTTAAGCTGGCATCATCATGTGATTCTACGCAAACCAAAAATCCTCCACACAGAGCAATGCAAAGATGTGATTGGCTGAAACCTGTGAATGGCTGATGTTGGTAATTAACATTCATGTCACAACACTGCAGTCTCAATCAGTCCTTGTATTTTCTTGGCCGGACCTATTTCAGACTGTGCCACTTGAGGGCACCCACACACCTCCCATTGATAATGTTCAATATGGTCTGTCTTGATGAGGCACAATGTTAAAATACAGATTATGGAGGTAAAGGGATGATGGAGTAAAAGGTTTCAATTCCTACAACATATGCACAGCAAAAACAGTCTCTCATTGACTTCATAAATAAAACAGTAAATGAAGTACATTCAGATGAGCCTAAGTCATACATACATATTAGCATAATGAAACACAATTCCACACCATATCATCTGTGTTAAAGTTTGTCATTTTTCAAGCTATTTAATTATAACCTTTTTCAGATCAGATAGCAGCAGGATATTCTACATCCTATGACTGAATTCAATCACCTCCCTTTATAAACTCTCACTTTGCACAGGGTAAACTAGAATGACAACTCACAATAATACATTCCAAATGATATGGAAAAGAAGAATATCTGACAGATGATGTGAATTTTAGATTATACGAGTATACAATGACAGATCTGTCAACACCTACGGTATATGTATGTCCTGATACAGCAGCCCTCACAAGATAGGATTCATTTTCAATCTCGTTTCCTTACTTCAACCAAGACACAAAAGATTTGTTCTAGTGAGTGACATTTAGATACATTGGGCTGTTTTGCATTATACTGAAAGGCCATCTGTAAAGACGTCTGCCTCCTAGTTAAAAGCTGACCTAACTCTATGCACAGTGCTTTATTGTAACTATGACCACTTTTGATATTTAACACAATCTGAAACTGGCAAATGTGCAGTCAAGTGCCTACAATATCGTATGCAGTTATATTTTTCCATATCTGACTAATCTAAAAGAAAAAAAAAAAAACTGAAAATCACAGATAATACCAGAAGCATATTTCTATCCATGTATTGAGAGTAATAGTCAGACTAGACAACAATTATCATGCCAAGTCTATGGATATCTGACAGGCGTAAAGATAGTCATGATGATATTTCCTTACTTCGAAATGTGGGTGGAAACAGTATGATTTGATTGTCTAGAAACTAAAATTAAGAGGCACCAGACTGTAAGGAAGGACAAGTTCAAACAAAACAGTAAACAAATAAAGAAGTCTCTCTATATAAATATAAACTCTAGAATTCAGCGAGTTGGAGTTGGTCAGCGCTTAATCGATGCACACAAATATAAAACGGCAGTCCTGGAGCAACTTGTTTACTCTGATCTGAGATCGTATTTAGCCTCCTTGCTTTCTATCTTTTTTCTTTGGGGCAGCAGAGGTAAAATTAACCCCCAGTTCAGTTTGTAAAAGCAACTCTATCAGTCTATAAAACGCGCATAAAAGAGAGAAGGCACAGAAACACAAACCCACAGTGGAGTGGGGTGGACTGACAGCAGCAGTTTTTTGGGAGCAGACTGGATGAAGCTGCAGGTCCGCTGGCAGCAGATGTGTTGTTTACAACTTGCGATGTCTGAAAAAAGAGCAGAGATTTATATATTTGCTGTCCCGTGCTCGTTTTTAGTTTGTCGGGACCGTCTACGTGGATATGACTGAGTCGGTCACTGAGTATGACCACACACATCTGACCCGGAGTCGCATTCAGCGGATGAGAAACGAAGAATACGTGACTCGGATGTGTTCCTGAACGCACCCCTGCGGACAACTGCAACGTCATTTAATTCATAGCATGATGTAAAAACTGGCTGAGCAGATGTACATCATTCAGGACAAAATAAATGGAGAAGCCACTTTATACTACAGATGTGATGCACTTCCTCTTTATAATCTCATCCTATTTCATTACTCCTGTCTTCTCCTGTGTCGTTTGATTTGCTGCCTTTGCCTGTGTTGGTTCTGTCTTTTTGTCAACTGGTTTGGCTACAGTCATATTTGCTGCAGCTCTGTTGCTCTCTTTTCTCTTCTCCTGTTCAGCTCCGTTCTTGTTGGTGTTTTGTTGGGTAAGTGGTGCCATTTTAACCGACACCATTGCTTTCCCCTGGGGCACATGGGGGTCCTCTCCAATGTTGACGGTCAGGTTGGTGTAGAGAGGTTGCAGTTCCTTGGAAAGGAGCTCATACGTCAGAGAGTTAAGGCCATCGGAGCGCCAGTTGAGTCTGGTCCTTTTCAGGAGATCAAATCTAGAAAAATCACACATCATAAAATATGCATCAGAGGGTATGCAAAGACAAAAAAATCATCTTTTATCTTTAAGACTGCCATTATAACAGGCCGCCTAGGTGTCTTCATGTTTTCTGTGCAATACAAGTTTCAGAAAATGTATTTTTTGCCAATTCTTTTGCACCTTTGTTTTTAGGAAGAACTTAACTTTCAATATCTATTCATTAATCATCATTATTATATATAATAAATGCTTAAAACAGTGCATTTTAGTAAAAAAGAAAAAACAGTCTTGAAGTTTTTAGTATATTTATTATCAAAAACAATTGTAAATGGTCTCGGTCTCAGTCTCAGACATGACCACATCAGGACTGATACGAAGAGACTTTAATATATCCAAGCAACTTTTCGAACCACCGTAGATCACTTAAATAACTGTTACACTTAAATCACTGTTTCACTTTATATCACTGCCCTGAAATGTGTAAATACAACCAGAAGCCTTTATTTACAGTATTGTACAGGAAGCTCTTTTAAAGGTAGTTCTTTAGTTCTTTAGCAAGTGTCTTTTAGAGTATATATACTAACCCTAATGTCAACCTGGCTACTAACCCACTGTTGGGTTGTGTTTTGGTCTGGGTGTTTTTTGTCTTGTGCTGTATGTAAAGGTGCTGAATACCTGAATTTCCCTCAGGATTAATAAAGTATCTATCTATCTATCTATCTATCTATCTATCTATCTATCTATCTATCTATCTATCTATCTATCTATCTATCTATCTATCTATCTATCTATCTATCTATCTATCTGTCTGTCTGTCTGTCTGTCTGTCTGTCTGTCTATCTATCTATCTATCTATCTATCTATCTGTCTATCTGTCTGTCTGTCTGTCTGTCTGTCTGTCTGTCTGTCTATCTGTCTATCTATCTATCTATCTATCTATGTCCATAACAAAACTTTTTGAGATTGCAAAAATAAATTAATTTTCATCTATGTTACATCTGCTCAAACATGCTTTTTGGTCTTGAACATTCAGTATCCATATTATGGCTTCATATTTTTCATTATTTCCAGGTGGTTTTTTGCCTTTTCGGAAGTCTCTGAAAGGGTTTCTTTCACTTAAACAGAGTCCCACATTGCTGTTGTACAGGCTTGTATAGTTTCGGAAAGCTCAGAATCTCAGCTTTCTCATGTCATTTGAATTTTGTGGATAGCGTAAATGGTTCAGGAGTTACAGTCATTTGAATGCTGTAAGGTGTAAAATGCAGCACCGGAGAGATTACAGTTGTTAAAGGGTTAAACAGGGCAAGCAGTTGATTTTAAGATAAGTTATATTTGTCACGCACACAGAAAATGACACTGTTTACCTTTAAAACCATAACTTTAAATATAAATGTATACTATAATGTATGTACACAAAAATCCATCTATTATTACCCAGTATGTCAGTGTATTCTGATATGCATGAAACGTTTAGCTCTGTAGCTAAATTATGCGGGTGTGTTTACATCTTAAGTACTTCCAGTGAATGATAGGCATGTGTAATTTAAGTCACAAAACAATTCTGCACAGTGCCTGAGGCATGGAGAATTGTTGGCATCACAATACCATCACAATCAAATGCCAACCGCAAACAAGCAGAATGTCAACAAAAACAGAACATCAATTACTGTATGAAGTCATCAAGTAACTGATGAAAAAGGCTGCAACAGCTGTAGGAATATAATGTAATTTTGATGCCTCTCTTCAAGAGAGGGAATAAAGTCAGGCCGAACATTAGCAGGACAAAGCAAGATTAGTTGTAAATTTGCAATGCAGTTGAGTGGGGTAGTTAAAAACATTACACTCAAAAGGAGCAAATCAGCAAGTCAAAAATATTAGGGGGAAAAGTGTGCATGTTTGTATTAGCAGAGGTGTCAAAGTACAAATACTTTGTTGCCTTACGTAGGTAGAAATTTTGGTTATCTATACTTACTGGAGTACTTATTTTTCAGCTGACTTTTTACTTCTACTCCTTACATTTTAAAAATAGCCTCATTACTCCTATTTCACTCCGGCTTGTCATCATTCAAATAAAAAAAAAAAAACTATCCAGATAAATGGGACCATCCGGATAGAGTGAATTTGATTGTGGTTGGATGAGAATTATAAACATATACAATTCTGACACCCTATTGGTTTGCACATGATCCATCACACCTGACTTTTTTGCACCATTCCAATACTTATATTCAACTACTCATCATATCTTCTGCACCATAAACACATGTTAATGCTCAGTAGGACACATTTATGGTTCTTTAATACATTTGCATTGGACTAAAATGCGTTCATTTTCAATCTTCATATATGCAGCTGAAACAGGTAGACTAGTACATCCCAAATTTATCAGCATTAACATTTTAATATAACATTATAGTCATTATGGCCTTTAGAAAAATGTTTTTTGGGGAGGTGGGGTAGTGCACTATAGGCCCCTGTGGCACCACCTAAGCTTTTGTCCTAATGGCATTTTTTCCCCCCTTATGTTTACTTTTACACTTTAAATAGTTTTGAAACCAGTACTTTTACACTTTTACTTGAGCAAAAAGCTTGACTTGATACTTCAACTTCTACAGAAGTCTGTTTAAACCCTAGTATGTATACTTCTACCTGAGGAATGAATGAGAATACTTTTGATACCTCTGTGTATTATTAGTACCTGCGTGGATTTTGCTCGTTGCCTCTGTCTCCTTTATGCTTTATCATCTTGTAATGACCGATGGCCACTGGAGGGCGTACAATCTTCATACCAGACAGGCGTACTCTGCAAAAACAGCACAAACCAAGCGTCACTGGGAGAAACAGATTCCAATTCACTGCATAAAGTCAAGAAACTACATCTCAGAATCTACATAATAGAAAAAAAAGTCTGAAAGAACATCTATTACTCAAAGCAACAACACTATTTAATCTAAGACTGTGATTTAGGGACAATTTATTCATTCAGAAATGGAAAAATAAAGATTACAGAGGATTCTATGAGGACAACATACTTATATGGCCTATAGGTGGTGGAAAACACTGTGGTTCCCTTTTCCATCTTTGGTCCTTGCGCACCACTCCAGTCATCTAGGTCAATCAAAACATGTAACTACTGTTGTGCATGTCCTGTATATGATGTATTAAAAAAGTTGCAAACACCATGCACAAAAGGCAAGGATTGTAAAAAGTCAGGGAGGAATAGTTTTGGTTTCATTAAAAATTTATGCAAGCTTTCAGATCTTTGTTTTCCTGTTGCATTCAGAGCCTCTCATAACAGTTTGGTAAATGCTTTAGGGCCACAGAGTGGAGAGAAGGGACCGCAGCGTAGAGGTAAGACAAGCCCGAAAACAGCCTGAAACTGTAAAGCACACAGCCCAGAACCAGCCCAGAACCAGCCCAGCCCAGATATGCTAGTTAGTCTTTGCAAACATACTTACTTAGCCCACTCCAATAGCAAAGCCACAGCAGTAGGAGTGGATGTCAAGATGAAAGATGACATTAGAACACATGATTTAAAGGGAAAAAAATGAAGAAAAGGAAAACATGTGGCGCTAAAACAAAAAAAAAAACTCTGCAAGAAAATAAAAAGAAAAGTACAGAGTGCAAAGGGGTTGAAATGTCTGCATGCAGAGTTGATGCTAATGTGAACACATGCACAGCTCTTTCATCATGCAGGATGGGGGCTGCAGTCCATGTCCTCACCTGGCAGCGATGTCATCATCCTCTCCACCCCAACCCCAGTACTGGTTAGGAAAGCCATTCATCTTCATGTACTGATCTGGAGTCACAGCTGACACCCCACCGAAATACTGTGGGTACGGCAGCCTGGAAACGGGCACATTAATCATGAGCAATACGGACAAATAAAAGGATTTCACTGTCACATGTTCAAAGTGGTGCTTCTACCTGTATCTGAACTTGTCCATGGCCACAGACAGGTGTGTGGGGAACTGTTTGTGGCAGGTATAGGTGTTGTGATCATTCTCGGGTAACAGATCCACATCGTGAAGAAAGATGCAGCTCCAGTCTTCATCTCTGAGCGCCTCCCGTACGCCGACATTCAGCAGTTTGGCTCGGTTAAAAGTACTGTTCCCCCACTGAACCAACAAATAAATGCACACAGTAAAAACAGGATTACCAGTGAGTGATTTGCTTCGATTAATTTTGTTACAGCAATATTGCGCAATAATTATAAGATCAACAGTGACATTTAGTAAGGGTGTAGCATCCAACTAAACACTCCGCCTTCATTCTCAAAGACGGTGACTGCAAAAATGCCAAAATCCCACATAAGAGTCAGTGTTTGTTTTGACTGGGCTTTGTAGTTATGGGATATTAACATTGGGCTACAGTTAAACATAACGCTGGATGCAACCCACAATAAAATGCTTTAAAAAACAAGAGGAAGTCTGTTCTTAGCGACTGAAAATATGTCAGACTATGAACAGCTAAAAGCTCCCTCCCTGTGTATGTCCAAGCTCACAAAAACAAAACAATTCCCTTTTTTTTGGCCACTATACACTAATGGAAATATATATATTACATATTATCAGTAGCAGCTCATCAATAGAGAGCACTAAGGCACCGCCCCACCTGTCCCACATTCAATATTTTACAAAAACATTAGTATTTAAATAAACAAGCTATCCATGATACAGCCCCTAAGTATCATGTATAACAGGGGTGTCAAACTCATGTTAGTTCAGGGGCCACATACAACGCAATATGACCTGCAGTGGGCTGCATAATTAAAATAATAACAAATAATACAAAAATAATATCAATTCCAAAATGTGTGTGTCTAATTTCTATGTTTTAAAGCGAAAAAGTAAAATTGTATTATCAAATTTTTTACATCCTTTAAAAAAATGTGGAAAAACATGACCAACCATGACCAAAATTAAATTTATTAAGAAAAAAAGTGCAATTTTAACAATTTATGCCATTATTTGGCCTCAGCTTCTCATTTTCACATGTTCATTACAAATTCCAGATCACAATGGATCTACAAATACACAAAACATTTAATAACAGACAAAATATTGGTACAATTACTCTCAATTCTCTTAAGACATTTCAGGTTGTTCATATTTGTTCAGGTTTTTCACATTTTTTGTAAAAGGTTAGTTTGTAAATGTTAACATTTTTGTTTAATTTTACTTTTTTTTACACTAAAACAAAGAGAAAATTTTGTGGTTTTCATTATTTATAGTTTATTAGGATAGTATTTTACTAGTTTGACCCACTTTAGATGGAACTGACCTAAAATTATTTGGACATTCTTGATTATTAATATCTTCAGTGTCATTTTTGTGTTTCACTAATTCATCCCACGGGCTGGACTGAACCCACTGGCGGGCCGGATTTTGCCCCCGGGCCGCATGTTTGACACCCCTGGTGTATAATCTCAATCAATCAATCAATCAAATTTTATTGATGTGGCACCAAATCATACCAAATGTTATCTCATGTGCCTTCACCCCTCTTCTAGCTCGTAGACTCATATACTACTAAAATGGAAAGATAAACAACCCCCAACATTTAAATCCTGTTTTCTGGATCTTTTACATCATTTAACATAGGAAAAAATTAGATATTCTATAGGAGGATGTGCCAATAACTTTTTCAGTACCTGGCAACCTGTTCTGAATCACATAAAAGAGGTAGATCCCTCACTTATTCCTGAGTAGTCTTATTAATATGAGTCTGTGATTAATATCTGTGTTCCTTATTTTTTATTTATTATTATTGTCAGTTATAATGTTTTTTATGGTGCAACAGGGTGGGAATGTTCATGGGTTTGGGCATAAAAAAAACAACAAAAAAAACAGTGTCTGTATTTTGCTTTTCTGGATGACTCAATAGGTAATAAAAACACTTTGAACAAAAAAAAGTTATCTCATGACACTTTACATATACAGCCGGTTGAAACCAGACTCTCAAGCCAATTTACAGAAACCCAACAGACTCCAGGAGCAAACACTTGTGAGTGGTGACAGTGGGGAGGAAAAACTTCCATTTAACAAGCAGAAACCTGGAGCAGACCCTGACTCCTGGAGGATGGTTGTCTGCCTTGACCAGTTGGGTTTAGAGATAGAGGGTAAAGGAAGAGAAAAAGAGGGGGGGGGGGAACAGGGGGAGAGGGGGAGAAGTTCAACAGTCTGGGTTGAAGTGTAATGTAAAAAGGTTTTCGTCGTTTAGTGAATAGTCAAGTCCTGTGTTTCCTGTTTGGGGTGCAAAAAAGACCTCCACAGACTCTGGTTATTAATGGCACATGCACAGTGGACCCCACTCCAATACAAACAAGAAAAGCACTCGGAGAGCGCAGACCTCCGCAAAGGCAGATCTGCACTGCAACCCCCCCCCCCCCCCCCCGATCACCACCAAAATGTAATACTTTTTTCCTTGTGCCAGTATCAACATTTCCTGAAAATTTCATGAAATTCTGTCGATAACTTTTTGAGCTATCTTGCTAACAAACAAACAAACAAACATGCACGCAAACACACAAAGCAAAGTAATCACAATACCTCCTGGCGGAGGTAAAGATAGGAGAGTCTCAGGGCGCAAAAATTTGTACCCAAGCACCACCTACAGAAGTAAACATCAAATCCTGAAAAGAATCAAGACCTCCCTCAGGCATACAATGTCACACAATACCCACACTTTTTGGCTTGTGAGCTACTGTTAAAATGACCAAAACAAAATAATGTACATCCACTATATTAGTATATGATTGACTGATTGATTGATGGATTGATATTAGTATATACCAGCGGATACCTCAGTCGATAATATTAGTGTTTTTGCTAATGGTTGGACAGCTCAGTGGGTAATACTACTGACTACAATGTGGGAGGCAGATGTGGTAATAACATCATTTAACCCAGTGTTTTTCAACACTGGGTTGGGGTCAGGACCCCACATGGGGTCGCCTGGAATTCAAATGGGGTTGCCTGAAATTTCTAGTAATTGATAAAAATAAAAATAAAAACTTCGAAATAAAAAATATATGGTGAGTTGAAAGAGACAATCCCAATCCATAAAAGACATGACAAACTGTGAAGCTGAAACTGAAGCACTGTGGTTCTGTTTATCTGTCAAATGTTCATTGTGGTCAGTTTCAGATGCTGCAGCTCTTTCATAATTCATAGTTTAAGTTCTTGTTTGTTCAGTATTAATTGTCAGCCTTGTAAATCCAAGCTGGACTGACTGTGTCACGTCTGCCACCAGACCTTAGTCTGGTTTTGTCTGTCTTGTGTGTTTTGTCTGTCACTTCCTGTTTTAAGTTCTCCTCATGTGTCATGTCTGGTGTCTTTGCTTCCTTTCCCTAATCATTTCTACCTGTGTGATTACCTGTCCCCGCCCTGAT
The DNA here is from genome assembly GCF_902148855.1 of Sphaeramia orbicularis. Taxonomy (NCBI): domain Eukaryota; kingdom Metazoa; phylum Chordata; class Actinopteri; order Kurtiformes; family Apogonidae; genus Sphaeramia; species Sphaeramia orbicularis. The sequence goes on from NC_043963.1 coordinate 33,378,373, forward strand.
TGGTGCCACCCGTGTCTCATTGTCTTCCCTCCCTCTTGTGTATTTAAGCCCTGTGTTTTCCCCTGTCCTGTGCCAGTTCGTAATATCCTCGTGTGTTACTTACCAGCGTTTTTGGATCCTGTTTGTCTGTCTGCCTGTTTTTTCACCCGGATTGCTTCTTAGACCACTGCTTTTTGCCCGACCCTTGTCTGTGCCTCTGCTACCGTTGATTCTACGTGTGTTCGACCTTCCTGCCTGTTTTACTGGTACGTGAGCTTGTCTGTCCCCTATGTACTGTTGCCTTTCCGTCTGCCTGCCTGTGTATGACCTGGTCTGCGTACTGACTTCCCTCTGCTCTCCCCTAGTCGGATCCCCGACGTGTTTTCTCGGTTCAGACTGTGCGGGTCCGTATCCGGTCCACTTCACGAGACCCGTGAAGAATCCTGAACTCTGTGGCCTCAAGATTCTGTTAATTATCACTATCAGAGACTTGTCTGTTAACCTTGTGCTTAATAAACCCTGTAAACTTTTACGTCTGCCTCCGGGTCTTGCATGTGGGTTCAGTCTCCGTACTTTGATGATTACACACTGTACATATCCTGACCAAAGAAAATAAAACTCTCACTTTGTGCAGTAATCTACACCTGGCTTTTCTGCCTCTGTCCATAATATACATTATATAGACTAAATGTCATCTAAAATGAATATTTATTTGCAACATTGTATAGCAAACTATTACATGACCAAAAACAAATTCATTTTAGAAAAAAAAAAGTCTCCGTTTTGAATGTCTGGGGTCACCAGAAATTTGTGATGTTAAAATGGGGTCACGAGCCAAAAAAAGGTTGGGAACCACTGATTTAACCCTGTACTCCTGGTCTAAATGCATTGTCCTTTCAATCAGTGGAAAAGACACTTGTTGGGGACATGCCTGACTTTAACAACAGAGTTATGAAAACATGTGCAAGGGAGGATAGAGAGGTGAAATTTACATATAAAAAATAAATGACTGAAAACACATGCTATGTATTTTTAATTCAAATCAATATTTCAAAATGGTGGTGCATACGCTAGTAGTGATATGTGGTTATAGTGCATCCCAAAACTGACTTGGATACTGCACCCCACTTAACCCATAAAGACCCACTGCTACTTTTGCGGCACTTATAAAATATATATATTTTTCTATATTTAACCCATTTATGAACATTTATTATAAAATTATCCTCTGTATTTTGTGGTTTTTCAGTGTAAATCCAGTATTTTCCTATATTTAATTCACTGATCATGTAGATATTCATTAAAGCTCAGATTAAACTCAAGAAAAGTTATTTTTTTCAGCAAAAATTTCAAGAAATGAACATTAAAACAAGTTTGTCCATCCACTGTCATTTCTCAAACTCCATGGGTTTTACTGGTGAATCAGTGTTGTAGAAAACGAGTGTTTCCTCGTTCACTACGGAGCCTCTGAACGTCCAAATGGGTCATATCTGATGACAATGAACAGATGACAAACTGTATTTTACACCAATTATTTACATGGATTGATAGGATTAGTGGATCAAAAATTATTAAACATTTTAGATCAGATTTGGTCGCCAGTGGAGGTTTGGGTCTTCATGGGTTAAAAATAATTTCACCAGCCACCACTGCATATTATATTTCATTTCGGCAATTGCCATATCCTAAACTCCCTAAATCTTACACACTGGACCTTAGAAGTAGGACTACACTTCTATTACAAAAGTCACAACAACAACAGTAATAAGTTAAATGCTGAGTTACAACCTAATTACGTAAGTGAATGTAATTGTTAAACACTCAGTGCACTGAACATTTGTGTTAAAATATTATAGAAAATGAGTGAACATACAGTGAACAGACTGTCTGTTTCTCTGGCTCAGTGAGACAGAGAAATGCAGATACTTGTGGGAAACTGGATGAGGAAATGGTCTGTGTAGGTGACACTAACATATACAGTCTGTGGTTAGCATGCCCGCCAGAACTGGGTACAACAATACTTTGGGTTAGAGCACACATTAATAGTGAAAGTAAGTTTTAACGCTTCTGTGAGAACATTTCATACAGGTGCAATGTTGGCAGGCAAACAGAAAACCAGACGTGGTTTTAGCATAAGCAGTAATTTTCCATTAGACAAATAGTACACAGTAGTACACTTCTAATATGCAGGCATTATAATACTGTTGTAATAATAATGCACATCTTAGACAGATATTTTATTATATGGCTTTGCTGAGTAGTTGATTGTGATTGGTATGTTTTTTCTGTATGGGAGACTTAATATTGATATTGATAGGAAAATTGATTATCGTGTAAGTAGTCATGTAATAAGCAGGAAATAGACCCATCCAACAATGTAAAAACATTATTTTACCAATCAGTCATCATTTCACAACAAGGAGAGTTTTGAATAATGGGACCCACGTTGCAGCCACACAGACTTTTACAGACATTCATTCATTCATTTTCTGAACCAACTTTATCCTCACTAGGGTCATGGGGGCCGCTGGAGCCTACCCCAGCTACATAGGGACGAAGGCGGGGTACACCCTGGACATTTCGTCAGTTCATACTGTTACATCCTTTGACATGTGTGGCCCCTCGGCTTTGGCTTTTCAGCCACTCCTTTTAACTAGAGAGACAAACAATCATGCTCACATTCACACCTATAGACAATTTAGATTAACCAATTAACCTATCAGTGCATGTCTTTGGATGGTGGGAGGAAGTCGGAGAACCTGGAGAGAACCCATGCAGACACAGGGAGAACATGCAAACTCCACACAGAACACGGTGCAGTGGATAGCACTCGTGCCTCACAGCAAGAAGGTCCTGGGTTCAATCCCAACACTAGTCGATGTGGGTGGGACCTTTCTGTGTGGAGTCTTTTATCGACAAATAGACATAAATCATATAGAATCTGACCTGCTGCACTATGTAGATGCTGTAATGGATCTGCTGCCTCTGGAGGAAGGGGTGGAGATGGTAAAGCAGGGCTCGCAGGTGGGTCTGCCTGTTCCGGTATGGGACCACTATGGCTGTGTGGTGGCGGGGTTCACAGTCTGGAGGCCGGTAACGTCCACCTGGCAGCACTAGTGGATTCCTCTGTCTGATCTCCTCCAGAGACAGAGGAGAGGACAGATGGACAGACACAGGTCCGACTGGAGATTGACAGGACATGAAAGCCTTTTAGGGATATTGATCAGGCCAACATTATTCCCTCTTCTTTTTACTTAGTCTGTCATATCCCGTTTATCCCGTCTTACTTACCCAAGAGTGGGGAGGGGATCTGGCAGTCCTTCAGAGGTGGTCCTGTTGCAGGGGGTCCAGTACCAGAATTACGTGGAGGAGGAGGCGGAACACCCAGATGACTGAGGTTAGTGTAGACGTCATGTGGCCGAGAGTAATCGAACTCTGGTTCTGTGGTGTGCACCAGGACAGACACCAGACCTTTGAAGCCCCCCAGGGAGAAATAGAGCACAAAGGCAAACTGGAAGCCCACCAGCAAGGCTAGTGTGCAGGGGGAGTCCAAGGAGCGACCGCAGCCCGCCATAATAAGTAGGATTATAAAGCAGTGAAATCCCACAAGGGTAAATTGGAGGGATAGATAGGAGGGGAAAAATAAGTGAGATCTGGATGAGGAGGGCGGAGGAGGAGGTGGGAGATGTACAAGGAGAGGCAGAGGGAGAGGAGGGGAAGGAGGCAGAGCTGAGGGCAGGCTCAGGTGTACAGGAGGCGGGGGTCCATCTGGAGGAGGGGGTCACTGTAGTGGTGAAGCTCAGTCTGCATTTCCATCACCTCCTTACCACACAAGTCGCTGTGAAGGAAGATGAAAACTACCGTTAATTACATAAAGTGCATTTTAAAAGAGGGTTAATCTGGATTAGGGTTGAAACAGCAGAGCTTTTAACGAAAGTATATGTTAGAAACCCCGCAACCCTAGTGAGGATAAAACAGGTTCAGAAGATGAATGAATATGTTAGAAAATATCAGGGTTTCACTGTATCCATGTTACAATATTACAAGTAGTAATAGTGCCGGTAGTAGTAGTATCAATTACTAGTATCAGAATTTTAAGAAAAACTGCTTTTTTATGGTTGAATCTTAAAACCATGTATAATACATAAAGGCTAAAAGAAGCAGGTGCTATGTGGTGTGATGATATACACAGCCTGGTCAAAAACACATCCCACAGTATAATATTTTGTTTTGCCTTTCGCTTTGATTGTGTCATGAATTTGTCATTTCATCATTCCAATATGTTTATGTAATGTCACATTTATTTCTGTCATTGTAGGGGACATAATGTTCCTGAGCCTAGACCTGACCAACTGAAACAACCCCAGACTGTAACACTACCCCCACAGGCTTATACTGTAGACAGTAGGCATGATGGGTAATCATTGTCCCCCTAATGCACCCATCACTCTGGAACAGGGTCAGTCTGGACTCACCAGACCATATGACCTTTTTCCAGTGAAATACAGTCCTATTGTTATGCTGTCTTTCAAACCGATGGTGGTTTATGACATTAGAAGCTACTCACTGCATCTGTTAGAACAAAAACACTTGTTTCTTACCTATTTGTTTACAGTTTGTTTTTTTTTTGGCCAGGCTGTGTATATCATGGGATGAAAGAAAAACATGTATGTTTTATTTATTAACCCATAAAGACCCGAGCAGCCACTAGTGACCTAACCCATCTATTGATCTAAAGTGTTTAATACGTGTTGATCCACTAACCCTATCACTACATGCAAATAATTCTTTTAAAATGCAGTTTTTCAGCTTTTCAACGGCATCAGATGTGTCCTTTTTGGACGTTCAGAGTGAATGTGGAAACACCGTCATCTTCTACAACATTGATTTAGCAGTAAAATCAGTGACAGTGGATGGAGACACTTGGTTTATGGTCAGTTAATGAGAAATTTTACTGAAAAAGTCATTTTTTCTTCAGTTTTCTCTATTTCTGATATAATAACCCTCAATAACCCTGTATATATATGTATAATGACAAGAAAGGCATTCTATTGTATTGTACTGTATTGTACTGTATTGTATTATATTGTATTGTATTGTATTGTATTGTATTGTATTGTATTCAGCTTTAATGAACATCTAATCAGGGTTGACCAATCCTAGTCCTCGAGAGCTACTATCCTGCATGTTTTAGATGTATCCCTCTTACAGTCCACCTGATTCAAATGATAAACATAATAATAATAATAATAATAATAATAATAATAATAATAATAATAATAATGGATTAGATTACTATAGCGCTTTTCAAGGCACCCAAAGCGCTTTACATTAATATCAAGCACTGCAGAAGTGTTGGAAGAGGGAAAACATCTAAAACATGCAGGATAGTAGCTCTCGAGTATTAGGATTGAACACCCGATACATGATAAGTAAATTCAATATAGGAAAACACATGATTTTCACTGAAAAAATGCAAAATACAGAGGATAATATTTTAATAGATGGTGATAAATCACTTAAGAAAGGTCAAATCTACAGAAAAATGTATGCAGTCACAAAAGTAGCACTGGGTTTTTATGGGTTAATGGAAGCAGTCTGAATAGAATTGAATAAATAATATGATGAAATATGAAGATTATGGTTGCTTTTAACAACTTTTTAGTTTAATTTATAAATCAACTTGTGTTTTGTAATGTCTACTGTTACTATGATATAACACCAAATGATCTTTTAGTGACCTTTGTATAGGAATAGGTCAAACTGCACATTTAAAAACCATAAATATGAGAGTGATATGTACATGCAAGATGAGATTCACTTTATTTATGCACCATAATATACCTCCAAACCATAAATGACTGCATTTCTAACCTGCATATATGGGTACCTGATTTTGCAAGAGTCAAATTAACATTTTCTCCGGACCAGGAAGGGCTCACTCCACCTCTCTCCTCCTCTTCCTCCTTTCATAGTCAAGCTTTCTGCAAAAACATAGAGAGTATAACAGCAATGTGACAGCACTCCCACTACTATCACAGTGGAGTCTGCTGCAAGTTAAAATAACCTGGCGAATGACGAGCAGCTACAAACAAATGTCACGTCGTTGCTTTATTTAGAAGCAGTGGCACTTGCATGGGGCGTATATATATGGAAGAGATGCTGATGTCTGCGGATCAAACACTCTCCGGTTTGTGCGAGCAATTAAAGAATCTTGCAGCTATTTTTATTCAATAATCTGATGATGGATTTTAGAGGTAGAATAAAAATATGGATCAAACACAGAGCGGAAACAGAGCCACGGTTGTGATAGATAGACATCCATTCAGGTGATTAGCCTATCAGAAGCTGCCGTTAGGCCGAGGCATGTACAGTATTTACATGACTAATGCGCACACTGGATCGCAATGTCCGTGATTTATTTCATTCTAAGCTGCATGCATTCTCTGCTCCTGCACCATCCGACTCACCACTGCATCCCTGCGACCTTCCAAATCCAGTCCCTGGCTTCCACTGGCACTCGACGGGCCTGTGCCACAAAGATGATCCACACGATACCGTATTTATTTTTTATTTTTTATTTTTTGGATGCTCGCTGCTGCTGCTCCTCCTCCTCCTCCTCCTCCTCCTGCTCTCCCTCCTCTCTTCCTCCTAATCTCTCATCCAAAGCGAAATCTCTCCGTACCTTCTTACAGACGGCTGCAGGCGCTTTTACACGCCAGAACATCGCCTCATATCCGTCCGGTGTCAACACAGCCGAGTGCGCTCCGCTCCATCCAAACACGCTTGTATCGTTGAGTCACAGTCAGATGGGCCGAGGCGCACCGCGGTGACGCACAGAGCGCCACTTTTGAAAGTGAAAATAACGGGAACAACCACAAGCTGTGTGCAAAAATAACCATACGAGCAGCTCAAAACTCAGACGCATATAAAAATACATTTGACATCATCTGTGTGCATAAATACCTGTTTAAGACCCAGAATTGTTCTAATTACTTTACAATATGGGCCCAAAATGTATTTGAGGCTGACAATAGTATAATATATGGGGGAAACTAACCAACTAAAATACACTGGTCTAACATTTTATAGAAATGATCTGCCTCAGAGATGAAGTGTGCGAAATCCTATATGTTTTAATAAGATAAACTGGAAAACAAATGACAAAAGTGCTGGTTAGATGATGTTTATCCTCCTGAGACCCAGCAATGCATTCGTAGGAGACAAAGGTTTGACAGTTTCACACACAAAAAAAGCTGTCCATTGGAAAGGACATTCATTTAAAAAATAAATAAACAGATAAAAATTAGTGCCACTGGATAAAAAAGGTCCAATATATTTGTTTTAATATTCTCAGAAACAACTCAGAATTATGAGATTAAAGTCAATTCTGAGAAAAAAAAAGTCAGAATTATGACAAAAAACTCACAATTCTGACTTTTTTCATCAAAATAATAATAAAAAGGATATATTAGACCTTCATGTTTTATTTATTTTTTCCCCAGTGGCCCTAATCCTCCTCCATATTAATGCAGTTTCCAATCAAGGCAAGTGTTTAATGTAAAAAAGTCAAAATGTTCACTCCCCTGGGTCCCAGGAGAATAGGAAAAAAAGAAAAAGTTATTACACATACACTGTTGTCCATAAAATTGGAATAAAAATATTTTTACCTCTTGAATTGATTGTGAATGTGATTTAGTGTGTATGTTCATTATGTATGTAATAATTACACCTTGTTATAGGTGATTACTGATGTGTAAGAACAGGAATAAAAAGAAGAATGTGTCTGTGAACAAAATGATCCCAACTTTACAGGTAACAGTATATATATTAGTTTATGTACATTAATGCAATAAATTTATAAATCCTCTAAGAACCTGAAAAATGAATGTATTGTAATGTACAGACAGTGTTTTGCATAAATCTGGTAGCTCTGAAACATTCCTTTTACAATTTCACATTTTGACCTAAGACTGTATTTTGGAAAGTATACAGCAAACCAGCATTTATGATATATATATATATTTTTTTAGACCAGACCAGTTTACATAAACTTACACACAAACAAGTTGTACCTCTAAGTCTCTGAGTGCGTCTTAGTCCATTTTTTATTCTGTTTTATCGGTAGAGAATGCCTTATTCTCTTAAAAAAATATTTACATAATATGTGGAATGAATAAAAAAGCCTTATATCCTCTGACCAGCAAATAATTAGGATAAAATATAATCACACTTAACATGGATTCATGTTCAATTTGAGGACACTTCAAATCATTATTAAAACACCACATGTCCATTGTAAGAACTATCAGATGGGACTGATTGTTTTAACTGCATACAGTGTAATTATGTGTTTTTGCATCTTTTCTTAAAAATTCCACATCAGTTTACCTTCATCAACTGTATGATTCATTCATGAAATGTTTTCCATTTTTGATATTTCCTCTTTATTTCTCACACAGCATCCAATCCAGGGGTATCGGTTGTTTTCTGGCTTAATGCAGCTAAAAATGTCTTTATTCACATGCAGCAGTAGCTTGTCAGATTACAGAACAGAGACAGGACAGAGTATTTATGGCTAAAGTAGTACCATATAGGTCTACTAATGTAAACAGGCTAACCCCCCCCCATCCCCCCCCCAAAAAAAACCCCAAGCAGATGAAGCGTAACAAGAAACAACTGTGCAAAACAATGCATCTACACTATTGTTTGTAGCACTGAGTGAACACACTGCCTTCATTGTCTCTAAGCAAAATGAATGTGTGTTTCCTCCATTGGGTTTCCCCTCGCTAACTCAGCGCCCCTTATACCGTGCTGAAGTATCTTAGAGACAGAATAATATTTAGTTAAGGCATAAAAGAGACTCTTTACACAGGCAGGCTGGTAGTTGAATTACCTCATATCTATAAGGAAAAATGTTTAGCACTGATGAAAGGACTGGAAGAATCAACTCCCGTAATATAGATACATTTATGCTGCTAAACTGATATTTAATTTTAATTACAGTTTCTACTTCTGTTTAGTTATTCACGTGTCTGTAATAATGGTAGAATACAGCCTTAATTCTGTGAATAATTGTTAACATTAATACAGTACTGTATATTGTAATCACAGTATTGAAGGCTACAAGACAGAAACAGAATGTATCTCCCAAATCATCACACACAGAAAGTCTTACAGAGCACCTTCTTTTATATATAAAAACATATAATGCATCGCTTTTCTATTTTTTTTTTTTACTTATTATCTCATCAAAAGAGTTAATAAAAACAAAAGTGACCTTGATCACAATAAGATCTAAATTGTGAAAAAAAAATGAATGAAACAGTTCACAAGTTTTCAGGGCATTTTTTTCATCAGGCAGGTGAAAACATTCTTCTCAGACGGTTTCTTCTCCTCTGTGTCATTATTTTCAATGGGCAAAACAACTTATCCTCTAAAACGTTAAATGCAAAAAAATAAAAAAAAAGGGAAAATTCAGATGAAGTATTGCAAGCACTTTTTTCCACCCTCTTCAAGTTCTTTGTGTTTTTTTTCACTTCTCTTTCTGATTCATCAGTTTGATTCCCAGCTCATCACTCACTCTTTTGAAAAAAACAATAATAATAATAATAATAATAATAATAAAAATAATAATCTTCTTAAGTGTTAACTCCCTTCCCTCCATCTCTCAAGTCTTATCATTAGTTAAATTATCTGCTTCTTCTCCAACTTTTCACATCTCTCCCTGTCTGTCTCCATCTGTCCTTATCGTCCTGGCTTTACTTTTTGTAGTTGCCAAACTGAATGGCCAGTCGGTCACTGACACAGCGGAACGTCGCAGGCTGAACCTCCCAGTAGTTGACGGGGTTAGCGAACAGGCTGATGCCGTTATAGAAAGTCCTCTTCATACCAAAGCCACGTGGGCAGAAGTCGTCCAGTCCCACCTGATTGATGCTGTTGGAATGGAGGTACACCACCTACACAGTAAAAAACAGAGAGTCAGTTTAACTTCTAGAGAGTTAAATTTAACTCTATAATGCCAAATGTATCATATTTGATACATGAGTTTTGAAGCCCTCTACATGATCAGTGTGATTTTTTTTTCTTGAAAAACCTGATGTATACAATTCAATACATGCAATACACAGATAATCCACCAGGGGGGAGGAATTCATTCACCAGAGGCCTTTCCAGTGACACTACAAGACTGTCATTAATGAGGAAGGAGGCAGAACTTTGCCAATTTTGAAAAGGAATTACCAATTTGTTAAAATTTTTTGTGTTATATTAGTTTTTTGTTTGTTCAGAAATAATAATATTTGAGCACTGAGACCCAATGTATCAAATATGATACAAAATTGAAACTTATAAATGGAATTTGAAAAAAAAGAATGTTTGGGTTGTTCAGATGGACCAATAAAGGCTCCAGTTTCAAAGAACTGGAATTTTCTGTTAATGATTTAATGGTTCAGGCTTTACAGGGTTAAATCTGTTTCAGATAACATTTGGTCCCACTCAAAATTTTAAATTTTAAAAATTTTCCGTGTTAATTCTACTCTACTCAGTGTCAAAATGAACAATGAAATGTGTAAAAATATTTAACACTGTGGAGTTTTCACACTGTTAAGAGTAATATGATTACACTTTGTAGAGCTATTTTTTCTCTAAATTTAGTTTAAAAATGATTCTATAATGTGTTAACATTTATTTTTCTGCAGTGTCATTTTCTTCATTAGTTCAAAGTCCTCCCTGCTTGGAAAACTATTATTTAACAGTAATAGTCAGGTAAGGCATTGCTCTGCCTACAGGTACAGGTACAGACTAATGGTGTCACACTAATAATGATAAAAATAAACATAAAAAGGCCAATAAACACTGTAAAACAGACATATTATCCTAATAAACATTAACACAAACCCCTCCCTCGAACCCCTGCACATAAAATAGAACACAATGAGTAAAATATCCAGCACCCACAATGCAATGCAACAAACTGGCACTAATCATCACTCTGTAGAGTTGAATTTTACACTGCATCTGTGCAGAACTGACTTTTAACTCTACCATTAGAGCTGGTTTACTCTCCATAGAGCTATAAATACTCTATCTAGGTTAAAATAACTTGACTCTGAAATATTGACACTGCATTTTTTACTGTGTACAAGGCAGGAGTTAGCAACAGCAAAAGGTGAGTCATGCACCACATTTAATCTCTGACACATATATGCTCACATATGCTGCGACACACCTGTAGGTATTTCATATCTGGGAGGCCTTTAGGGACACGAGTGAGGCGGTTGTTTTCCAGATGCAGCTCTCTGAGCATGGGAAGGTAAGACAAACTGCCATTCTCTATCTGGCGGATATGGTTATAGCCAAGGCCCAACCTAGAAAATATGAGACAGGGAAAATGTGAAATAAGTGGAAAACGTGGCATTGTATGGTACATTTAGCAGAACAGCTTAATGTGTAAGAGCTGCAAAGCCTGCAGATTCCAGTGATTACAATTACTGCAAGAAAGTAGCATTAAATCGGGTGAAATTTGGGGTCATGACAGCCTGGCAATGATCCAGGTAATATAAATGATGCTGTTAGAGGCAAGTATGTAAAAAAAAACAAAAAACAGAGAGCCTTAAGTATATATTACTTATAATATGTACAAGGGGCTCTCCTCACTGCAAAACACTGAATATTTCTGAATTAACCCTCAGCCACCAAAGGCATCTGCTGATATAGAATGTTCAATAGCTTTGGAACCACTAATTATATCTATACATTTAAATAATTTAGGTAAAATTAAGTTTCTCAGTTTTTCAGTGGAATCAGATATGATCCATTTGGATGTTCAGAGGCTTTGTAGTAAGCACTGATATTCTGTCATGTTGTGCAACATTGATTCACCAATAAAACCCATTTACTGTTGGTACTTGGACAAATGACGGTGGTTGGAGATCATGTAGTGATATATTTTGTTGAAAAAGTCGACTTTTCTTCATTTTTCTTGGTTCTGATACATTAATCTTTATATTAACTGTGAATTTTATGAACATGTATATGGTCAGTAAATTAAATACAGGAAAATATGTGTTTTTGTACTAAACAATGCAGAGGACAACATAGTAAATGGTGATAGATAGATAGATAGATAGATAGATAGATAGATAGATAGATAGATAGATAGATAGATAGATAGATAGATAGATAGATAGATAGATAGATAGATAGATAGATAGATAGATAGATAGATAGATAGATAGATAGATAGATAGATAGATAGATTGATTGATTCTAGGACAGGGGTGTCAAACTCATTTTAGTTCAGGGTCCATATTCAGCCCAGTTTGATCTCAAGTGGGCCGAACCAGTAAGATGATAACAGTGAAAAAAGTAAAATTACATTTTGATCAGGTTTACATCTACAAAGTTTCCTTAAATATCTGAATAACATGAACAACTTGAATTGTCTTTTTAAAAAAAAAGTGCAATTTTAACAATATTATGCCTCGTTTTGTCAGTTTATCATTTACACATGTGCATTACAATCACATAAAACATTTAGTAACACGCAGATTACTGGTAAAATTGCATTTACTTTTCCTACGACATTTCCGTTTGTTCATATTTGTTCAGGTTATTCACATTTTTAGTATAGTTTGGTAATGTAAACATTTTCATGTAATTTTGCTTTTTCACACCAAAAAAGACAAAGAGAAAATTTGGGGTTGTCATTACTTACAGGTTATTATGATAATATTTTACTGGTTCTGACCCACTTGAAATCTAATTGGACTGTATGTGTTTGTATGTGGAACCTGAATTAAAATGATTTTCACACCATTGATTGTTGATATCTTCAGTGTAATTTTTGCATTTCACAAATTCATCCCATGGGCCGGATTGGACCCTTTTGGCGGCCTGGATTTGGCCCCCGGGCTGCATGTTTGACACCTGTGTTCTAGGATTTTGAGGATTAAAACTACACAAGTACAAATCATGAGGGTGAGAAAATGTAACTAACTGGTTCAACAGTGGTTTGTACCTGAACAGGTTTTTGTAGCGGCTCAGGTCCTCCAGCTCCACGGCCTGGATTTGGTTGTGGTCCAGATGAAGTTCATGGAGACTTTCTGGGAGTTCTAAAACACAGACATGGCAATCTGTAAGACTCCAGTCACTGCGGACTTTGTAATTTGCATTTATTGTTTGTTTACTGCATGCATAGGCTTTCCCACGTTTAACAACTGTTCTCTAGCCACAGCTGATTGAGTACAGCAAAAAGTAGAGTGATTCATCCATGATAAATGTGTTTGCATTTAACACACATGCATAGATTTTTACCTTTGGGCACCCCGGTCAGTTTGGCCTCTGATATGCGCAGGTAATTGAGTTTTAGTCCCTTAAAAGCTCCAGGCTCAAAACCACTGTTTGGTATTGGGTTTGCTCCCATCTCTGTAAAATAAATAGAATATTTGTGGCATGTGAAAATGTCATCCCTGTAATTTACAAAATCCACTGCCTTTAGTATACCATGGTAAAGGCAGTGGTGAGCACCACAGGATGCAGCCTAAACTTTAGAGTCGCTTCTGACCTATGCAGTTCATGTTGTTCAGTCCTGAGAAGGCACCAGCTGGGATCTTCTTGATGCGGTTCTCATGGATCCTCAGCTCAACCAGAGAAGCAGGCAAGTTCTTGGGGATGGTGGTCAGGAGATTCTTGGAGAAGTAGAGCTTCTGCATATGCTTCAGAGGGGAAAATGCCCTGGGGTGCACTTTGGAAATATGGTTATTCCTCAGAGACAGACCCTGAATGAAACAAAGATCGGGAAAGATGCATTTAAATAAAATATATTAAGTTTTCATTTTCATAGTTGTTAATGTGCTACGGAATCAACGAGACATCAAAGCATAGTCATGTTATAAGCTAAGGGGCAATTTTTTTTTCCCTTTCAGTTATCTTAAACTATTTCCATGCATTGGTGTCCCACATTGTCCCACACAAACATAGTCTTTGTCCCTCATCTGGTGAGTTGGGATCTGGTCACCTTAACCCTTTCATGCATGAATTATGAGAACCTTAGTCAAGATTTTTTTCTAGAGTGTTTTTGTTCCTCCTTAAACATAAAAAAAAAAAAAAAATTGCGATCGAGTTTTTTTTATATGGAGTTACAAAAATGTCCATGCATTTAATTTTTTAAGAAAAGAAACATGTTTAAAACCCAATATCAAAGTAAAATGAAAACAATGAAATAAAAAACATTTTTAAGGCTGCTAATTTTATGTTTTCTCACATTTTAACATACTCTAATGTCAGTTATTACCTCATATAATATGCAAAAAACAACTCTTTTTGTCTAACAGATAACTGATTTACACTTAAACATGTTAGTGCAGATTAGGTTTATCAAGAACAGCAAAATTATAGTGACGGTAAGAATTGCAGTGTATGAGATAATGCATAAGTGTCCACTGCGTTGGCTGATATGCAACTAAAACAACAAAACCTATGAATATACAAGAGAACAGCTGTAGAATAACTGTCTACTGTACTGACCACAATGCATGAAAGGGTTAACATAGGTATGTATGTAAAACAACTATTTACACAGAAAAATCCGTAATGGAACCACCAAAGTTCATGCATGGATGTGTGGATGCATTAAATGAAAATATAAATACAGAAAGAAACCAAATAGAGACCAAATTTAACACTTCGCTGAATGTGAACAGGTAGCAAAGAAACAGAAGAAGAAGAAACAGCTAAAAACCCAACACCAAATGCACCAAATGTTTGTTCACTGTCTATTGAATTAAAACAGACCCAGTTCACAGCAGTCCATCATTCAACAGACTGTCTTTCCTCCTGCATTGGCTGAAAAATGGAGACAGATGGAGGCTGGGGCAAACAGACCTAATAGAGATGTTATTGTATAATGACATGTCAGGAGTTTCCTGTACTTCCAAGCTCAATATTGCTTTTGGTCAGCAATCCTGAATGGAGGTCAAAAGTGAGCACAGTCTTTCTGCAAGAAGAAGCATGTATACGAGCTCGAATACTCCCATTTGGCCTCAGGCTCAGATTTTAGACAATTAAAGCTCTCAGAGTAAAAAGTAATGGAGGGAGAAAAAGAAAGGAAATGGGCTGAATCTGTAGGGGAAACTGAGGGCTATAATGATATTTCAGACTACAGTAGCCAATATAAGCTGAGCCGTGTCTGTTACACATCCTCAAGAGATGCTGAGTTAATACTAAGAGGAACTTAATTAACGTGAGTGTGTGTGTGTGTGTGTGTGTGTGTGTGTGTGTGTCTTACATATAAGTTAGTAAGGCCTTTGAAGTCATTCTCCTTAAGCTCTGTTATACGGTTGTTCTGCAGGTCCAGGAACTTGGTGTCTGGAGGGATATTCTTTGGCACCTCGGTCAGACCTGAAGACAAGACCAACAAAAACAGGGAGGGGAATCGTACTCCATTAAATGCTTCCATGGGTGACTGTGAACCAACACCCTAAAGTCAGTTTGTTTTTAATGGGCACGCTCTTACAGTGTCTTAGTCAGACACAGACCTTGGAAAATAAACAGTTACTGTGTGTTACAAAGCTAAAAATTAAACCAATCCCATTCCCACACAATGTCAAAATGGGCACTTAGGGGTTCCTCGTCTATTATTTTAATGAGAGGTGGACATAGACACAACCATGGAGGTCACATGCAGACGTCAAAGCAGCACATAACATTATGGGTTTGTCACTGACACACACACACACACACACACACACACGCACACACACACATTATACACAGAAGCACACATTCCCTCACACCAGATGGGGACACCAGATGTTTTCCATCTGGTTTCCATTTGACAGAAGTCGAAAAGGATGTGACTTAAATACCATCAGAAAAATCACACATCAAATAAAAGGCAAATCCCTGACACATGCAAACAGAGAAATACAAGCTGTGTGTGTTAATGTGCGAGTGGTGAAGTAGCCAAATCATCCGGGGTTCGTAAATGTCCAAATGTCGGTTTCTTTGTGACAGAAACACCTGCCGAACAGTCGTCGTGATGTGTTTGTGGTTAACACCGAAAGAAAAGTGGAGATAAACCTAAGAATTATTTATGTATTTTGTCCAGAAAGAAGTTATCTTATAAAAGCTAAGGAAGGGTTAGAAGGAGTTGGACAGTGTGAAGGAATACACCTGCAGCATTCCAGTCAGGGATGTGTCTGGAAAAATGACTCAGCACACGCACAAACACAGAAACCAGTGATTATTAACACGACCACATCACAGAGCCACGTGGACAGTAGTATCAGATGTGGCTCAGACAGGCCACGGTAGAAGCGATTCCCAATACCTCATCTAGACTGTGACTGTGATGCAACCAGGCCGGACGGAGAGCCGGTGCCAGCTGTCCCACTGGGATCCAGTCTGCCACCGACCACATCTGACCCTGGGGACTCAACCCAGAGCTGTCCATCTAGAGTTAAGTTTAGATATACGGCTTTGGCTGCACTGAGCCACACCCTCCCTGTCACCACACAGGATCAAACCCTCAGCTGTTCCATCTCGCATTTGGTTAAAAACCGCATCCACATAGTGCTGAGAGATCTGGTGCAGTGGCAAATTTATGATGCAGCCCTATAAGATTTTGTCTTAATCAACCAATAATTTATAGTCAGTTTGAAAGAGATTTCAGCTTTATATATAGACTCAGCTTCTGCAAATTATTTGATCACATTTCCAAGTTATTCCAGCTGCTGTTAGAGTAATACTGGGAACATACACTGCAAAAAATCCAAATCTTACCAAGTGTGTTTTTCTCATTTCTAATCAAAATATCTCATCACACTTAAAATAAGACACAATCACCTAAAGAGTAACTTTTCAGTGAGATATAAGAACTTATTATTAGACAATAGATCTTGAAAATCTTATTTCAACAAATCTTACCAAGATAATTTTCACTCATTCCATTGGCAGATTTTTTTTTTTGCTTAATTTAAGCTTTTTTTTTTTTTTTGCTGCTTAATTTAAGCTTTTTTTTTCTTAGTTCAAGATTTTTTTTGCTAATTTAAGTTTTTGGTTTTTTTTTTGCTTAATTCTAGATTTTTTTTTGTTGCTTAATTTAAGCTTTTTTTTTTTTGCATAATTTAAGCTTTTTTTTCTTAATGCAAGATTTTTTTGCTTAATGCAAGATTTTTTTAGCTTAATGTAAGATTTTTTGCTTATTTCAAGCAAAAAAAAAATCTGCCAATGGAACAAGTTTTTTTTCTTGAATTAAGCAAAAAAAAAAAAAGTTCTTATATCTCACTGAAAAGTTACTCTTTAGGTGATTATGTCTTATTTTAAGTGTGATGATATATTTTGACTAGAAATGAGAAAAACACACTTGGTAAGATTTAGATTTTTGCAGTGTATGTTCCCAGTATTACTGTGTAGGCAGAATGTAGGCAGAATGGTACCAGATGGAGCTACGATATTGGAATTATTTACCATTGAGTCGACACCTGCAGTGCACAACACGAGTCCTGCCGGCTGGAAACCTTCAAACCTGTATGCCTGCATCAAACTGACACAACCATAATAAACAAACCTGAGAAACTTTCACCAGCAGCCCCGAACGTCTGATTCCTTTAACCCCCGAAACCCCAAACCACAAGGCTGCATTCTACTTCACCAGATATCTCCCACAAATCTCCAAACTGTGACCACAAACTGACAAAACTAGCACCTTCTTAAACCCTACTGCCCCTAAACACAAATACTCCACATCGAGCCGGGATGCACAGTGAACGGAGACAGACGCCACCGCCAAAATACATCTGTTCTAAATAAGCACTTGACATCTTGGAAATTATACGCTTCCACATTTACCCACTGCAGAAATCCAGGGACAGTAAATATATGGAGCTTGTAAAATGATGATTCGACAAAACCCTTATGTCTAAACACAGACAGCCTATTAGAGCATAACATAATGTGAAGAACCTTTATATCTATAAATACAAGTGAATAAAAATTAAATTATGCAAAGCAGGGAAATTGTGGCATTCTCTTAATAGGACACGTGACTAAAATGAAGCCACAGACAGACTGAGAGGATACTGGAAATTATATTTGTTCATGCTTATTGCTGCCGTGAAATCGTTTAATTGTGGTCTATAACTGAATTTAACCATCTTGCCTTCAATAAATACGAATTGCTTCTACTTTAAATATAATAGCATAAAAATAATTAACTATATTATACTTAAAATTCCACCAAATAATGTTCAGTCTTTCTTCATAATTATCCAAATCATAACAGTGGATATTTATAATCCATGTTTATACTAAGAACACCTCTGGAACACTTAAATACAGAGCTGTTATTTCTCCTCTTAAACTCTGTCATTTATTCCTTTTCATCCACTTATCTCTTAATCTTCCCATTTATTTTCTCATATTTTGCCACCTCATTACCACTTTATCTCCCTCCCTTCTCTCCTCACTTGATCCCGTTCCATCTCTCTGATTTCCTTCCTCTTTCCTCCCCTCCACTCAGACTTTTTTCTCCAGTTTTTGTCTCCACCGATCGTCTCCCACTTCCTTTCCCACTCCAAGTCAGGAACACAAAATCCCTCAAAGAGATGCCTTTCCTTGTCAAAATACACTCAGATTATCCCTAGAGAAAAGTCCCTCCCTTACATAACACAGCTCTGGAAAAAATAAAGTGTCCACTCTAGAGTTCCAGACCTGAACCCCACTGAAAACCCCTGGAATGGGATCAGAAGGGAGATGGACGGTCACAAGCCATCAAACGAAACTGGGCTGCTTGCATTTTGGTGCCAGGAGAGACATAATGTACCCAAGAGCAATGGGAAAAATGACTGAAGATCAGGGTTATTCCATCAAATATCAATTGATGAAGTAAAAAACTTCAGTAATGAGTTTTTTAAATGATAATGAACTTGTTTTCTTTGCATTTGTTAAGATCCAACAATCCTGCATAGTTTATTATCTTGATAAGTTATTTATTTTCTCCTCTAAATAACTGCATAATCTGGGAGAATTGTCGTCAGTACTTCCTAGAATAAACATCTTTTAATGTTTTTCCAAGCTGTGTGTTAAGCTTTATTCTCTGAAGCTATAAAAGTCATGCAAGGATCAGTTCATGCTCACACTCATATCACCCTTTACTCATTCAACAAACCCATAAAGCTAGACATGCTGATAGGGCAGCACCAGATAGACCTGTCTCTGTCATTCACACATTTGCACTGACCGAGGTCAGAACACTGGACGACCCTGAGCCGACAGTGGCAGCCAAAGGGGCACATGGGAAAGTCAGGCGAGGGGAGCTCCTCTACGGCTGAACCCTCTTCTTCGTCCCTCATCATCGTCATCATTCCTCCGCTATCCATGCTATCCAAGGCAAAATCCCAGAAGCCTCTCTGCTCAAAGGGTAGAGCCGAGGATAGACGTGCTACGCATAGCAACAGCAGGAGGGAGCCGTGTGGAAACATCTTCAACTTACACACCTGTGGAAAAAAGGAAGGAGAGTGGGATCAGAGACTGTCTTGGCAGGATTTGTTCAGACTGCTTTTGAGAGCTCTTAACTTTAAAATGCAATGTGACATATGTGAAAAGATCTATATCTATAATGGCTTTTTGTTTACAATGTGCGAATGGATGCATTATTTTTCTTAAAAAATAAAGCTCTGAGCATACATGATAACAGATAACAGCCTGTACACTGATTTTTATACAGAAAACCTTGGTTTCTGCAAAAATTCTTATCTTCATACCAATCTTCTTCTCCTCTACAGTGACAACAGCTAATATAAACTTAAAAATGTACTTAAAACATAAACTTGATTGGATTAACTTCATTGACTTTGGTTAGTGTGATTAGACACAAATAAGGACAAAAATATTGAAATCAACAAAACATATTTTTAAAAAAAGCTAGATTAACAAAAGTGTTTGAGGATCCCAATTCATTTTACTGGCTTTTCCATCATTTGCTGTAGAGTTAGTTTGGAAGACAATTTGATAATCTGCATGTAAGAGGGTCCTGCATTGTTACTCAGTCTTGTAGAGAGCCACGAGTCAAAATCTAGATTTTACCGTTAAAATTATACTGTGATAATATGGTGTGCTGTTTTAAATAAACATGCATGTTTATGCATTCAAAACCACCACACACTGACAAACAGGGAAAGCTGAGGTCCAGGGTATTGTTCATATATAGGAGCACATGTTGCTACTTTGGTTTCATGGGAAATTCGGCTACTGTATTGTTTATTCTGCTGTGTGCACTGTATTTAATTAGAAACTGGTGATGACATGTGCATGTACATGGTACAAGGACCAGGTAGTGTTGGTGACGGATTAAACGAGCCATGCCCACAGTGGAAACCATATTGCGGTTATTGTAATAAATAATGAATAGTGGTCAGTGAAAAATGGACTTTAAACATGACGAAATGGTCTGCTCATCCCTAATTATAAAACCCTGCTGTATGCACCACACCTAAAAGGCAGACCTGAGCTGCAGACTGGTGAGGAGAAATGGACTCATTCCCCCCGTCGACTCGAAGTGACTTTGGGAATGAAAGTCATTTTAAACCACCGTGACAAAATGTCACTGTCTGCTTCCTCCACTCTGAGCTTATTCCCATGAGAAAAAGCCTTTTTACTGAGTGGCCAATCAGATAGTGTAAGAGGACATCACCTCAGCGGTGGAAAACTTTATTCCTGCAACCAAGCAGTCAAACAAAGCCACCATTCATTTAGAGGGGAAACCGGGTGTGCAAGTGCTACTGCAAATATGTCTGCATGCATGAGTGTGTATGTATGTCATGAAACACAAACTCCATGATGTCATTCAAGCTGCACACGCACACACACACACATATACACACTCACACAGAGACAGCTAATTGGTGTCACCAGACATATGAGCATGTGCGAATGCATGCTTATTTATATTGATTTATCTTCCGTGCACTTACTGTTAAGCCCACTCACTCCCCTCCAACTAACCTCAAAACTAATTCCGAGAAAAACAAATTATTACCAGGCCAATTCTCGCCTAAAGCCGGAAATTTTGACCTTTAACCTCAGGTTAATCCTATGAAGCAAAGCCCAGTCCTACACAGTGGTGACCTAAAACCCTATAATCTCTAACACTGTCGCTTTAATTCTATCTCTGATCCCTAGCTCCTTAATCCTACAGGGAGCTGAAGCATCTTGATGCCAACAGTTGGTGTGTTGATGGATTTTTAACAGAAGTATAAGGATGCATGTTTAACTTGGAAGCAACACTTTTGAGTTTAAGCACTATCAGGTCCAACAATTTGATGAAAACAAGGAGAAGGTGAGGAAAGGAAGGAATGAACTGAGTAGAATTAGTGAAACCAAAAAAAAAAAAAAAAAAAAAAAAAAAAAAAAAAAAATATATATATATATATATATATATATATATATATATACACACACACACACACACACACACACACACACACACAAATACATACATAATGTGTGATAATGTCATTTTTATGAGACATATGGCTTCATTGAGATATATGCAATCTACTTTATCTTAATGTGTTTTTCTTCACTGTGGCAGTGTGTGTAATATCTATGTAAGTACATTTTCTGTATGTGTTGTTAAATAACTTTGGAGTGCAACACTTGAGTCCAAGGCAAATTTGTCTCAGAGGACAATAACATATATCACGTTATATTGTATTGTATCGTGTTGCATCATTTACTGAGGAGCTTTAAATGAAGTAAAAAAAGCATGCATTATGAAATAATAATAATCTATTATTAGTTCATTCTCCACACACTTTCATTCATATATCTAACTTGATTGCATTAACACACTAGCTTTATGTACAGTATGTCTGGTCTATTTCCCTTTATGTCCAATTCTGCATTGAAAGGCCTATAAAGGATAAGAGGGGGTTTGAGGGTTTTTTGTGTTCAGGAAATGCTTTTCATTCCACAGTTTCATTCAGAAAGCTGTCTTTAAACTGATGCTCATCCTAAGGGCTTAAATTACAGCAGTAGCAACAACACTTCACAGAGAAATCCAAGATTATGGCCAGAGTATATACAGTGGTGAGTGGGTGAGGAATTAACAACACATGCCTGCCACTTCAACTTCATCACTTATTGACCACATTCATAACCTCAGCGGTGAGTTGAGTAGATTCAGGGGAGTGATGAGCAAACATTTATATAATCTCAAAAATTAAAAACAAATGCCAAAAAGACATGGACAGAGTAACAGAAAACAGACTGTTTTCAGTCTTTAAAGCTGCTGCTGCTGTCTGGGAGTATTGTTGTTTTATTCAGGAAAATTGAAATGTTATTTAGGGGTATTAACATCAGTAAAAACAAAAGGCCTATGACTGAAGTGGACCTGGCCAGGAAGCATAAAAAGGCCCCTTCAGTCTGTTTCCCTGCAATAAAAATAGCAGCCAAATTATACCATTTTGCAGAAAAGAAAAAACACCACTGGCCTTGGCTTGGCCAGAAGAATGCAACCAATGGGACACAGCTAGGGCATATATAGGCAGCATCATACAATGACACGCGACACACAGACACACACTAAAGGGCTGGAATACATACAGAAGACACCACTAGAGTTATTTATACACCTACAATTTCTTTGTCTGTGTCATAATGTGCAGTCCATCACCGCAGGAGGTAAGACAACTGAGGAGCATAAATCTAAAACCGTCACAACAATATCATAATCAAAGAAGGATTTTCTTCAGAAAAGTGACGATTTGTCTGTCATTTGTTGAGATATTGCAGTGAGGTGTTATGAAATTTGCAGACAGAGGTGTCAGAGAAGATGAATGAGAAAGGAAGGGAGACAGGAACAACAGGAGACTGGTATGATCCATGAATGAACAGCAAAGCTACTATAAACACAACATGATGATAAGACCTAAACTACATCCCACAATCAAGCAGCCTCTTTGGCTGTAATATCCGTTTTATCTTCCTCTGGTGTGAGCCTGTATAAATTCCTCTCCTTTCATTCTAGTTAAACTGTGAACTGTCAAACATCCGGTCTGAGACGGAACAAACTAAAGGCTTCAGTCTTAATTGTAACTCCCTCGGGTCTCTACCCATCTAAGGGCCAAGGGTGGTTTAATAGATGGATGGTTGGGTGGCTATTCCTGTCTAGCTCTCTGTGTTCGTCTCGGAGCTGCCATGGAGTGTGTGGGAGGGGGGGTAGACAAGTGAATGGAAAACGGAAAAAAAACAAAATTAGTGTGCAGAAAGAAAAAGTGGGAGCTCCGCGTCAGCATGTGGACAGCAGATTTAAGACGAATAGCTGCTAAATGATAGATGCAGTGCAGTGAGAGACACATATAACCTCTATCATACACCTGCAAGACCAAAAGGAATGAAAAACTTCCAATACATTTG
Organism: Sphaeramia orbicularis; assembly: GCF_902148855.1. NCBI lineage: Eukaryota > Metazoa > Chordata > Actinopteri > Kurtiformes > Apogonidae > Sphaeramia > Sphaeramia orbicularis. The sequence continues at coordinate 33,401,773 of NC_043963.1, forward strand.
AGACTCAATTAGTGAGTCTCAAGGCACTGGAAGCCAGATGTAAAGCTTTACTGTAGACTGCAGGCTCTTCTAGTGCAATATTAATGGACTCAGATATGGAACTTGATATTCAACACATGTGGGTGTTATGCTCAAGCTCCATACACTTCCATACAATTCTCACAGAGGAAATTGAACATTTTTTCACAGAACCCCACCTGTCATAAATATGTGTCAACATTAGTCGCTTTTCCATTGACCCTCAAATTGCACAAATATAACATGTGCGTAAAAATTTACCTAATGGAAAAACGACAATTTGGCCAAAAGTCTCATTTTTCGGTTAAAAGTTTTTGCGCTGGCAAGAGGTGGTTTTTTGGGCATAGCACACATGGTATATCACACAAAACTGCAATGGAAAGACCTTTTTTTGCAACTAGTCAGGTGAACTAAAAAAAACTGTTGACGTATGTTACAACAAGCAAAGAAGAAGAAACATGTCACAGTATGTGTGGACACACCAGGAAACCCAATCAATTTTTAATTTAGTACGAGACAGAGGGGTAATAATAATGAATATCAACACCATATCTACATTCGCATGTTTATGGAATGACTTCTTGTGTCATCTTGCGATAATAAATAAACAAATCATTGCATTTGTGATTTAATGGAAAAACCGACAGACTTCTGTTTTTTTGACATTTAGTAAATATTGGTAAAGTTTTGCGTAGATGTCCAATGGAAAAGTGACAAGTGTCTCATATGTGTACAAAAAACACACAATATGTATAAACTGTTGAGATGTTTGTAACTGTCATGACAGGAAAATGTGTATAATAGTATAAGATGTGAATCCTAGTGGGTTTCTAGATGACAACAGGAGACAGATATGAGACAGGATTCATTATATGGACACTGACACACAAAGAACAAATGGACAATCCGCTCGACAGGTTGTTTGAGTTTCCCACACACGGAGCCTGTGATTAGCTTTACATTTCCTATATGCACTATCCGTCAAGTGTTGGATACACGTCAGGCCTGCCATCCACCGCAATTACTTTGATGTGACTGGAGTTCCCACAAGGCAGCTTTTGCCCTCGTCAGGCTGAACAAACATATATTTAAACTATACGGTCTCTGTGGTGCCAAGAACAATCAACCCCTCAAGATACTACAATGTTTGGTCTCCCAAGACCGCAACTGAGAAAAGGCAATTACTATTACTTCTACTGGAGTCACACACAAACTCCCATCTATTAAAATGAACTGTTGCCACCTGCTTTTCTGTCAATTAACGATAATTTTTTTCTACATTATGCAGAATCTGCTAGTGAATAATGTTTAGTGTTGTCATGAGAGAGTATGCAAATGAAGAATAAGCCCTGCATTATCAATTAAAAAAAAACAAAACGCTGGTTCAGTGTGGTTATATCATAGTCAGGAACACATCACTCTGCTCCTTAGATTGCGTTGGCAACTGTGTGAGCAGAGTAAGGTGGGGCAGAGAGTTCACCAAAACTGCCAGCTGGCGCCACAACACTTTTGTATTGGCAGCCGCCACGTCAACACTCTGTGGCGATTAACATCACATGGTGACTAAAAGTGATCTCAGTGCTGACTGCGCACAAACTATCGACAAGGTTTCGAATTAAAAAGCAAAGAATGAATCTAATTTTGTTAACTTTCGCCTTCCAATGGAATTTTGTTTTGTTTTCATTGAGTTTTGTATTTTTTTAAACCCTTCACTTTTATCCAAACAGGCTTAAAGCTCCTGCTTAAACTCTGCCACCAACATAAAACAATATAAATGGAGCAGTCACACATGTGTTTACCTTCAGGAATAACACCCAGCTCCAAATATATACAGATTCACACATATGCATTATCCTTCTATGTATTTTGGTATCACAATCAGATGTAAACCTCCAAAATGTGCTGGTCATTTCTCTGGCCAACTTCATTCCTTCATCCCATGTCTGTGTGTGAATCCGCACACACACACACACACACACACACACATAGACACACACACATAGACACACACAAAACTTCTCAGACATATAGGGCTGTTAGTGCTAGGCGGGTCCGGTAGGAGCATTCGGGTGGAGTTAACTGCCCCAGCGGCTGTAATTTGGTGACTGCTATCCCTAAAAAAAGGAACTGTTTGGCAGCTTCACTGTTGCCGCCAAGCTTGGATGTGGTGGCAAGCTGTTCAACACTGCAGGGCAGAACAGAGGGCAAAGAAACAGAACAGAACAGAACAAAACAGGCCAAGTCAGTCAAGAGCGTGGGGACAGTTGACTTGTGCATCCATTCTTGTGGGCAGATGAGCCTCAACATATTTTCATCAGCATATTTTCATGCCGAGGAGAAAGTTTCCAGAGCAACATTTTTAACCTTCTGTTCAAGTTTGAGGTCAATTTTTAACCACAGATTTGTTTAAAAAAAAAAATGAAATCAGTAAAAGTAGGAGGATGAGTGTACAGGTAGGAGGATTTGAAGTTTAGAGTAAAGTTAAGGGATACAGGTGGATGGTCAGACAGGCAGTGAGGTTTACCAAAACGACAGACAAGCAGGTGTGGGGTGGTCAACCCGCAGGCTAACTAATAGGCAGGCGGGCTCGACGGTCAGGAAACAGACAAATTTAGCCCATCATTTTGACTGTCTGACCATTGACTCGGCAGTAGCAGTAGACTGTGCCTGAACACTGTGTCCTGTCTGTACATCTAAGGTGACTCAGTTAAGTACCCTGGTATAGACGTCCACATGGTAAGTCACCATTGGTGGACATGAGCTCATCTGCAGAAGACAGAATGGGGCCACAGTCTGGAAATACCCCTACTGTGTATTTGTACACATCACATTATGGGACCAAATAAAACACTGTGAGAAAAAAGAGGCGATTGTTATGAAGTTATAATAATCCTTTCTGCCAAGTAAAGTTTTTTCAAGCCGCACTTCTCTCAACACGTGTCAATCTGAACACTGTTTGTACAGAGGTTGAATTTGAGGGTTAGGGTAGGCCTGTGTACCAGAGTTGACTTGACTGGCACGTTTTCACTATAATTATTCTCCCTGAATGATGATGCGGAATTTGGAGAAGGAAGGGGGGGGGGGGTGCCAGTTATGAGCGCAATGGGTTTACCTTCAGGGCTGGATAGGAGAAGAAAGGTGCATTGTTTTCAGGGTAAAGTCAGCGGAAAGACAGCATTATCAGAATTATAATCCCATCCTCTCATTCATGGTTACTACCCCACGCCCCACGCAGACTTATGAGGCTATTTGCGCCATCTAGTGTAAGTGATGGCGCAAAGCTGAGCGAAAAATGACAGCTGCGGATCCACCGTGCATGCACAAGAAAGGTGCAACAGGTTCCGATAGATAGATAGATAGATAGATAGATAGATAGATAGATAGATAGATAGATAGATAGATAGATAGATAGATAGATAGATAGAATGTGACGGTTTAAGCGCAAATATAAATATAAGTGCAACATCTGGTGAAAACATGCGCAAAAGTACGCATATGTGCGTAAAATTCTACTTTCAATCTATATAGCAGCATTTCATTATTATACAGAAAGCATATTTAAGGCTACGTCAAATTTGCGAAAAGACAATAAATAAATAAATAAATAAATAAAGTCACTCATTAAAGTTTTAAGTCTTATTATCATATCATAGAATAAAATAACCCAATTCTAATTTTTGAAATAAGAAGATGGGTGTCAAATTAATTCATACTAAATTTTAACTAAAGTTACAGTAATTCATTATTCATTTATTACACGGATAGTATGTTTAATAAGTAGGCTACGTCAATTTTGCGCAAAGACAGAGGAAATAATAAAGTTACCCATGAAAATTTTAAGACTTGTTATTATCATACAACAAAAATAACCCAATTCCCCTACCTTTTGATATAAGATATTAATTCCAAATTCCAAATTCCAAAAAAAAAAAAAAAAAAGAAAAAGAAAAAAATAGACTCCCTTAGTGCATCAGATTATCCTGGAAGTACTTGTCCTATCTTTTCATCACATTTAGGGGTAATGTCAGTATGTCCCTGGGGTCCTGTGACATTCAGCCGCAGCTCCTCCACCACTGTGAACAGTGTCAGGGCACCGTGTGTGCCTGACTCAGTTAAAACCGAGGAAATGACTGAGAGCTGGGGGGGTCGAGCCCATAAAGTTAACAAGCCAGCCTTCTTTCTCCCCTTTTTGGATGGAGGAAAGAAGAGAAGAAGGAGGAGGAAGAGGAGGAGGAGGAGGGGGTGGGGGGGTGAGTACAGAACTTTTGTGCTATCATAGAAGCTGCAATAATATGCCTTTTATAAGCTTTGTTATACGTGGTAGCCTTATAATTCCAAGCATATGTACTTAATTATAGCAACACTATAAGAGTAAATAAATAAATAGAAACCCAAGAACATACCCAACAATAAAAACATTTTGCACATGGGTGGACATAATAAAAGGAGCATCTTATATACGTATAAACTCCAGTTAAGGGACTCCTCAAAATTCCAGAGTAAATAAAAAAAATCAGTCTGCACCCACGCACAAGTTTATAGCTTGTGTTTATATCAGGGCTGTTGAACTGGAATTAACTTTCATTGCAGACAACATTCCTATTAATGAACTCTTAAGTAAGAGCCATTATGTGCTTAACAGAAGTGCTTCCTGGAAAGAGAAGAAGAGGAGAAGCAGAGTCAGATGCTTGAGTCTCAGTTCTGTAATTACCATGAATTGCTTTTGATACAAGTTTAGATTAAAGACATTGTAATCTAAGCCATGATAATCAAAATAGGAGGTGCAGTCGTGGTCTTAACATGTGTCTGAAATGTCATGGATGTGATGTCTTTTAATATCATATTGTTGCTACGATAAACCAGCAAAACTTCATTTAACCACTTCATTTTTATAGTTCAGTCAAACCTCTTGAGGGAGTTTATTAATTATATACACCCAAATAGTTCAGCAAAAATCAACAGAGAAATGAAGCTGTGAAAGTGTGTGAAAAAATCAGATGTTTTATTTATACATATAAATATGGGTGGGTAGTCTGTGATGTCTGCTGAGTCAGTGACTTTATATTTTAATGATTTACTACTCGTGAGTAATTGCAAAAAAAAACAAAAAAACAACCCAAAAAACAGGTTCATCTGTTATTAATTCTCAGAGGGAAGAGTGTGACACCAACAAACTCCGGTAAAATCATGGAGAAAATATATTTCCAGGACTGTGATTACAAAACGTATGATTTTGTGTCTTCTCACGGTTTTCTATTAAATTTTGCTTTGGCAGGATGAAGTGTTCTTTCTCACTGACTCTCTGATTTCCTCTGAATTTCGCCAGCACCCAGAGAGAGGCAGCAAACTTGGCAAGCCACACCATCTGGGAACTTTTCCACCCTGTGCAAAGTCGGCCACACAAATGTTTGCAGTTATCTACACATTATCCATGCAGCACCAAGACTTTTTTGTGTGTGTCAAATCATAATTATTCTCCTCATCATTCATATCAATACAAACAGTGGCAGACTTTGCTCTCTGCATTTATATGCATCTCTTTGACTCTCAAAGTTCAGTATCCACAGTGGCAGAGAAGGCATGCAGACTGTCAATGCCCTGCAGGGTTGTTGGCCGAGGACAAAATTTTGATAAAGGCTTTTTGCAGATAACATTCCTGCTTTTGCCGCTTCCTCTCTCTGGCTTTGTAAATTCAGTCTTTCTCTCAGTTTCTCACTCTTTATTTCTCAGTCTGCCTGTCTCTCCCTCGCTGTGGTTCAGTTGATTATGGTGTTGGTCTGTAGCTAGAGGGCTTGGCATCCAAATTAAACTCTTTTTGTCCTATGAGTGTTCAAGTGTCTCCAGAGATTAGCACACCCACTTGTTAGCTCTTGCGTTGGTGTTGCTGTACGGTTGGCCAAGTTGATTTTTTTTTTTTATTTTATTTTTTTCAGGAAAAAGGAGAATCATACTGACAAAAATGCTCCCTTGGATTTTCTTCACTCTGAAATTCAGCCAAAATAAAAAGTTAATTCCTAGTGTCATTGGGACAGGAGGACATCAGGGCTGATGGCCGAGTGGTTTCCTTAATCTGACCTCTTCTCCTACCCTGCAGAAACTATTTTTGTTGACCCCCAAATAGTCAAATAGTTAACCCTTTGCTCTGGTACAGAACTGTCCTCACACTCTGCTCCTTAATCCCCTCGTCTGACTTTATATGTTTTCTCACTGATGTTCATGTTAGTCAGGAACAGGAATTCTTCAGCTGCCTCTCTCTGTGTGTGTACTGGTACTTTTTATTTTATCAGCCAGTACCCCCCTCCCTCCTCTAATAACAAACACAGGAAGCTGCTGTCGCTGGGTAGAACAGAGAGAGCATGGGAGAAGAAAAGCTTTACGCCGCTTGCTGGTCAACCTCTAACACACAGGCTCTGGCCTCAGCGTGATGGGATGAGAAACATCTGTTGCGTGTGATGGGACGTCAGTTTAACATTTTAATCATGTCACATATAGTATGACCGACAGCGCTGAAGCAGAAAGAACACATTCAGTATAGCTTGCGTAGGTTTCAGGGTTTAAGGGGAAGCTGATAAAGGAGAGCTAATGCAGACTGTGCAGAGCTTAAGCTGTGCCTGTACGTGCAGGAACTGCAGTATAAATGGGAATGTGTAGTTTCTTAGACAGTAATGTGCTGTTTGCAAAATGACTGTACAATTATGGAGAATGGAGACTACACCACATGCACAAGACAGAAAGCAGAAATCTAACATGTGATTACACGCCCAGGCAGAGTGTACGTGTGTATAAATATGTGTCCGTCTCTTCATATTACATATTCAGACCATGTATGGGCTATTGTACGATTTCATAACCACATCAACTTTGTCACATGTTCTCCTCTCCACAGCCCCTGCCTCAGTCTCTCTTTCTCATTGACTTATACTGTCCTTCTCTGCCTGGGTCGTCCTTCCTCCCTCCCTCTCTCGCTCTCTCTCTCTCTCTCTGTCTATCTTCTGAGTGTTTGTAACTCAAGTGTCTACAGGGGACCTTCTGTTCTTCATTTAGAGCTGCAGAAAAGCTGCTGAAACTTTATACCTGGAGCCACATAGAGAACACAGCAAGTGCACCGCCTGTAAATTACGACATCATACACTGAACGCTCAACATTTTATCATTTTAATTATATGCATTACTTTATGTGATATACTGTGTGCTGTATTATGTCTTTGCAAATTAAAGACTGCTTTAACACTGAATTGTACAATTGCTCACACTTGCATCAGCTCTAGTAAAATATTTAGCTTGTTGATTTTTATGAGTGAGAATACACGTCTATAAGCTACATATTATGTTTCTGTGCCGGTATGCTGTCTTAAATTTTCCCAATAATCCAAGATAAAAGAATAATAGAAAAGGGATTTAGATCAGATTGCTGTTTTAAAGAACAAAACAAAGTTCCTAGTGTTCTTGTGTTTTTTTTTCTTCCTCTGGTTATGTTCTGTTTCTCCACAACAAACACAAATATAATAGACAAGGCATTTTACACATGATACAATCACACACTCTAGAGAGATCAAGTCATCTTGGAAGGGGCAAGATCAGAGATGTTAAAACAGAACAAATGGTGCATTGTTATTTATTTTTTTTATATACATAAACTGTGCAGGAGGAGGCAAAAAAAAAGACAGAGCATGAGGAGGGGGTCAAACAGCTGGAGAAACTGACAATAAAACATAGTAATGAGGACTGATTGACAAAGACAAGGCAGAGAGAGCGTTGAGATCTGGGAATTCACTTAGTCAATAAGGATGGCAGAACACCAACACTCCAGTGGCTTCAGTTCCTAAACGGGAGAAAGTGCCCAGAAAATTGTGCAGCTCTCTGCCTCTCCACCCAGTTCATCCTCTCCCTCTGTTCCAAATCTCCTCTCCTCTCCGTTTTCAAGCCACATCTTATTGGACTCAACTATTCATGAACTGCTACTTGTCTCATCTTTCACTGATCAGCTTAGAGACTCTCGATGAACAATTGCTACATTGTGCATATAAATTCAGCTCCTTGATTGTCCTTTAGCTCCACTTTCCACCACATATAACCCCCCCCCCCTCCTCCCCCATCTCCCCCACTGTTAACCCAAATAATCTCACACTCTGTCCTGCAACTACCCCGGTCCTGACACGCATATACATACTTTCACCCCATTTACCATACACAATCCTACAGAGCCTGACGTCACCTCTGCATGTTTTGAGGCCCTGACCGGGGTCTCATTCAACCACAGTGACCCCTGTGTTCTTTTCCTGAACGGTTTTTGCTGGATGTTTATGTTGGATCTCATCTGTGTAAAAAGAACATGCATGATGTTTATATTTTCCTTCCTAATGGGCTCCTTTGATCCATACTGTGTCGCAGACATTTTCACTTTCTCTCAAGGACCCCGAGGGTGCAGACCCAAGACACGACTGCTTCGTGACCTCCTGACATCACTGTCACATCCAAACAGGCCGACTTTATTCACGAAGACTGATATTACAAGTCCCACACTAGTGTTTCGGATGCAGAAACAGAAAATAGGGTTTTGAGTAGCATTAACCTTTTTGAGTATATAGAGATATTTTAATGAAGACTGTGTAATTACATTTTCACTTTCATACATTTTTAGACAGTAAAGTCTTTGTCTGAATAAAATATAAGATGTGAAAAAAGAGGCCTTCAGATAAGAACACTGCAGCTTGATCTGTCTACACAAGCTACATAATAAATCAACAGAACTGGAAATGTAGAACATAGAAAAAAGTGATGTAACTATATCTGTATGCATTGAATTGCATGTACATGTATGTTTATGTACTTCATGGGTGCACTGGAAAAAATCAAAATCTTACCAAGTGTATTTTTCCTCATTTCTGGTCAAAATTTCGCATCACACTTAAAATAAGTTATAATCACCTAAAGAGTAACTTTTCAGTGAGATATAAGAACTTATTTTTAGACAATAGATCTTGAAAATCTTATTTCAAGAAATCTTACCAAGATAATTTTAACTTGCTTCAGTGGTAGATTTTTTTTTGCTTGAATTAAGCAAAAAAAATCTTGAATTAAGCAAAAAAAAAAAAAAAAAAAAAAAATCCTCCAATGGAACAAATGGTAAGATTTCTTGAAATAAGATTTTCAAGATCTATTGTCTAAAAATAAGTTTTTATATCTCACTGAAAAGTTATTCTTTAGGGGATTATGTCTTATTTTAAGTGTGATGAGATATTTTGACTAGAAATGAGAAAAATACACTTGGTAAGATTTTGATTTTTTCCAGTGTGTCCCCCTGAGTGATCTATTTGTTATTTGTGTGTCCTTTCTGTGGCTGGAGGACAAGTCCCTTGGCATCAGTAAGACAGGTGAAGACATTCTGTGGAATCTTGTCCACCTCCAGCAGGTTATTCTCCATGTGGACTGAAGCCAAGGTGGTGCCAGGATTGCGAGGATGACATACTCCCCACTGCCTCAACCGCCTGTGAATAACACAACAACAGTAAGTTTATAGTTGCACAGAATACGCCAGAAACTGCACTGAGGTCTGTTTTGTGTCTGTGCATTCTTTAGCTGAACTGTAAACAACTAAGAGGTCAGAACAGCAGCTTTTATCTTATGGGTTATTACAGCAAACTATAAATCAACGTCATGAGTGTGTTTTGTGTCACCAGTTTTAATCTAAGTTTGATCAAAAGGGCAAAATCCATGCTGCGGTTAATATTTTTAATAATTTTTTTGACAGTAGCAATAGAGCATCCATCTTTTGTTGAAGAGTGGGTTTGAATAAATGTGTTTGCGTAAGAAAATTAATGTGCCAAAATATCCTTTGCTTCTGGGCCACTAGCAGATCTAATGGTATTAGGGCTGGGACTGAGTAACAGGCGAGCGCAGGGCTTATCCCTGCATTATGAAAATCACATTTTACTGTTATAAAAAGACTAAGCTTAATGCTACCTGATCAGGTTGTTGTTGAGTCTGAGCAGCTGCAGGTTCTTAAACTGTCGCACACAGCGGGGGACCTCCCTCAGACTGTTGTTGTCTAGGAAGAGCTCGCCAAGTGAGCGGTATGAACCCACAAAAGAATATCGCTGTACACCCTCGTTGCTCAAAGCGTTGTGGGAAAGATGGAGGGACTGTAGGCCAGGCCGCAGGTGACGGAATGTGAAGGCGGGGATTTGAGTGATGTTGTTGTGTTGCAGGTCTAGTTTACGGAGAGGCCGGGGTAGATTCATGGGGACAGAGGTGAACTGGTTGTGGGACAAGTCCAGGGTTTCCAGTGAGCTAAGAGGAAGAAAGGCAAGGCACGGCAAGTTTATTTATATAGCACATTTCAGCAACAAGGCAATTCAAGGTGCTTCACACAGGACATTGAAATACAACAACAGGGAAAAAGAAACACATTTAAAACATAAAAGAAACATGTAAAAGGTGATTAAAAACAGCAAGTAAGAAAAGAACACATAAAATCCAAAAATATAAAAACACACACACATTAAAGTAAGAGTTGCAGTGCAGAGTTTAGAAAGAGAATAAAAAAATGTAAAAAGTAAAAAGCCTTTTAGTCAAAGGCAGCAGTGAACAGGTGAGTCTTTAACCTTGACTTAAAAGAACTCAGACTCTCAGCAGACCTGATATTTTCTGGTAGTTTGCTCCAGATATACGGAACATATAAACTGAACGCTGTTTCTCCGTGTTTAGCTCTGTCTTTTGGGAACACAGAGCAGACCTGTACCAGACGACTTGAGTGGTCTGGATGGTTCATACTGGACTAGAAGGTCTCTGATGTATTTTGGGCCTAAACCATTCAGTGCTTTATATGCTAGCAGGAGAATTTTAAAGTCTATTCTCTGAGAGACAGGGAGCCAGTGTGGAGACCTCAGAACTGAGAAACCTCAGAAGAAACGTAAAACACACATGAGAATAAAAAGAGAATGGAAGAGAAAAATATGCAGGATTTTTCTTACAAAGGTCATTGAAAGAAAAGTCATTTGAGATCCTTCTTTTGAGGCATAGTAAAATAATGGCTGTACACTCCCCCCTCTCAGCTTTCAGGGCTTCAGACTGTAGTGGACCTAATGTTTTATAGTTGCTAGACTCCTGCACAGCACCGGTGGGGCGGCAGGAGCACAGAGCAGGAGGCCAAGCTGTGGGGATTCGTGGGGGAGCAGCAAGAAACAGTAATGGGTTTTGAGGAGGCACGCTGTAAGGGGGATGTGTGGCTGATAAAGGTGAAACACCGCTGGTTTTTGTGGGCGAGAGAATGAATGACTATGGAAGGAGGACCGGATTTCAGGGGTCTGGGGCAAAGGTGCAGTAGGGGTTTGGTGTTTTTGTTGGATATCCCACACGGCTGTTGTGAGTTTACAGCAAAGCTCACAGCAGGAGGGAAAAGTCATTTCCTGTCTAAATAACCACGACTCGTACACCTCACTGAATAGCTTGGACGCAATTAGGTGTCCGGCCAGTGAGTGCATGGTTAATTGAAATGAAGACCAATGAGGTGAAAGAAAGCAAACAGTTATTAAAGTGTGAGATGTTTGGACCAGCATCTGCTTGACTGATGTTGGGTGTCTCAGCTTTTCTGCTCCTTGTAAAGGTGACTTACTATAAGACTCCTGTATTAACCGTCCTCCCTTTAAAGGCTGCTTGAGACATAAGGGTTTCTGTGGGATTTGTATCACCATGAGACTGAAACGGATGATTTCTGACAGTGAGAAGGGGTTTAAGTTCTTTAAGTGGATCCAAATGTTGATGCACTTCAGTGATTATTTATCTGTATGGAGCAGAAATCAGTAGTCAGACAGTGTTCACAGTAAAAGTCTAATAAAACATAACATTAATACCATAAATGTTTAACTGAAAACATAGTTAAGGCACATGGGAGGAAGCTCTTAGACAGATTTACCGCAAAATATGTAATCATGCATACCAGCATACACCAAACGCACCTCCAGGCTTTTTGTTTAACTTGCACATACAGTGGCAGTTATGGATGACTGTGAAAATGGAGCTTATGCATGAATTCTAAGCCCTGAAATATATCTCTCCTTTTGTTTTTCAGTACCAGTTTAGACCAGTTGTGTGCTGATTTGTATTCTAAATCCTTGCCAGGAAGCTCAGCAGCAGCCCACCGCTGCTCAGAGCTCCACATGGTATTAATGAGCAGAGGGACACACAGTCTTCTCTTCTTAAAGTCCCCCACCCACTGGCAACGGCACCTACACACATACACACACACACACACACACACACACACACACACACACACACACACACATACACACACGCACACACACACCTACACACACACACACACGCACACACGCACACACACACACACACACACACATACACGCACATGCACACACGCACACACACACCAACACATGCACGTCCACATACTTGTAAAATGATGCGAGGAACAAACTATAATATACGTAACCATCCTGAGATGCAGAAATGAGCATGAATATGAACAATAATGTATGTGTTCAGCTAATTCACAGGTTACATATATAATAATGTCCTCTAGATCAATTAAATACCTCATGGATAGGTATAGAAATATACAGTTGTGGAAAAAATTATTAGACCATCTAAAGTCATCATAAACAATGGTTATGCAATCAAGTACTAATTCCTGTGTGTATCATGTGACTAAAATAGAAAGAAAAGAAAACATGGAATGCCTAAAAGCACTGTTTTTGGCAGTACAATGCCATAGCTATTGATGTAAGAACTTAAGTGATTTTGGTTGTTATCAAGAAAGCCATGGAAAATGGATAGATATCAGGTCTTAAATGAACCCTATAATGGCAAATGTATCATGTTTGATACATGAGTTTTGAAGCCCTCTACATGATCAGTGTGATATTTTTTTTCTTGAAAAACCCGATGTATACATTTAGATGCATGCAATACACGAATAATCCACCAGGGGGAGGAATTTGTTCACCAGAGGCTTTTCCAGTGACACTACAAGATTGTCATTATTGAGGAAGGAGGCAGAACTTTGCCAATTTGGAAAAGGAATTACCAATTTGTTAGACATGTTTGTGGTATATTATGTTTTTGTTTGTTCAAAAATAATATTTGAGCATTGAGACCTGATGTATCAAATATGATACAAAACTGAAACTCATACATGGAAATTGATATTTGAAAAAAAAAAAAAAAAAAAAAAATTGGGTTCTTCAGAAGGACCAACAGAGGCTCTAGTTTCAAAGAACTGGAATTTTCTTTCAGTGATTTAATGGTTCAGGCTTTACAGGGTTGAACTTTTATGGGCTATTTTTGTTGTTATCATTATATTTGTCTAAACAATTGTATCTTTAATTGTACCAGGCATTAAAATGAACAAGAAATTGAAGAAAACAAGGGTGGTCTAATATTTTTTTCCACAATTGTAGATAAAGACAGATAGATTGTTGTATGCATGTGTCCATGTTTTTATGCAAAACATTGCCAAAATTGATCAATCTGACAGTCTGCTCATCCCCAGGGTGTTGGGTTTAATGAGAACCAGCACATAGAGCAGTTTGTCTTTTTCTTACACACAAACACATACAGAAGCACTAAGAAGTACAGCCTGACACATACAAGCAGTTCCATATGTGCTGAGATCACTGTGCCAGCGCTACACAAGCTGGCCTATGCACTGTGGAAACCGAACCAGAATAGGTAATATAGCCAGGCAGAGCAGCTGTGCCAAGCAGGAGAGACAAACCAAGACTGGATATAAAAAACCCAAAGTGATGGATGAAGAATGGCAGAAAGAGAGAGCATTTTGGTTATATCATGTCCATGGCACAGACTTCTATGTGCACTGAATTTATGATCAGAGGCAGATATCTGGAAATATCTTAGGGCATTTGTGACATCTGTGAAAAACAGACTGAAGCATATAAATTTAAAAGCAAAATGTGGCTTTTTGTGGTTGTATTTGTATGCATGTAGGTTACACACCAGTCTGCCAGACTATAAAAGCTTCCATTTCAAACACATGTGCCTGTAACTGAAGAAACTTTTAAATAAAAAACAAAGAGCGCTTAAATTAAAGTCAGAGGTTTCCACTTGACATCAGTGTAACATTATGACACAGTGGGTGAGTTTTAATGTGGCAAAGGGTGCTTGTGTTCTTATTTTCCCCATTTATGTAAGCTTATTATGAAACCGATTTGTAATGGTCTGAAGATAAAAGAGTCTTATCGGGCTCTGACACGTCATAACATAACAAAACACACACATCTCTGGTGTGATGATCACTGAACCTGCGCCTCCATGCAGTCAGTCTGAGCCTGCAGCAAGGATGAATGTGCACAGTGCTCCTCTCCAACAGCATTCCCTCTATCACACTGAAGGAGCAAAGACAATACATAGGCTCAAAACAAGATCTAATCTAATCAAACAAAACTAATCAAATCTAATTAAAATCACAGCTTTAATCTCCTTTTTAACTGGTGCACTACTGGATGGTGTATTAAAGGGACAATATTTAGTAATTCTTCTTTAAAATAAAAGTAAAAGTATGGCCTAAATGTATTGTATCATTACAGTGTTATGCCAAAGACACCAGTATATTGGATTATACAGATACGAACTGAATGGATTTATACTCATGGTCCAGGGAGTTTACATAGAACCATGGGGCCAAAGTGTCAAATTTAATTTAAAGTCAAATAAAGTGACAAAGAAGCTCTGTTGTTTTCACCACAGGACACAGAACTAAGTGAAAAGAATGGAGTTTGATGATGAAATCACAGTTTATTCTACACGGACCAGTTTGATTATGAAGCTTATAAAGGTATATTAGTAACTCTAAGTTTGCCAGTTGTTGATTCACATAATAAACTGTGACACTTCGGACCTTCTTTGGACAATTCAAAACAGATATTTTGTTCAATTACTGATAATGTAAACCATATGGAAAACAGAGGTGATTGGTGTTAATACTGAGGTAAGATTATAACACTGTAATAAAAAGGTAGAGTATAATTTGGACCAGCTGTTAAAATAAATACTTTTGAGTTTTTCATTTGAAGGAGTCAGCTATATTGCAGATGAGTACAGCGTCAAACAAATTTTGGCATGGATCCAGCTGATGTCAGCATATCAACTGCCTCTATATGTGCGCCAAGTTTGAACAAAATGGATGTTTTTATAGACATGTGAAATTTTGCCCATTATAAGTAAATGGGAGAAGAAAAAAACGATTTAAAAAAAAAATCACAAAAATTTGAACTTTGACCTACTTTTCCCAAAATGTAACCACATCTATTCTGGGTCACTGGCAGTCTATAAACTCAATTTGGTATGAATTCAACCAATTGTTTTGCTGCTACAGACATTTGAAATTTTGCATATTATGAGTAAATGGGGGAAAAAAAGAATGAAAAAATTCATAAAAAATGTAAACTTTGGCCTATTTTTCCAAAAATGTCATGACATCTATTCTGGGTCACTGGCAATCTTAGAACCAATTTTGGTATGAATTCAACCAATAGTTTTGCTGCTACAGACATTTTAAATTTTGCCCATTTTAAGTAAATGGAAAAAAAAAGATTTAAAAAATGTATAAAAAATTTTAACTTTGACCTAATATTCCCAAAATATAATCAGATCTATTCTGGGTCACTGTTAATCTATAAACCCAATTTGGTATGAATTCAACCAACAGTTTTGCTGCTAGAGTGTAAACAAACAAACAAACAAACAAACAAACAAACAAACCAAACCAAACCAAACCAAACCAGAAAACAAATACCCCTTGCCTCCCCTTCGAGGGGTGGGGTAATAATGCCCTTCACACCTTGAATGTGGTGGAGAACGTAACCGTAAAACATTGGTTTTGGTAGCCATAGGTGCATTCTGGAGCATGACTTCACCCTGCTGTTGACACTTTGGAATATTAATACTACATATGACCTCTTCAAGGTTATTATGTTAAGCTTCAGAAGGGATTACGGCCAGAAAATCAATAGAGTCTTTTAACAAATAAAGTTAGATGACAGAAAGACTTAAAAGCTGCAACTGAAACCATATTACCCATAAAATATGACTACGTCAGGCTTTTAGAATCAGAGCTGCATCTATTGCTTTACAAGTGTAAGTAATCTAAAACATGTTTAGTTCTGTCAGTGAACATGTGGTGCTGGGAGGAGGGTCTGTTTACTGGCAGTATTATGGGATTGGGTATTTAAGACAAGAAGTTATCTAGGTTGACAGATTCATAAAGAGTCAGGGGAGGAGTGCAAATAGGTGTATGTGTGTGTTTCTCTTTCTGGCATGAGCATCTGTGTGTTAAAAGATGAAAGTAAAGAGGCTGTTAGTTGTAACCCCTAAGGAGAGACAACTCATTTCATGGCTGTTAGTGCAACAGCATTAATTGGATGCTACTGCAGAGCATGGTTATGTAACACGCGTGTACCTGGATGATCACGCACTCATACGGATGATCACTTGTTGAGCATGTGTTCATGTTTTGCATTGGCTATTGTGAACACATAAGTGAAAAATACAAGCAGATGTAGGGGAAGTTAACTGAGAGCAAAAACACAGATTTAAAAAACTCTAAAAAAAAACCCTAAAAAAACTAAAAAAATAATGCATTTATCTATACAGACACACACAAAAACACCAGTGACATATATTTACAAGGTACATAATAGAAGGGGTGCTGGCAGTAGGACCCGTCTAGGACACGTCCCCGGTCCAAGCCTTATTCCCCAGTTCCATATAAACTCTGATATTGTCCAATCAGATTTTCAATCCCAGCAGGCGGCAATAACAACACTGACTCCATGACATGGAAAGAAGGCGATTTACTAACCAGAACCAGCACAATAATGTTTACTTTATCATCAGGCGATTTATATTCAATTCATGTTCTGCTGTTTTCCCTGCCTGTTTCTCAACTGCAGTTTGTTTTTTTGCTGTTACTTCATGCCATTCGATTACATGCAGTCCAGTAAAAATCATGACATCTACAGAATAAAGCCAACAACAATGAAGGGCTGTGTTTTATGGATTCTGGCCTCATTTTTGACCTTTGCCCCCCTAAGAAATTGTCCCGCGGTGTGTTTGCAGAGTTCGGGTCAAGCAGAATTTGCACTCTGTTGTCTGTGCAGCCCAAAGAAAGCCATTTTAAAACAGTGGAGGTGCTATTAAGCCTCCAGAGCCAATGGGAAGACTACTGCCCCCGCCACTAATGAGGTCAAGTGTCAGGCATGGAGTACAGTACATTTAGAGCCCTTTTCTTTCCACTGTGTTTTGTGTTGCACTCTTTTCACTTGAGCGATCTCTGTTGTTTAACATCCTCTGCACATAGACAACCAACTACATGCATCTATCACACATTATTGATGAATACACTTCATTAATTTATATTTTCCATCTCTCTGAAATGTACTCTTTGTACTTGATCAGAGTCACCCACATTGTATTTTTCTTCCTTTTTTTTTTTTTTTTTTTTTTTTTTAACATTTTCATTTCTTTACTTGCCTGAAGCTCCCATTGTGGTTTAAAAGGATCGCAGAAAGCAAAGAAAAACCCACTGGAATTCACTATATTTAAACAACACACACTCTCACATACAATGCACTGCACCACAAACACATAGAGACACTCAGTGCACACACACGCACATGCAGGCACACACACTTGCCCCGCAGCTACTTCTCATATGACGACTCATCTACGTATACGAGGTCAACTGTCACAATCTGTGACGAGTGTGTGTGAAGCATGTGTGTATCTGAATATAATATATGGACAGAGACAGGAGGATAACAAGCATGGTTCCTTAGGTTTATCTGTGAAACTATTAAAGTGAATCACATAGTTATATGGCATTGATAAATATCCTGTAAACAGGATGGTAGATGGTTCATGTTTGTAAATTTTCTTGTAGAGGTTTTTTGATACTAGAAGTGTTCAGATTTCTAAAAAAAAACACAAAAAACAAAAAAAAACAAAACAGGAAATCTACCCTCTTGTGGCTGATGGGGGAACTACAAAAGCTCACTAAGAAATATATAGATGTTATGTGTGGATAAATACATGAATATATAAAATATATATATAAAAAAATTAATATATAGATGTGATGTGTGGATACCTCCCTCCCTGCTTTACCTCCCAGTGTTTTACTTGAAAGTGCAATAAACTGGTCTACCTCCTAGTACTTTAAATTGAATGGGCAATAACCTGCTATACATCACAGTACTTTTAATTCTAACGTGCAGTAACTTGTTTACCTCTCAGGACTCTTATCATTACTATTACCCCTTTTTATATAATACTGTATTGTTAGAAATGTGCATCTGAGCTGTATATGCAATAACTGTTCTCTTGTAGGTTTAGCTATGTTTTATGCTTTGTATCTGCCTGTTTTTTTGTCATATCTTCACATTTTGTTCAAGCTCCCTTTTCTGACTCAGGGAAACGCACAAGAATTCCAATGCGCCTATACTGCAATGTATCTGTGCAAATGACAAATAAAGTCTATTCTATTCTAAATACATGAATATATAGATGTGATGTGTGGATAAATATGTGAATATATAGATGTGATGTGTGGATAAATACGTGAATATATAGATGTGATGTGTGGATAAATACGTGAATATATAGATGTGATGTGTGGATAAATACATGAATATATGGATGTGATGTGTGGATAAATACATGAATATATAGATGTGATGTGTGGATAAATATGTGAATATATAGATGTGATGTGTGGATAAATACGTGAATATATAGATGTGATGTGTAGATAAATACATGAATATATGGATGTGATGTGTAGATAAATACATGAATATATGGATGTGATGTGTAGATAAATACATGAATATATAGATGTGATGTGTGGATAAATACATGAATATATAGATGTGATGTGTGGATAAATACGTGAATATATAGATGTGATGTGTAGATAAATACATGAATATATGGATGTGATGTGTAGATAAATACATGAATATATGGATGTGATGTGTAGATAAATACATGAATATATGGATGTGATGTGTGGATAAATACATGAATATATGGATGTGATGTGTAGATAAATACATGAATATATGGATGTGATGTGTGGATAAATACATGAATATATAAATGTGATGTGTGGATAAATACGTGAATATATAGATGTGATGTGTGGATAAATACATGAATATATGGATGTGATGTGTAGATAAATACAAGAATAGATGGATATACCGGGCATGTCTCCAGGCATGGGGGTCAATGCCTTGCTGATGCAGCAGATTATGACTCATGTCCAGAACTCGCAGATGAATACAACCTCTCAGTGCTTGTTCTGTCACCTCCTCAATCAGATTTTCATTAATCTCCAGCTCCTGTACACAAAGAAAGACACTTAAACCCAGAGTCCTGCGGTTCCATTTTAGCTCATAAAGACCCAAACAGCCACTGGTGACTGAAATCATCTACCGATGTAAAGTGTTTACTAACTTCTGTTACACTAATCCTATCAATACATGTAAATAATTGGTGTAAAATACAATTTATCATCTTTTCATGGTCATCAGATATGACCCATTTGGACGTTCAGAGGCTCCGTAGTGAACACCGTCATCTTCTACAATACTGATTCACCAGTAAAACCCACGGAGTTTGATAAATGACAGTGGATGGACACACTGGGTTTATGTTCAGTTAATTATATATTTTACTGCAAACTTCACTTTTTCTTCAGTTTTCTCTATTTTTGATATAATAATCCTTAACTTTAAACTGAGTTTTTATGGACATCTACATAATCAGCAAATTAAAAATATAAAAATACCAGATTTTTTACTTGATATTGGAATAAATTGTGATAAATCACTTAAAAAAGGTAAAAAATACTGAAACTTTCATTTGGGAACTGACACAGAGGTAGCACTGGGTCTTTATGGGTTAAGGAGATGCATCTGTTATTGAAGTGATATTACCTGTAGGGAAGGTGGGAGGCCCACGGGGAGAGATCGGAAGCGGT
Source organism: Sphaeramia orbicularis (assembly GCF_902148855.1). Classification (NCBI taxonomy): domain Eukaryota; kingdom Metazoa; phylum Chordata; class Actinopteri; order Kurtiformes; family Apogonidae; genus Sphaeramia; species Sphaeramia orbicularis. The sequence goes on from NC_043963.1 coordinate 33,421,811, forward strand.
TGTTGTCCAGCTGGAGCTCCAGAAGCTTCTGTAGTGGTCTGAAGGCTTGAGGTGACACACTGCCCTCATGGAGGCCATTCTCCTCCAACTCCAGATTTAAAAGACTATTCAAGCCTAGAAAGAGGATGCACTTAAATTTATTGACAATTTGTACACAGACATAAGAGTTACAGAGCACAGACGTGGGTCCTACCTCTGAAACAGTACGGTGTGACTGCACTGAGCTTGTTTTTGTTGATTTTTAGCTCCTCCAAAGAGGAGGGCAAGGCCGGCACCCTGGTGAGCAGGTTGTTGTCTAGGTTCAATTTCTTCAGAAAGGTCAAGTTCTGCATAAGACGCAGCAAAATCAGGGTTAAAGAGCCCAGAGAGATAAAACAGACAAAATAGATACTTGTCTCAGACTCCATAATTTCCATCCCAGAGTTCACAAAAGTACACCAAATGAGAGAATGTCAGCTCTGTGCATCTTTTCCATGTCATCTATCATGTTGTATTTTTAGTAAAGCCACTCTGTGTGGCTCCTCATTGGAAGCTGCTGTGGTGGATGTGTGTCAAGTAAGTGGACTGAAGCCTTTGCTGTATTCCTCTAGCCAGTCCATCAGTTCTCTGTCATTACTGCAATGTGAGCACAAAATAAAAAAAATAAATTCTCTAAAAATATTTTTGTCTTTTATTCTCCACATCATTGGCTCTAGTTGGTTTCCAACAGGTCTGTCCAACCAATACTGTGAGAGTGTGCTGATGGTAGCGTGTGACGATTGGTCGGAGTGTGTTAGGCTGCCTCACTGTGGCCTGTGGTCATTTAGAGGTTATAGACCAGAGGTTATTCTTAGAAAGGATTAGTTAATGCACTTTTCAGTACTCTTATATTACTGTAATGACACAGGATAAGGCCTGGTTTTTATTTTAATTAGATGCAAAGTTAGTTATAAAACTGGCTTGTAATTCACAAACTCACTCATTGGATTTGAGCTGCAGCCTTAGGATTAAGATCAGACTAGTTCTACAACACTAACCTCTACCATCTGTGCAAAATAAAAGGTGTTTTCAGTTTTTCAGTACAATAGAGGGGATAACACACAACAGCTCCCCTAGATCAGCATTCAATGGGCTCGAACTACGGATGCAATTTGCAAGTTTTAAATCTAAAATAGTCCACAAAAAGCAATTGTTACACACATTGCCTGCAGAGGGAGAAGCTGAATAGGACTTGCATGTCCAGAGGAGTGTTATGTGAGGTACGAGCTTGGACAAGGCCAAACACATGCACTCAGAACAGTTACTCACAGACAGGGGGTTTTGGCTGAATGATTCATCATCCAAATTGTTTTTGCTCAGATCCAGTGTGTCCAGGTTGAGCAGGCCCGAGAAATCTTTTGGGGCAATACTTTTGATCTTGTTATCTGATAAATGATAAATCAGATTATATGAAATGTAATGCATAATGTATGTACACTGTTGTCCATAAAGTTGGGAGAAAATGTTTTTACAACTTCTTTTGAAATGATTGTAACAGTGTGATTTATTCTTGGTAAAGTGTAACTGGGACTCAGTGTGTAATCATTGTACCCAGTCAAAGGTGATTACTGATACTTTACTGTGTGTAAATAGGAATAAAAAGAGGAATGTATCTGAAAACAAAATTGACCAACTTTTTGGGCAACAGTGAAGTATGTGAAAGCACAAGAAATGATCAGATTCAATAAGTATGATATGTCACATTATATATCATTTAACATCACATAATGGTACTTTTTACATGAAAAGACAATTAACCTATTGGCCATTATATATTTTGCTTTGACATGTAAATAATAAAATAAGTGGCAAACTTTTAGTTACAAAAAAAAACAAAAAACAATACAGTTTAATATTTTATATTTTTAATCAAACTACATACAAAATAAAACTATATATAAAACACACTATTATTACAATTACTGTATTCTATTGTATTATCAAAACAGCATCAACATTGAGCATAATGGTTTATTAAAAAGGCACTTAACATGTAATCAGTGTCACTGCCGTGTCACCATAGTGTCCAGTTATCATCTGTACAAATATACACACACTCACCTGCCATGTCCAGCTTCGTGGCTTCCGGGTCAAGGATGATTGGCAGGTGAGTCATGCCGAGGCCCTTGCAGTTGATTTCTCTGTTTGCAATCCGACACTCACCAGAAGGAGAAGTAGAGCTGGAGTGGGTTTCTGTTTGATTGCTGGGAGACTCAGTTGCTTCTTCTTCCTCTTCTTCTTCCTCTTCCTCTTCTTCCTCTTCTTCTTCTTCCTAGTAATAAATAAGAAGTACCATGATGTATCACAGCTAGATTAATGAATTTTAAATTAATTAAATTAATTAATGCAAATCATAACCTCCTCCTCCTCCTCTTCTTCCTCCTCCTCTTCCTCCTCATCATCATCGTCATCGTCATCATCATCGTCGTCATCGTCATCATCATCATCATCATCATCATCATCATCCTCATCCTCTTCTTCTTCCTCCTTTTCTTGGGTCTTTCCCTGATCCATCAGCTTCCACTTCTCTGCATGAAGTTCCTTTAGAGCCTCCATGAGTGCAGTGGTCTCCTCTCCTTTTCCACGTGTCCTCCACCCTGTTAGAGGTCGCCCAAGCCCAGCCTGCAGCAAACAGCGATGAACCACTAAATCAGTGGTTCCCAACCATTTTTGGCACATGACCCCATTTTAACATCACAAATTTCTGGCAACCCCAGACATTCAAAACAGACACTTTTTTTTTTTGCTAAAATTAATTTGCCTTTGATCATGTAATAGTTTGCTATACTATGTTTCAAATAAACGTTAATTTCAGATGACATTTAGTCTATATAATGTATATTATTATGGACGGAGGCAGAAAAGCCAGGTGTAGATTACTGCACAAAGTGAGAATTTGATTTTCCTTGGTCAGGATATGTACAATCAGTCCAGGTTGGATTTACAAGGCTGACAATTAATACAGAACAAACAATAACTCAAACTATGAATTATAAAAGAACTGCAGGATCTGAAACCGACCACAATGAACATTTGAAAGATAAACAGTACCACAGTGCTTCAGTTTCAGCTTCATAGTTTGTCATGTCTTTTATGTATTGTGATTGTCTCTCTCAACTCACCATATATTCTTTATTAGTGAGTTTTTATTTTTATCAATTAGTAGAAATTTCAGGTGACCCCATTTGAATTCCAGGTGACCCCATGTCGGGTCCCGACCCCAAGGTTGAAAAACACTGCACTAAATGCAACTACTGTTTTTCATCAAAATGATACAGGGGTTGGACAAAATAATGGAAACACCTTAAAAAATCAACAAAATATAATTTAATATGGTGTAGGTCCACCTTTTGCGGCAATTACAGCCTCAATTCTCTGAGGTATTAATTCATACAACTTGTGAATTGTTTCCAAAGGAATTTTAAGCCATTCTTCAGGTAGAATACCCTCCAACTCTTTTAGAGACGATGGCGGTGGAAATCGACGTCTTACTTGAATCTCTAAAACTGACCATAAATGCTCAATAATGTTGAGGTCTGGGGACTGTGCCGGCCATACGAGATGCTCAACTTCATTAGAATGTTCCTCATGCCATTCTTTAACAATTCTAGCTGTATGGATTGGGGCATTATCATCTTGAGGTGAAGGTGTTTCCATTATTTTGTCCAACCCCTGTATATCAGTATATACAGCACCTTTACTGTATGTCAAGTCAAACTGGGAAAAAGGAAAGATGTTAGTGTTAATTTAAGTATGTATGTGTTCGTACTATTCTATATGCAGTTGCTTCCACTGTAGCTGCATGTTTCCTCTGGCCCCAGGCACCTCTTCTTTTTCTACTCCTCTCCAGCTTTCTTAGATCAGCATTTTGTTGTTCCCTTCTGTCCTCTGTCTCCATTTGAAGATGTTCATCTTTACTTGCATCTTAACAAACAAAAAGAAGAGCAGAGAAAAAGAAAAACACAACCACTTAGTCACTTAGTAGCAGTAAAAGTAGAAGTAATTCTTTTTATCCTCCTAAGACCCGGGAAATGTCAGCAAAGTACAAGCTTTTTTTGTTTTTTATTAAATAAGGGCCTAAATTGGAAACATCATAATGCAACAGTTTTTTCAGATGCAGTTTTTAAAATTTTTTATGAAATGTCCTTTGTGGTGGACAGTTTTCTGTTCTTTTTTTTTTTTTGTATAACGTTGTGGAACTCTTGTCCACAAATGTGAACAGAAAACCCATTGCTGGGTCTTAGGAGGTTAAAGATAATAAAGACATTTACCAATTACGAAAGACCTTTTAAGAAAAAAAAAAAAAAACTTACCAGAAAGGAGCCTCGCATTTGCAACATATGAATCCACTAAGTTCATTTTTGTATTCACTTCAGCTGGAGGAACAACCTCTGCTTCTATTTCATGGGACTCAGAGGAGGTTAACCAGGAGTGTCCTGTTAAAATTGTGCCACTCAGACAAATGAACGTGATCCACATCCTCGACATCTGCAATACTGGCTTCAGTTATAATTATTATAGTCAGACAGTCCAAAGTGTTTGAATCTTCAAGGGTGAAGTGAGGATGAAACAAATCCACAGAAAAAAAAAATAGGGAGAATGTCAATTGGGGTCAAAAAAAGTCTGAAAACGCTGTGGAGTCAGTGCTCTCTGCTGTACTAAACCTTATTGTACCTGACCCCTACTCTAACTCTAAGCAATTCCTGAAATAAAGAGAGGACAAGAAGAAGGGAAGGAATATCCAGGAGGCGGAGAGGTAAAAAAATAAACTCTCACATTGTTAATAAAGGCCTTCGTTCTTCATACCATGAAATCCTCAGACCCGCCCTGCTCCTTGTCTCCTCTACTTTTCATAACCGTCTGTGAACACAAGGTAGAAACAGAAACAGAACAGGACTGAGTGGCAGAAGAGATGGGACACACACAGCACACACAGATCTGAACGTGTGTTTCAGGTATCACTGATCACTTTAAGTCGTCCACTCTGAGTCCATGATGATAAAATGTGACTGAATGTGTGATCTGTTGGTATTTAATAGGTATTTCTCCTGACAGAATTAGGCTGCGATGTGGGAGACGAGTGCCAGTTTTGGAAGTTTTCCAATAAGAAACAGGGTTGGTAGACAGTTCAGGTTGGAGTCAGCCTTGTTTGGCCAAATTCCACTAGCATCTATGTACGAAAATAAATACAACCACTGAAAATCGAACCATGTGTCTGTACATATATTCTGTCTGTGCACACATACTCTGCAGTGCTTCTACATGTAACTGGTGTGTGTACATCCCCCTCGTCTCCATGCCAAGTGAAGCAGGTGCCACAGACTGAGTGCTGAGACCAACTGGGATTTTCACTGTGGGGTGAAACCTGCTGACAGCCCCTTCTTATTTGCTCAATAACCGCACACACACACACTAAATCTGTCAGAATGAGAGTACATCTGGTCATGTGCCAGACAACATCTATGACTGACAAGACCTGTTTATAGTCAGTTCTATGTAACCTACCTATGCATGTACCCTTTGGACATTTAAAGGATTTCTGTTTTCTTTGTCTCCAAATCAGCTGATTAGACAGAGACAGTTGAATCCAGACAGAGTCCAAATGGCAAACTGGACAACCTAACACTAAACACTGAAACACTCAGGCCTAATGTGCTCCTCCAAGTTAAATAGTGAAGCACAGACGATTCATTTAAGCACTGACAGGAACATGTAGTCATGTACTGACCACACTCAGCCTCTTTGTTAACCTCAATATAACAACAGCCTCCACAACTTTCCACTGCAGTGAACAGCGCTCAAGGCACCTGAACTATTTCTCAGTATCAACACATTCTTTCCAACTACATAAGCAACGATGTTCTAATATGTGCAGACTATAGGCAAATGTGGCCTCAAATCTGATTGTTTTTGCCCATGTGTGACCTGTATCTGATCTGTTAAAGACAGTTTGAACAGCACAAATCCAATTTTTTCAAATCAGACCCAGGCCACTTTCATACGTGGTCCTAAATCCGATACTTATCTGATGTTTTGCAATGCGACTTCAGTCTAAACGGCCAGGTCACATTTATCCGACCTTTACCTCACTGAAATGAGACAAACATCACAATTTTGCGTCCCAGGAGGAGGAGCGGTGAGAAAAATATATTTACTTCTGTAAATACAGAGCATGTCTGCATGGTCACATATTATGTCAGGACCTCTTTTGCGCATTCAGTTCATACTCAAAACTGATAGAAGTTGCATTTAATGTGTAATATGGATGAGCACACACACAAAAAAAAATCAGATTTCACCAAAAAAATCTAAATTGTGTATTAAGACCTGCTGTCTGAATGTGGCCTAAGAAAACCCTACACTACTGCTCATACAAAGGCTAAAGGTGCTCACATTTGACAGTGACCATCAGATTTAGACTTAATTCTTTTAAACCTGATGTGTCATCATGAACACACCCTGCACATATGCAGTTTGGATGGCTCGAACTCTTTCACCATTTGTGTAATTGGAAAAATGCCAACAGTTTCCAACACCTGAGACATTGAGCTTCATAGGTTTTATTGGATCATTACAGTAATTTCACTCACGCCTGTAGTAGAAGCTGGAGAAGAAGCTGCTTCAGCAGAATTATAACATGCACTAAAGAATTATAACATGCACTAAAGTGTAAGTGATTGCTAGATTTTGAAGGATTTGGAATAGAAGTGCTCTGGGAAGAAAAAAAAAAAATTAAAAATTTTTTTTAAAAAAAATGGGCAAACAAACTCACAGCATATTTTCTAACCTTTTAGTTTGTCAAAATAAGAAAAAAAAAGTCCAGGTGGACCATTTTAGGCTCAGGGATTAAATAGTTAAATCCTGAATATAGTAAAATGACACCAGTATTTGATGAATTATTTTTATTCACACCAATAGTAGGACAACACAGGTGGGCTGGAATGTAAGTAACGTGTGACACTTATGTTCATTGTGATTCATTCAAGAAACACTCAAAACACTTCAAGCAATAAAGGCTGACTGAACACAACAACATGAGTGATCTAGTACATTAGATTCATGAGAAACAGTAACAGTTTTCAAGCAACGAGGCCAGAGTTCCAGCCATGGGAAAAAACATTTGTGTTGCAGAAACATGGGTGGAATGTGAAACAAATTGGGGTAACACTTCACTGTCTGGCTGCTAGTAGGATATTAATCAGAGCCAAAATTGCAGTGTTTAGTTTAACCCACTTTGAGGACAAAATACATCAGGAATGTCAGCAGATGGAACCCAATTGCAAAGGGTGCTAGAAGGTGCATACAGGGGAGATTTTTTTTTTTTTTTTTTTTTTTAACGCTGTAGGCTTTGCATTTAGCATTTTCTCTCCCCACTTCTCTGCCTGTGATGATAAGATAACACGATCAGTCAGGGTTCACACTCAAATTAAAGTTGAAAGATGGCGCTACAAGTCTTTGAGGTTGTCAGTTGACAGTAAGGTGGCTGTGAACTGAACCAAAGAGCAAGCAGGGCATCGATGTAGATTTTTAGTTTGCGAATGTCTGGCGCACAGCATTAGCAATGTGCTTGGCGCTGATGCCGAAGAGGTCCAGCAGCTCCTGGGGCTTTCCGCTGCGTGGGACGCCGCTCACTGCCAGTCGGGTAACGACGATGCCAGGCTCCCCGCCAACTGCTGACAGCACTGCCTCGCCCAGACCACCTGGAAGAAAGAAAGATCTTATGAGTGGCAAAAAAAAAACAAAAACTCCTGCACTGCATCAATACAGTACGTAACACTATTGATGAGTGAACGAGTCAACAGATGTTTTAATGTTCACTGGTGTTTCTTAGCAAGAGTGACATCTGTATACATTATACGACAAGTGAAGAAAGAAAAACAACCCACCCTCCTTGTAGTGATCCTCCACAGTGATGATCTGTCCTCCAGTGGCTCTGGCACAAGTCAAGATAGTGGAGGCGTCCAGGGGCTTGATGGTGAACGGGTCAATCACACGGATGTTTTTACCTAAAGGAAATCATTTAAAGTTGTTATTTTACAAATGTTTCTACAGCCATAGAAGCTTGGAGAACTGGTGATTCACTCGACACCTCAATAGGTCTGGGATTGAAAGGCAGTTGTGAAATGCAACTCCAGATGAATTTATACATCTGTCCACTAGAGGGCAATGTGGGCTTACCTTCACTGGCCAAGATGTCAGCAGCAGCAAGGGCTTCATGCAGGGTAACGCCGGCTCCAATCACTGTCACCTGATCGTTGTCAGACTGGCGAACCACCTGGAAATGTATACATTTCCATCCTCAATAACCTGTTTACATCCACATCACTTGAGCAAATAAGTTTAACAGTGCATAAAATCATAGTATTGACCATTACCTTGGCTACACCCACTTCAAGCTTCTCATCAGGGGAGTAGATGACAGCAGTGTCGGGTCTGCTAGTACGGATGAAACAGATACCCTGAGAAGAAAACGTGGCGTTAGCACACAAATGATATACAAAGTACAATACAGACTTCCTGTCTGAGCTGTGACAACCTGTGTGTTAGCTGCGAGCTCAACAGCTCTCTCTGTTGACACGGCATCACTGGGGTAGAACACAGTGCATGTTGGGATAGCGCGGAACATAGCCAAGTCCTCTAGGGCCATCTGGGAAGGGCCATCCTCACCTAAAAGCAAAGTGACATTAGTTGTAGGTATCAGTACTAACATTAATAGGGTTTATATCAGAAGTAGTAGTAGAGCCTAAACTGACATCTTACCTATCGACACACCGCAGTGGGACCCTACCAGGTTGACATTGGTCTGGGATATGGCTCCCATACGGATCTGGTCATAGGCTCTGGAGAAGAAGGCAGCGAATGTGCTGGCAAATGCAACTGTGCGGTCACGGGTGGCACAGCCAATAGCAACTCCTACCTGTAAGAGCAACAATCAAAGGCATCGGTTAAATGGTTTAGTCTCATGAGATGGCGGATTCCATTAAGTAAACCGTCTAAGTGTGGATGTTCACGTAAACTGGCCTCAGCTGACAGAGGAAAAAGTCCGAAGATGGGATTATCACACTGAATGAATAGCAACAGATTAGACCAGTTTGGAGCAGATTATGGTTGGACAGAGTAAACCAATTTGATCTTTTCCAACTGCTACATAAACTAAGACTGAGCTGGTGTAGCTGTCTTTAGAAACAGATTACATCCATCTCAAAGCTTAATAAAACTCCATGAACCCACATTTTCAAAAACCAAAATACTAAGGATTTGCACCAATCAAAATGGTAAGCATAGACCTCTTCAGGAGCCCTTTTATTTCTAGTTTAGTGTGTGCTAGTCATTTCATGTCTACACTGTTCATTTCTCTGTCCACTTATCTGGGCCGGTCAAGGTAGATTGGCATCTGCCCAGAATCTGGCTGTCAGAGGTTTTTCAATCTGTAAAAGAAGTTTTTTCTCCTCCTGCTGCCTTGGGCTCGCTTTTAAAGGGTTTGTTGGATTTCCTCTATCCTTTTAGGCCTTGATCAGAATGATGACTTGGAATAACCATGTATTATGACTGGTGCTACAAGTAAAACTAAATTAAATTAAAGTTTAGGGCTAGATACATGACTTTCAAAGTAAAAACTTTTAAAAACTTTGTTCTTGAGTTTCTTAATCAAGTTGAGCATCTTCTTCACAAGATGCTGCACACTTGAAATTTGTCATTTTCAATCAAGTACTGAAAGCACTGTCCTAAAGCCCAGCTTTGGCATTTTTATTTGTATTACATTAAAGTAAAGTTAACAGACAACACTTCACTTCTTTGAGAGGAACAGTAAATTGCACATCTACCAACACATGACAGATGAGCTGGGTGTGTTCCAGTAAACTGGAACTGGGCTGCACAGTTTGCATTTGTAATTATTGGTTCTGTGTTGATTTCACTGCTGTTTTCTTACATTAGGAAAATGCATTTCAAAACATTATGGTGAAAAGGGAGAGCTGATGCAATACAGTTTTCATGATCCATAAGTTACACTGTCAAATTTGATCTGGCAAATTCATGTTCAAGATTTTAAGGCCAAAAATTCACATAATTTTACAAATAAAAGAACCTAAGGAGACCCTTTAAGTACATTCTAGTTTTTCTAACAGCTAAAACTTCATGTACCATGTTCTGCTCAGCGATGAAGCACTCAATGTAGCGATCAGGGAAGGCCTTCTTGAAGGTCTCAGAAAATGTGGAGTTTTTGGTGTCTCCATCGAGGGCCACCACTCTCTGGCTTGCCTCACCCAGCTTGGCTAGAGCCAGACCATATGCCTTCCTCGTGGCCATCTAACAGGACAGAAAAGAACAACACAGTGGAGACTGATGAAAATGCAACAAGTAGGTTAAAAAGTTATCTCGGTTACTGATATCAGTGCAAGGCAGGACTGCCTCCCACTAAACCAAACAGACTGGGGTGCACTTTAACCCACTGACTATTTATTGATTATTGAGAGGCTTTAGAAAATACTACCCAACCTTCAAACAGTACCTTGTCTCCCTTTTTGTAAGCAGGGGGTGATGGCATTGCGATGTAGCTAAGGTCTGCAGGGGCTGCGTCCATAGTAGGCAGCTCAGGGGACAGGACCTTGTTGGGGACCTGGATCTGAGCCTGCAGATCATTCAGCAGGTCATCCACTCTGTCTTTAGGGATGGGCTTTCCATGCCAGTTGTCCATATCCTCAATATCTAAAGGTCAAGAAATGATTAGCAAGTCTTAAAAAGTCTATGAAGTTCTGTAAATAAAAGGGGTACAATATAAAACGACACTTACTTTTGAGTCCTTTGCCCTTGAATGTCTTGGCGACTATGCAGGTGGGTTTACCCTTTACCTGCTGAGCCAGCCAGAAAGCTTTGCACAGTTCCTCCACATCATGACCATCCACAACATACGTGTTCCACCTATACAAACATGGGTCCATTAGTAATATACTAAATCTTACAACAAATATTAACTGAAAAACACAGGAACCTTTGGACCAAACATGTTAAGCACCAAGCCCACTAACTTGAGCATAGACAGACAGGAACTGCCAAAAAAGTAAATAAAGACTAGACATTCAACAAACAAGTATTAAAGCCCACAAGAGTGAATAAGTTTGAGAATAAACCAAAAGTGTGTGTGAGAATGATGAAAGTGTCCTAAAAAATGATGGGTCATTAAATTTTGATAGTGCAGTTAGGAAAAAAAAAAACAACAAAAAAACAAAAAACACATCAGTGGTTTAAACCCCGAGTTTAGTACTGACCCAAAGGCCTCACAGCGCTTGCGGTAGGTTTCCATGTCATGCTGCAGGGGTGCAGCCTCACTCTGGCCGAGCCGGTTGACATCCATGATGGCCACAAGGTTGTCCAGCTGGTAGTAGGATGCGAAGGCCATGGCCTCCCACACTGAGCCCTCTGAACACTCTCCATCACCCATCATGCAGTACACACGGTAGCTAGGACAATATAGGCAGCAGAGTTGAAAATGAAAGAAAAAAACCTAACATACAATGAATTTTAAAGTGGTCACTAAATGAAGAATGAAATCATACATTTCATATTACAAAAAGTAAAAAATTGTGGAAAATAAAAGCTCTTAATGTTTAAAAATTCACACAAAGCCTTAGAAATTAACATCGATGCTAAAAAGAAAAAAAAAACCCATTTTCTTAAAAGAAGCAGCAAGAAGGCACAATTATGTAAATCACCTTAAGCCATAAAACATTCAGTATATTTTTTTGCCAACTAACATAACTTAATGCAACCTGTCGCAACGCTGGTTACCTTTCACTCTAATTGCATTCTGTAGCCAGAGAGTACAACACAATTACAACTACACTACTACTAATTAAACCAATAAGCAGATTAGGGCAGACAGGGGAGTCACGACATTACAGGCCCACTGAGAAACCAGGCTTTATTCAGGGTCTAAAACAGTGGTTCCCAACCTTTTTTGGCTTGTGACCCCATTTTAACATCACAAATTTCTGGCAACCCCAGACATTCAAAATGGAGACTTCTTTGCTAAAATTAATTTGTTTTTGATCATGTAATAATTTGCAATACTATGTTGCAAATAAACGTTAATTTTAGACAACATTTAGTCTATATAATGTATATTTTTATGGACGGAGGCAGAAAAGCCAGGTGTAGATTACTGCACAAAGTGAGAATTTTATTTTCTTTGGTCAGGGTATGTACAGTCAGTCCAGCTTGTATTTACAAGGCTGACAATTAATACCGAACAAACAATAACTCAAACTGAATTATGAAGGAGCTGCGGCATCTTAAATTGACCACAATGAACATTTGAAAGAAACAGTACCACAGTGCTTCAGTTTCAGCTTCACGGTTTGTCAAGTCTTTCATGTATTGGGATTGTCTGTCAACTCACCATATATTTTTTTAATCAATAAGCTTTTATTTTTTATCAATTACTAGAAATTTCAGGTGACCCCATTTGAATTTCAGGCGACTCCACGTGAGGTCCTGACCCCAAGGTTGAAAAACACTAGTCTAAAAGGTTAAGGGTTATTTTCAGATGCATTTATTGACAGTAAACATGTTGCCTCTTAACTAGGGTCCACAGTTCAGCATCTGTATAAATATTCACCTGGATTTGTCAAAGTGTTTCCCTGTGTAGGCCATTCCACAGGCAGCTCCGAGACCCTGTCCCAGAGATCCTGTCGCCACATCAACGAATGCCAGTTTCTGAGGAAAAGGAAGACAACTCGTTAAAGACACAATGAGTTATTTGGTGTTACTCGACTAAGCATGGATTGCAAAACAGGGCACGATATTCTGACATACTGGTGTGGGGTGCCCCTCCAGGTCACAGTCAATCTTGCGGAGGTTGACGAGGTCACTCTCATTCACGTAACCTGCCTCAGCCCAGGCAGCGTACAGCACAGGTGCAGCATGACCCTAGAAAGAGACAGTTTTAGGAACACTGGAAATACAGTCTCATGCCGAGCAGCCACAGAATATTAGTAAATGTCATTCAAATTAAGAGCACCAACCTTCGACAGCACAAAGCGGTCGTTACACTGGTTGCGAGGGTCGTCTGCTTTATAGCGCATGGTGTGGAAGAACAGTACAGACATGAGCTCTGCAGCACTGCAGCATGATGTGGGGTGACTGAGGAGAGAGGAAAAACAGGCCATTGGTAACAGTGAAAGTTCCAGTAAGGTATAGTCCACACACCGTGCACATGCATATGGTGCAAAAGTCAGGAATCTTTGCAGCACATTAATGCAATTCCTCATAAGTATTTTGTTTTAGTTTGACAACACAAACATTAAGTCATACCAGCAGAGCACAAGAATTCCACAAGGATTTCTTCACAATAAAATGAAAAGGTGCAATACTTCTGAAGACCTACTTTTATCTTATTTCTACTCTCAAAAAGATATCATTCCTGTCAATTGGTTGTTAGTCTGTAACTTGTCATGTTACCACACTCCAGAGCCCCTGCAAATGCTACAGAGTAAACTGGCAAACTTGTGAAACTGTTAGTTGCTGAATAGTGGTCTGTATTGTAATCAACATGTTTAGAAAGTCAACATTACTCAATGTCAGCTTCCCTATGTCGGTTAATTTACAAACAGCACCATTTTGATCATGCTGTGGACACACAAGTTTATCCTTCAGAAACATTCAGTTAACTGAAATCTGCAAAATAAAAGTACAGTGCACCATTTACCCCTCATCCTTTTGTTGATTGAGGACCTGCTGAAAAATAAACCGGAATGAATTCAAAGGATAAAACCCATGATAAAAAAAAACAATCAGAGTCAAGAGTAATCTTGCATGAAGTGTTGAGTGAAGGGTGTGGTGTGTCAAAACTCAAAAGAAAGATGGCCTTTGTTATAGCAGACTGCATTACAAAACCTTCTGGACACGTTTCATACCAATGACATACATGATGAAATTCACCCCATTTCCTTAAGTAGCATAAGGAAGTGATAAAAGCAGGTTTCCAACAAACCTGTCCTTTGAGGTAAAAGATTAAACTTGCATCATGAGGTCATGTTTCTGATCGCCTAATGCACAGAATTTGCAGAAATTATACATTTAAAAAAAACAAAAACTTACAGACAGCTGAAATGAGAAACAGTCTAGTGTCAAATGACAAAATTAATAATCAGCTTTGACCGTGTAAATAAAATGCTTAAATTTTCAGTGCGTTTACGTTCATGCAACTCATGCAATGTGGAAATATTAAAAGTTCTTAATCCATAATTTTACATTTTGAAGACAGGATCTGGTAGTAAAGTGTATTTTGAGGTTTGACCCTGAAAGCACTCCAGAGAGTATAGACAATGGGCCACAGTTTGTCATATTCACAGAAGCTAAATTACACCCACAACCTCCAGGAAACAATTCCATTCCAGTGACCTTTCCCTGAACAAAGCAGGAAGACTCTTGACATCTTGGGTTACTAGCACCAAGGATGAAGCAATACCACAACCAGGTGCATTCTGACATGACATTTAGAGTCTGCACACCATTGTTACACTTATCATCAGTCACCAGATGAGCTTTGTTGTTGAGCTCGGTTGCGATGCTAAAAGTTTTGCATTAAAAAAAATCATGTCCACAAAGACCCATAAGGATGCAGCTGCAACTTTAATTCATTGCGTTAGACTAACCACGAGGTGCATCCCTCCTCCTTTCACACGGTCATGTGATATTTAATTAGCTAGCTCGTAAATCACAGTTTTAGCATTGGCAATAACTTGTGCCTAATTAGAAGTACTAGTACAATTCATACTTCATGCTAATCCTACAGGATGACACTAAGGCTGTAAAGGATACCATGGGTACAGTCGCTGCCGTAAAACTTATTCATTACCGTAAACTGATGACTGTTAGCATACATTAGCTTCGGCATACAGCAACTTCCATATTCAGTCAGAGTTAAGCTAAGTCAGAACACTGTTTGCTAAAGTTTGCATAAATGTGTGCTAGCTGTCTGCTGTGGCTACCTTCCACACCGCGTGAACATAACCTGCTGCACGTGCGACCAGGCCCCGTGGGTAAAGCGTGTTTCAATTATACAAACATGAACTACTATAGACATTGTCACTGTACTTCCTGGTCGCCGTGACGGTTTTAGCGATTATGAGTTGATAGAAGTGACTTGTAATAACTTACCCAGAGTTGGAGGCGCATGTTGCCTTAATGGAGTTGATTCTCAGCTTGTTAGCGACGTCTTTCAACCCCTGCAGAGTTTTTTCGTCGGGTTTGTGGTAGCTAGTCATGGTTTACGGGTTATTTATTAATAAACGGGTTATCTTACAAATTAATCTCGGTTGTTGCAATTATACAAGTGCTCGCCGGTGTCGGTGGTTCAGTGCTGCGCCACGCCACTGCTAGCTGCCCGGTACAAGTGCAACCGAGAGGGAGGAGGAGGAAGGAGCGGGGAGAGGAGTGGGATTTATCAGGTCTCCTACCGGCCACGCCCCCTTAATCCAATCATTGGAGGAGTCGTGATGGCGCAAATTCAGCACAGGGTACTTTCAGAAATCTATTTGAGAAAAAAAATAAAATAAAATAAATGATATTTTTGGACCATTTAAAAAAATGTATTTGAGAAATTACACATTTTGGCCGTACAAATTCCATAGTATCATTTATAGTAATAATTATGATTTTATTAAACTGTGAAACTTCTATATTTATGAATTTTTTGAAAAGTCGCCCAAACTTTTAAATTTTCATGCGTGAATCCAAAATTTGTTTTAATCCATTATCCTCAATAAACTCAAAAAGCAACAAAATCTATCAGCCTGTACAAATAACTTTAAAATGGAATGATTGCACCCCCCTTTGATAATTGTGCTCTTTTTATTTTTTATTTTTTGTACGTTGATTATTGACTGTTGCCTGTAATGTTGTGTTTCTTTAATAAAGTTTCTTTAAAAAATCAGATTATAAATTAAAATACTCTAAATTATCACAGAAGCAGAGTGAATGCAAATGCAGGGGTACTGAAATGCAGCACAAACATTAAGTAGGTGAAGAGGACATCTGTGCTTATATGATGTATAAACTTGATTCAGTGTAAACTATAAATACATACCCTGAACACTGTCAGCAAATCATCAAGAAGTTAGGTGACTTCCTGGTTGTGTGAAATTGTCTCAGGAAATTATGTCAAACTTGGAAAAACAACTGTATGATGTAATAAAGATGCACGCGTCACTTAAATGCACAATGTACTCGCCTGAGCATGTGATTAAAAAATAAATAAAAAAAATAAAAGATCGACTGTTGCGTTCCCTTTAAAACTACAGCTGGATGACTGCCAACAGGGAAATGGTGGCTGATTTTGCTCTCTCATCCTTACTCAGTGAAACTCAGGACAGTCAAGGTTCAAGAAGCCTAGCCTCTCATTTACTATTACCCAGTCATTCACATGTAACATGGATGAGTTAATTGCCAGCTCTGATGTCTATGTAAGTATTTAGGATTCCATCAAAATGTATATTTTGTAGAGTTTATTGTTGCAAAACAGATCAGCTGTATTAGACAGTATAAGAACTGAACACAAGCAATACATACATTTCTTTTTATGCAGTCATTTATTTTTAATAGAGTGATTCATACAAGACTTATATCAAATACAGGTTCCTCACATTACAGTCACAGTCCACTATCTAGCAAAATCAGTCTATGGTTATAACAAAGACTATGTTTTCAAGAAAGTTAGACATTTCCTCATTTGACAGTCCTTAACAGATATCTATGACTCAGGTATTTCCTCTTCTTTAAGTTCCTGAAAGACACATATTACATGCCATTAGAACAACAGGTGTTAATATCCAGGAAGAATATATTTCGTCATAGATATTGTCAATGATGATAAGGAAATAAAAACTAATTCATAATGACGAAGTCTATGATGAAAATCAATTGACAATTTCAACAACAAATAAAAACAAGATAATAAAAGTAAGGGAGGGATGATGTGGGCAGAGGTCCAATCCAAAGTCATGTGGTGTCGCAGGGAAATTATTTAACGCAAAAAGACATGACTTTTTTCTTTCTGTGTTTCAGGAGGAGAAATTTTACATTTGATGACAAAGAAAACAAACCTTTTGTAAAGTGCATGCAGGTAAGCACACATATCTAATGACTTAAAAACAGCAAAAAACTAGTTCAAAGATGACACAGACAATGTGTGCATCCATATGGGAGTATTTATCAGTAGTCTGAGTCTTAATTCAACCTTTGTTCAGAACAATTAGAGTAGTGTTTCTCAATGGTGGGTGGGGGGGTGGAACAATGCTGGGGGGTGTTTGGAAGGAGAAAGCTGAGAGGGGGGTGCTGAGGCACAAATGGTGGGTGTTAGTGTTATTCGTCACAATGTATTAGTATCCATATCAGAAGAAACTTTGTTTCCAGTGCTGCTGCTTTCCTACTACTAGCATGTTATCTCAATGACAGATGTATGTCTGCAGCACCCTCCAACCCACCCACCCCATCTTCTGCTTAGAGGTCCGTCGCTCAACTTACTTGTTGTCATTTTTTAAAGATTCACAATAAATAAATAAATAGTATATGATTAAAAAAAAATAAAAATAAATAAAAAATCAAATTTTCATGCATTAAAGTTAACACTGGATGTGTCACCACCATTTCTCTCTGCTTCACCTTTAGTTTCTCCCGAGCTTCAATCCTCTCTTCAGAGGTGATGGTGTCTTTATCAAGTCGCTCCAAATGTGGCAGGAGCATTAATACACTAATATGGTAGTCTGATGCTTCCACTAGTGGATTCTCAGAGAGCACCAAAGTCCGCAGAGTTTTTGCCACAAACCCAAGGCTTTGCACGGCATTCTCATCTATGATCGCATTGCCTCTGAGGAAGAAAAAACAATATGGTGAACAAAACCCACACATGCAGCATATTCAACTGATCTGTGCTTGTGACGCAGCTGAGTACCTGACATTGAGGTACTGGAGACACTTCATATTGGGGCTGAGGCCATCTAGAGTTTCAAGCTGGTTGTCCCTAAGGTGCAGGACTGTAAGGCACTCTAACCTTTCCAAGCCCTCCAGACGTTTAATAACATTTTGGGCCTGAAGGGAGAGAGAGAACCGTCCAAGGCATAATCAAGATGTTAATCCAGGTTGTTATGGAGCAACATCAATGTCAGAGTTTTAATCCAAATCGCAGAGATCTGCCTATATTACCAAATACAAACGCTGCAGGTTTGGGAGGTTGATGTCTTCAGTGGTTTCCAGTTGGTTTCCTCTCAGCTCCAGACTAACTAGGTTGGTAAAACAGCTTCTCTGAAGACCATTGAGTTTCTGAATACTGTTACCTGGGACAAAGGTATCAAAACATTACTTGAAGCCTTTAACCCATAAAGACCCAAACAACCAGCGACAAAAACCATGTACTGATCTAAACTGTTTAATTCCTGTTAATCCATTAATCCTATCAATACGTGTAAATAATTGGTGTAAAATGCAGTTTGTCATCTTTTCATGGTCATCATATGTGACCTATTTGGATGTTCAGTGGCTCCATAGTGAACATGTAAACACTGTCATTTTCCACAACACTGATTCACCAGTAAAACTCTTGGAGTTGGATCAATGACACTGGATGGACTCACTTGTTTTTACTTTCAGTTATTGATATATTTTGCTGAAAACATTACTTTTTCTTCAGTTATCTTTGTTTTTGATATAATAACCCTCAACTTTAAAATGAGTTTTAATGAACAGCTACATGATCAGTAAATTAAATATAATAAAATTCCTAATTTTGACTGATACAAATGCAAAATATAGAGGACAATATTGTAAAGGATGGTGATAAATCACTTAAGAAATGTTAAATAGAGAGGAAAATTCATTTATGATCTGCCTTTATGGGTTAACAGGTCTTTATGGGTTAAATGTACATTAAGGCGCTGACAGACATTGGAATGAAACGTTGCTGTTGTTGTTATCAGAAGAAACAGACCAAACCTGTGACATTGAGACTCTCTAGGGCAGACCCAACCAGGCCATCCAGATCAGTCAGCAAGTTCCCTGCCATACTCAGCCACTGCAGGAAGGTCAGCTGAGCAAAAGGCTGCCCAAGAGTTGCATTGAGCATTTATGGTTAGATTGAAAAACTGGGGCAACACCAGGTATTTCTCTTTTAGACATCAGAAACTAAGAAAATTGCCTTCAACCAAAGCAGTTGGGTCAGAGATGCCAGTGGAGCCAGATCAGCCAGGCGGTTGTTGGACAAATCTAGGAAGCGTAGGTGAACGTAGTTGCTGATTTCAGAAATGTCAGTAAGTCCTCTGTGGAGTACATTGATAAGAAAGGGGTGGATTATGAAAATAAGAGGCAAGTCAAAGCAGAGTAGTTAAGTTAAAGTTTGTTGAGCAGTTTACTTGCTTACTTGTCTTTTAGGTCCAGTTTTACAAAAGCATGTGCTAATCCATTTCCTGTTTTGCAAAGTAATGACAGACCCTGAATTAAGGTTTCTTGGGTCAAATGACAAACTTGAATCTGCAAAGCACAAAGACATTGTTTATAGAAATGTTCAGTGTGGTTTGGGAAGGAATAATGATTTAAGTATGAAACTAGAAGCACTCGGAGAGCGCAGACCTCCGCCAAGGCTGATCAGTGCCCCCCCCCCCCCCGCCAAGGAGGTTATGCTTTTGCCAGGGTTTGTTTGTTTGTCTGTCTGTCCGTTAGTGTGCAACATAACTCAAAAAGTTATGGACAGATTTTGATGAAATTTTCAGGGTTTGTTGGAAATGGGGGCCCCCCCGTGGGCCCCCCCACCCCCGATCACCACCAAAATTTAATCATTTCTTCCTTATCCCATTTCCAACAAACCCTGAAAATTTCATCAAAATCTGTCCATAACTTTTTGAGTTATGTTGCACACTAACGGACAGACAAACAAACAAACAAACCCTGGCAAAAACATAACCTCCTTGGCGGAGGTAATAAAGGTGTCTGCTGATGTGTTTAAATATACTGGAGACAGCAACTTTTATCAAGTCATACGTGAATGCTTCAATGGTGCATGCAGGGTTTTAAACAATCTAGTTTGTAGTTAAAACAGAGGTGGGGGGGTGAACACCTACACCCCACTGTGTTTTGGATAGGAAGTGGATTGGAACCTGAAATGTGGAAAATATATTGATCTAATAAAGTGTAATCTGAAACCCAGCATGCACTCATTAAATGATCTACAATCCAACTTCAAGAGGACTACACCACTGTTAAACTGAGACCTTACTTAGATACCTTGTCTTCCTCTCCACCTTCTTCTTGTGTTTCATCTTGTACATCCAACATAACTACATCTTCGTCCACTTCAGACATCCTTTGGTTTTGTTACCTTCAGAACCCTTAGCTAGTACAGTTTGGTCACCTGCTAGTCTAGCTAACTGCAGAGTTAGCCGATAAAAAGGCAAGGCCACACAATTTACGGAGGTCAGTTTATCAAGTAAAATACACACTGCAGTTATGAAAACTTAGCTTGCAGTTAGCTGTAGTTTTTGCTACGTTACATATATAACTCCTGGATGCTAGCACTACTGACACCCAGGAAAAGCGTTTGTTGTTGTTACCATGGAAACTCAAGAGCGCATGAGTGTAGGATAGAGTGAGGGCTGGTGTTGTTCACGGACACGTACACAAAAACAACCCACAGTATTTCTACAGCCCAAAACATTTCGTTACTGATCTCATAGCAACAGTTGCACTTTTTTTTTCTTTAAACCACTGTTTTGCAAAAACAACACTTTGGCAATTTCAAGTTAAAATGTCGAAACAGGCCAATGCCTGCTGTTTACTGCTTTGCCTTAGTAAGACAGTCATTCTTGATGAAAATGTGTTATTCTGATTTACATGATCTTGATGAAACAGTCACATTAATAAACACATACTGAAGCAAAAAAAAAAAAAGGATAAACTTTCCCTATATTAACCACATACACCTCAGTTCCTGCAATCAAACATGATTTTCTATCCAGTTCCTTAGGCCACAGTCTCTTAGTTCATACTATGGTTAAAAAAGTGATAAGTCTAATTTTTACAGTGCTAAGTCTAATTTTTACACAATTTGTCATTCACTGAATGACAAGGCATATAGCATTAAATAAAAAAATTCTATGGTGCATAGACAAGTTTAGAAAAATGCCTTTTGATGACAAAGATCTACAGCGATCTTTCATTTTCCAACCACATAAAGCTTGTTTACCACACAAGTTCTGAAGAAAGAGAGAACTCAGAACTGCATCATTCAGGAACAAAGCAACAAAAAGGTGCATTTGGTGCAATATCCCCACATCCATTGCTACAAAATCTGAGTTCATTTGAGTGTATTACCACTGTTGAGGTAAATTTAATACGAAACCAACATAAAGAATTTATCTAAAGAATTCTATGTGATGTTAATGGTGAAGTCTCGTGTACTGGGCTTTCTCCTGGTCTTGTGATCAGGAAAGATTGAAGGCTCATTCCACTTGCATATTGCGCAACAGAAGCCCTTTTTTCACTCCTCCTTGTAGCATTCTGGCACCAAGACTAGTTCCTAAGATCCCATCCCTAAAGAAAAAAGAAGATAATGCCACAAAAAGCAAGAATATAAGCATTCATATTTCTGGTGAGAACAGGAAGTCTTACATGAAATTGTACAACAGGAACAATGTATTCAAGTATCTTGTATATTGCTCCAGGAGAAGCAGCTGTAAATCTGCATTAAAAGTACAAGACATCAGGGCATCAGTCTGCCAGTGGCTATTCTTACATAGGACTCAGCTTTCTCTTCTTGGTATCAGGTGGTTGAGGGCCATCTGCAAGTCTCTACAAAAAAAAAACAAACAACAAAAACAATACACCGATATCAATATCTAGCAAATTATCAACAGATCTTTACTCTATGTACTGTCTAGCCTCAACACAGAGCCTTAGGCTTGACCAACCTCTCTTCCTGCAGTGTCTCGCTGAGACCGTCTCTGTTCCAGGTTTTGCTGAGGAAAAGCAAATGAAAAGATAAATATTCAGATGTGACTAGTGGAAGAATGTCATTAGGCTACACCTTTGTCAGCCTTGTAAACAACTAAACATGTGTAGAGCAACTGTGAAGAGTGGCAAACAGAGTAAACAGATATTTGTACGTATAATTTATGCAGTGCTTGCAATTGTGAGAAATTTAAAAAAAAACTACAAAAACACCTTATGTAGTTCAGAAAGCTGCTGGTGCCTGATGAGTGCCTCTTTGCTTGGAAATTGCCTCCTACACAGCAAACAGGCCAATTTAACCCAGTCTGTCATTCTCCCTTCCCTCTCATCTTTCTCGCCTCCTTCGTCCTCGCTGTCAGTTTCTCCACTGTAGGCTGGGACCAGGCCCTGCTGCTGGGGAGGGGAATGCTGCAGAAAAATGAAGGCTGGGTTAATGATGGTAAAATTGAAAAAAGAAGCAGCACCTATAACAAAAACGTCACCTGGTAGAAAACCTATAAGTCAACAGGCAGAAACAGATGCACCAAAAGTACAGACCATGTCCTCACCTCTGTGGTTTGTCTGATTTGATCCAGAAAAATCTGAGGCCGTTCAGACAGCGCCCCCTGCAGGACACACAACACATACAACCTGTGCTCACATCTTAACTTTTCCAAAGCAATAGTGAGAGTAGTTTGACGAAGCTAATCCAAAGCATCCCCTGAAGGTATTAAAGGGTTGACAGTTCTGCTTTTGTATGTGTATAGATATGTACCTTTTTCTCCAGAACAGCATATCCTGCATCGGCACTGGCGGACTCTCTGCGGTCGTCTTGGCGACTGTGGCCCGGAGCCCTGGTGTGACCAGGGAGCATCACTGGGGCGCCAACAGCAGGGGAGGAGGAGACAGAGCGCATGTTCTCCTTTTGTCTGTTTAGACTCTTAGCCCATCGCTCCATATCTTTGGCAATCTATTGTCATAAACCCAACACGATGTATATTAGCTGCAGTGGAGTGCAATTTAATTGTAATCTTCCAGTGCAACAAATGTTCTATAGGAAGATACCTGTTTACAGGTACAAATTCTGACTTACATAGCAAACCAAGCAAAAAATAAACTTTATAATGGAGCATTTCTTCTAAATTGACCATTGTAGATAATGCTACGCATTTCTGTCAGTATATTAAACTCTGTTCAGTAAATACATCACCTGCTGAGCAGTTTTATTTTTCGGTTTGTCCTTTTTGTCCTTACTGCCTGGGCTACCAAACGGCAAGTCTGAGGGAGCTGTGTTATCATTCGCTGGAGTGCCGTCGGTGTTTGACTGACCAGCAGCAGCAGGAATGTAGGTATGCTTCTCTCCATCCCAGTACATATACTGCTGACTGTGAGGGTTGTAGTAGTACTATGAGAGAGATTAAAAAAACAAGTAAAGGTAAGGAAAGGTCCTTGTTGACTTGCACAATATTACGAAAGACTAGATTCAATATAAACTTTTACCTGTGAGTTAGGGTCATAGTAAAGTCCTGTGAGTGGGTCATAATAGTAGCCAGAGCTGTCATCATACTGGTATGTGGACACATCTGGGACAGCTACAGTCAAACACAAATTGCCCTCAGGGTCAGGGATCACATTTTAAACAGCTGGGACATAACATATTATCTAAACTGCTAATTTTACACGAGACTTCAGGGCTTTAAACATTCAGATATTGACAGAATTATGTATAATGTTATGTATAATCTCTTTTATATTGAATACAAATGCATTCTTGACCACTGTATTGAACAGTGCACTCTAAAAGCCTTACGGTATTGTTTGAGCTCATGTTCAGTGCCTGGGGTGGCAGGTTGGGTTGGAGTAGCTGGTTGTGGTTTTCCTACTATCTCAACCTGTTAAAAGACAGAAAAAGAAATATTGAAAAAAATACAAGAATACAATTGCATGAATAAATGCAAAATTATGGGAAGCTAAATGTTAAGTCCAAATGTGTACTTGAGTGGCTGATGCAGTGGTTGCTGTGGTGAGGAGAGCAGCCTGTGAATGTATGAGAGGCTGCTGAACAACTCCTCCTGATGTCACCGTTTCAGATGCAATGACAGCTGCAAACACACAACCCCAATTGTATTCAACGATTTAGATGAGAAAGGCAACACCCTCTAAATAGCGCCACAAATTTGGTATAATGAGTATAAACCTGTGGCTCCCCCTGTGGTGTAGGCCCCCATCAAAGCTGCTCCTGCGGTGGGCAAGGCAGTGATCCTGGTGTCAGCCTGGCCCTTGAAACTGGTTCCATCTGATCCCGAGTACCCATGCCCATCCTGATTGTAGGTTACTGCTGCCCCCTGCTGAAACACTGCTCCGTCTACACTCTGACCAACAGATCCGTTCTGTGCAGTCTGGGAATGATAATAAGTTGTGTTAAATAATATCAAACAAAGCTGAAGAATACAGTCATTAAAACACAAATAACAGATCTTTTGCACATTTATGCTGTCCATGATTTGCTAAGAGTGGTTACCTGTGTGACAGCCCACTGTGCAGCGGCTATAGCTGTGCTTGCAACTGTAGCAGCACTTACTCTGCTGCCATCGGTCAGAAACACATCACTAGAAACAAAAAAAAAGGAACATAGATTTTACTAATTTTAGACTTTCTGTTGGTGACCTACATTTTTTATTCCTCATGCAGAAATAAATCGTCCCTTTTCAAGGTTACAAAGGCGTTCTTCGAAACTGTTTTTGTTCGCTGACACACACATTCATCAGTATTAGTTGCCAAGCACCAACAAGAGCAATAATGTGAAGTCCTCAGCAGGATTTGTGTGTGTGTGCATGTGTGTGTGAGTGAAAGTGTTTACCGTTTGGAGCCTTTGGCAAACTCCACCACAATAGCCTTCCCATCAATACAGAGAGCTGGCTGCAGAGCTTGCAAAATCTGGAGCAACTGAGATGCCTCCTAATGACGCATTAAAGAGATAGAGTGTACATTTGTATGTGAGATTTAATAATGTATTTATGCATAAACGTTACTTAGGAACAAAGCCATCAGGACACTATGATTACAACATATTTTCTTTGAAAATTAATCCATAAATACTGCACATATAGTGAATGAAATTAAATGTGACAACAATGCCCAAACACATTCATCTAGCATTTGTGTATTTGTTTATGTACATGCGTGTCAAATGATTCTTACCACAATGGTTGACAGCTGTAGGAAAGCAAAACCTCTGTTGAGATGGGTGTGTTTATCCTTGATTAAACGGATGTTTGAAGGGGACAGAGTGGCAAATGGAGCCAAAGCAGATAAGATAGCGTCAACTGAAGTATGTGGTCCAAGGTTTCGAAGTATCAAAGCTGGTGCAGGAGAGGATAAGAGTGTCAAAAACTTCCTAAAATAGCATTTAGAAAATCTCTTAGCTGTGGTCAAGTGGATGATTTCCGATTTCAAATAAAGTGTATTTCAAAAAACAGTACAAGTCAATGAATTAAAAACAGACAGGTTACTGTTCAACACTGTAGGGTTAGGTATTTTCTTTACACACACATAAAAAAATTTAAAATATGACCAAGATTGATAGGGGGGCTAGAGGTTGTCCTGAAACAAGCTTACTGTCATTTGCAACATCTGGCTGCTGTGTAGCTTGCCCTTGGCCTTGGTTAACAGAAGGACCAGAAGTATGGTACGGTACTGGCAAGGGCAATAAGCCTTGGGCCCCCTCCTTCTGAATGCCAACAGGTAAGTCCCTCTGCAACTGAGGCAACTTCAGCTCAGCCTCTGTAGGAAGACATCATAACATTTGTCATAAGGTACGGCAACCGTGTGATAGTGTGAAATGGAAGAGATATGCACTTAACCAAGGTCAATTTTACCTGATTTAGGTACACTACATTTAAAGCACTTCTCTCTCCGCTTGAAGTTTTGCACACCGCACTGTTGAAATATTGTTGTTAAAAAAGACTTTTTAAATGAAAGACTCATATCAGAGGCTGATATACACAAACAGTATAGATATATTAATGCAGATTTTCATTCATGAATGCCACACAATGTGTGCACAACCTTGTTGCAGAGCCAGTCCTCGTTGGCACGTGGTTTTGGGTCACTGTAGTGCATCGACACTCTCTGTCCCAGAATCAGTAGCACTCCCTGAAAGAAAAAAAAAGAGAGAGGGAGGGTGGGGGAACAAAGAATGATTATCAGCGATAATTAGGCCACACATGCCAGAGAAAGGCCTCATCTCACAAGAGATGAGAGAGAATGAAAGGGACAAGAGGGAGAGAGGGACAGAGAGGCAGAAGAGAGTAGATCTGAGGCTGAAAGAATGAGGACACCAGAGAATTCGAAATGCAACCTTCAGCTTTAGAGAAATTGGGACGGACTGAGATGGTGTATGTGTAGTGCATGAGTATTTATTTTTAAGAACAGAATATGTTTTACTCAGGTGTGTCATCCTCCCCCCTTAAGGGGAATTCATATCACCATTTTTCCCGTCTCCCATTTCACTGTCATCACCTTCCTCCCCAAATAGGCAATAACACTCCTAGAGATGTATTAATGGTAGATGATACAGAAATGAAAGATTCAAAACAATCTACCACTACAACAGACCATGTAAGAAATTACTCCAGAGGTGGTTATGTAATCAGACATGACAGTGAAAACATGTCACTAAAGAAAGAGAAGTCCTACACTACAAAAGCATCTTTGATTAATATAACTGCGAAAATAATGTGACTGGGAGGGTCCAGTTAGATAAACTTTGCAGTTGTGCCACACATTCATATAACATATGTTTGCCTGTATTTAATAAGTAGAAAGACAAACAAAGTGCCCTTAAGTTTAAACATCTACCTACCTCAGGTAGATTAATGGGACTGTACAGATTTGTCCTGGCACTAATCCGTGTATCTCTGTAATTTATATATATGTATGTATGAGTGTCTGTGTAGGGGAGAGTGACCTGGTTGGTCTCCATCCAGCGGGTGGCCTCCTGTATGAGATTAAACTCGACGAAGGCGAATCCTCGGCTCTGACCTGGACACCGCCCAGCGCCATGGTAACCGAACAACAACAACAACAACATAACAACAACGCAGTGAGGGGTTAGTGCTTCTTGTACACAGGAGAGTGAGACCCTGTATCAGCACTAATGAAATAAGCATTGCTTTCTCCATCCCTTAGAAATAAACACTCTTGACAGCAAGTTGGAGAGCCACTGTCAAATTCTCTGCAAGGGTGGGAGGACGCAATGTCAAGTATCTCAACACGATCAAGGAAGGAGGGAGAGAGAGAGAGAGAGGAAAAATCCTTCCCACTCATCAGTTTGAGTCTGAGCTCTTTTGGCTTTGAATGATGAAGCACCCAGGCACCAACAGATGTGCACACACAGCCAAATAAAAACACATGCACTCACACACAGGCAAAAATACGTAAGCTCTGTTATCGTAATGGTCAGAGGGCAGTCAGAACTATGTAGCACTGTGGTGGAATGTCTCCTTTTTAAGCACTCAATGCCCTAACCGTCATTTTCGCTCTCTGACAGCAAATAACACAACATATTTATATTACTCCTTTAAAGATAAGGTATTGTATAACATGTAGTTAAATCTGAAATGATCATCATTTCTACATTTAAGATTCAAAAAAGCAGTTAAAACAGTGATGTGACATTAAAGAAGATAGAGCAGTTTGAGGGGACAGTAAGTGCGACTGAATCTCACAGGGACACTGTACAGACAACCAATGAGTTATCAAGAGAGGAGGCCTTTATGGGAAACCTTTAGAAAAAGGCAGGTATGGATGACACTGTAGACTTTCACACAACCATAACTTCGATGACAAACATAATGAACCACATTCTGGATCCACTGCTTACTTCTGAGTCGACACTGTTAGTCTGTAAGCATTGTTCACCAATCAAACACACCTCACTTGTACATGAATCAGGCGGAATCATGAAGTGGTAAAGATAGTCGAGGCAAAGAAGGAAAATGGAAGCCGTAAAGTGAAGAAGTGTCATTTATAGCGGTCATGCATGCATAGATGTCTTAAAGGCTCTTCTTTGATGTGCGTATGAGTGCTTTGTAGCCTTGTGTGCAATAGCGATGTTACAGACACTGATAGACTAAAGAAAAAAGAAAAAGTCTAAACAGAAGTCTGTATGCAAATAAATGAATATAAGCGTGTCTCTGCATAAGCTATGAAATTAAGTAAACAGAAAAACAGAAAAAGAATAAGGTGCACACTCAGTATTACAGAAGCAACTACCAGAAGATGAGAGAAAGTTAGTTATAACTACAAACACATGAAATGAAGAGTAAAGAATGAGTGTAACAGAAGATAAGAAAGAGGTAAAGAGAACAGAACAAAAAGGGGTCGGGGGAAAAGACAAACTCTCACCTGAGGACTTGTTCCTCATGAGGCGAACTTCTCTTGGCTGGATCCCCTGTTCCTGAAGTTGTGCTCGGATCTGTAAACACATGGGTCCATTAAACATGAACACACTGACATCCGACTGCTCTAGTGTAACCTACTCCAAGATGCCCCTGAGATAAATACTTACCTCATTAGCAGTAGCATTGGGTGGCAGCATGCGAAGCATTATGATGTTGCTAGGCCTCTGGTTGTGGTCAAGTTCTGCCCTGTAGTCCTGGTCCCTCTGTTCCATCTCATCTACAGACAGGTCTGACCCAGCACCCCCACAGCTTTGCTCTTCTGCACCCCCTGGAAAACCCTGCAGACATCAATGAATAATCTAGAGTCAATGCCAAGAGCAAAAAAAAAAAAAAAATTGAAAAGAAGCATCTATTAATAATTGACACAGAGGCAGGAGGATATACAGTCCCAATGGTATGAGACTTTGAGGATACAATGGCCCTATCAGAAAATACCACATTATCATGCATTATTATCATTATCATCATCAGTTACAATAATCCCCAAAGTAAAGAAAACAACTGGGTTTTTTGGTCAATTTCATAAAAAATTTAAATATTAGTAAATTGTTGCCCATAAAGTTGAAATAAAAATACATTTTTACCTCTTCTCATGAAACGATTTTGACAATGTGAATTATTCTTGACCGATACTGGGACTCAGTATGTAATCACTATACCTGGTCAAAAGGTGATTACTGAGAAATAGGAATGTGTCTGAAAACAAAATGATTAATACTAATTATCAGCGTATATAAGGTATGTATGTATGTCTTCCTTTTGAAAATAAATAAAACCATACAAAAGAGACACAAAAAGAAAAATGAAAGCCTTATAAGCCTTATCTAATGTTCCCCCAAAATATAACAAACTAATTTTAGCAGCAGTAGATTAACATGTAATGGCTTACCCTTCTCTTTCCTGCTACACGAGAAAACTGCTCATCCTCTCTTTGCCTTGTTGCACAATATTCCATCTGCTCAGATGGGACACCACGACCCCAACTGCTGTTTTCATGGAACCCTCTTCCACCTTTCCCCCGACCCTTTTCCTGAAGGCCAGTCCGTGTCTGCTCAAACACCCTTCTTGATACATCCTCATCTCTTTGTGTGGGAAGAGATAGATCAGGCTGTGCCTGAGAGCAAGAGGGCCAAGAGAGCCCCTTCCCCTCCTGCACAATTTCACCTTGGCCATCTCGCCTGTCATGAAACCCTGGTCGTTCTTGGAGCCCACCAAGTGAGAAGTCACAAGCTGCCAATGATTGTTCTTCACACCCATAGAGTCTGTCCCCCTCTGCACTGACATCATATCCTGCTCCTGACTCTTCATCCTCTTGGCTGTAGCCTCGATAGTCCATGTCTCGAAAGTTGTGATCATTATGAGTACTGCCATAGCGACCGATGCGGTCACCTCGCCCACCCCTAGTGAGCCAGAAAAGACAATATAAGAGACTTGGTGGACACTCGTATTATTATGGAATAAAGCAATAAGATAACGTGTGACTCACCTCCTCTCAAAGTCCATGTTGATCCACCAACACTCCTCCTAATGTCTGTTTTGTTTCTGCTTGGTTACAGCATTAAGCACCCTGTAAATACATCATCGATGTCCTTTTTAGGTAAAGTAAACAATGCAGAGCGCCTGTACACATGGAGCACATCCTAAAACACACTTAACTAAGCTGCTCTGGTAAAGAGCGCTCCCGTGATACATGGCAGTGTTATGTGCAAGGTGTGCATACAGATGCAGGTAGCCTTACCTCCTCAGGTCTGCTGTAATTTATTAATACTGCATATGCATACAGTTCTCCCAACTTCAAAATAACGAGGTCTATGTCACAGCGTCACAAAATACTGGCCGTATGAGTAAAAAAGAGGTACAACTCCGCTTGATCTGTAAGCATGAATTAAACGTGCAGAGTGCGCACATAACCTTACTGTCCAAATAGGAGTATCCAACAATGACGTGTGGCGGTCATCTCTGTTAGCGCGCAAGCTAACTAGCATCAGCCTAGTTAGCTAGTGCTAGGTAGAGACTGTCTCCAAACGGTTGTCAGTCGTTACAAACACGACAACTGCGGTTACACACGACACTGAAGCAATACTTACCAGCCCCACATGTAACCGGCAAAGTCTCTTCACTGTCACACTGAAACCTTTCACAAAAGGATGGTTTATTTTTCAGGGAAGCAAGTGTAAAATGGCCACAGCAAGACAACATTTGAGAGTGGGCGGGGCGGACACTTGACTCTGATGTTTGATTGGTAGATAGAGAGCGACAAC
The DNA here is from genome assembly GCF_902148855.1 of Sphaeramia orbicularis. Taxonomy (NCBI): domain Eukaryota; kingdom Metazoa; phylum Chordata; class Actinopteri; order Kurtiformes; family Apogonidae; genus Sphaeramia; species Sphaeramia orbicularis. The sequence continues at coordinate 33,452,526 of NC_043963.1, forward strand.
ATCAATGACGGCGGTGATTGGATGAGACAAGCAGGCCACCCTTAATCATAAATGCATACTGGATATAAATTAATAACATCAGCTGTATAAAGAGGTTAAGATATTTTTACGGAAGAGATGCAATTGTTTTGCATATTTCAGAAGAGTTTGGATATTATAAATGGATAAATGAAAACTCAAAGATGTATTTAACAGCAGAAAACCCTAATACCAGCTTTATTTGATGAAAAAAAAATCCAGAAAACCCATAGTCACAGTACAAAAACAAAAGAAAAAAAAACAAAACAAAAAAACAAACTCCATCAGCCCACCCCCACAACCATGCCAGCTTCATACCCCAAGCTTGACCTTTAATTAACAATATTCAATACTAAGGTTACAATTTATCATTTAACTGACATAAACTGATCATAACAGCAGGATTAAGTAAAATGATTAAAATATACTAAGAAATTAGAGACATCAACAACAAAAAGTAATAGTACAATTGTGACAATATCATTAAAGGGAGGGGCTGGGGAGAGTTGAGTAAAAGGCATACTTGAAATACACATCATTAACTTGTCCTTACAAGGCCTGTAAGACATGTCGTACACAATGGACATTATAGTAATAAGATACGCCTATTATCTATTTGAAAGAATATTCAACTTATCACCTACACCACTCATGATTTGAACCACTGATGAACACAATCAATTGAATCTCTTGTATACACAAAAAAGGTCCTAAAAACTCATAATATGTTTAACCTGATTGTGCCTCTAGCTATAAAGCAATGTCTTCCAGTAAAGTGAAGGTTTCTATGTCACTCTGAGTAGCTGTTAATTCCATTACCCGTCTGTGCCATGTGAAAATGTGGCCTTCAGGGGTAACTTTGGCATGGAAACAGGGAGTGGTCAGTGACGCAGAAGGCCTTTCCATGCATACAGTACATAGACACATACAGTTTGTTAATACATACAGAAATATACACACATTCACTGCATGCAGACCTGCACTGGAGAAAACAAACATTCATACAGTTGCGCACACACTCAAATACACTCACACACTCTCTGTTTAAAGTATAGGTAAGTAATTCTACTTAGTATGGGAAAATATTCTCATACAATCTACTTTAGGCATACCCCTGCATAGCGCCTGAGTCATAACATGGGCCTGAAGGAGCCAAGCCAATGACAAGGAGAAAGCAATCATAAACATTATGCATGGACACTACAAATGACAAAATACCCCATCTAAATTATGAATCCCTACCCCTTAACTTACTCTTCCTGACCACTGCTCTCAAGGCACTACATGTAGGCGATAATGTGTAAGATCCATTAGACATGGACTTAATTTAACCCTTTTTTTGTATTTTCTCTTTCACTGTCATGTCCCCATTGTCTTTGGCCTGGGGAGGACTTTTATTCTCTTCATTCCCATTATGGCACATTTCAGCCCCTATGTGCATCCACTCAACTTCAAATCACCCCGCAACCACCTGCCCAACAGACCCCTTTATCTGAAAGTATTTAACAGATTCAAAATGGCACAAAAACTATTATTAACATATTAAGAATCATGGTGTATAAGCCTATCATATCACTTGAGATCTGTGTTAACTTGCTGAAGGTAACTGGGTGATCAGAAATTGGGCATCCATAAAACCTCTCTGGTCCCTCCCCCAATATTCTCCCCATATGTCAAATGTCAATTTAACTGTCCTCCCATCTGTGCTTGAGGGCAGTCCCTTCTTCTCCAAGAACCTATAGCAGAAGGCAAGTGGACTTTTTTCCACGTTTCTTGGCCTGTAGTGCTGCTCTAGTCGCCATCTCAAAGACTTCCCTCACACCGTCTTTGGTTTTAGCAGAACACTCTTGGTAACCATAGGCACTGATGCGGTTCGCCATCTCTTTGCCGTCTTCATATTTAACTGGTTCCTAGAAACAGAAATTAGAAGAGAGTTAAAAATGATACCACCAAAAATTATATACATTATATACATCAGCAAATCTGAGCATGCCACCGTAGACAAAAAGACCCACCTGTTTCATTTTGGCAAGCTCTCGTCTGGTATGATCATCATTACGCAGATCTTTTTTATTACCCACAAGGATGATGGGAACATTTGGACAGAAGTGTTTCACCTCAGGCGTCCATTTTTCTGGAATATTCTCTAAAAATACCAGAAAAGTGTATAGTGATTATGTTTTTAAATTTGACAAATGTAAGGTGTCCAGTATAAAAGTTGCAAGTACCTAAACTGTCGGGGCTGTCCACAGAAAAACACATGAGAATAACATCAGTGTCAGGATAAGAGAGAGGCCTCAATCTGTCATAATCTTCTTGACCTGCCGTATCCCACAGTGCCAATTCCACCTGGGAAAGGAGAAAAGAAACAGAATGTATAAAAGACAAAATTATGACATAAAATATAGTTTTGTTGCCGGTGCAATGTCAAGTGTCACAAAAAGCGCTCAATATTTAAAATCAAAGAGAAATTGTTACAGTAGGCCTTCATTGCATTTAAGACTAATCTGACACAGTGACTACTTGTTATTTCTAATTCACAAATTACATCCACAAAATTGAAAGACATACTACTAAGTGATGGCTGGCATTCACTGGTAAGACAATATTTATTTGACTTCACATATGACTAGAAGGCATTTATACCCCAAAATCCAATTTTTTTTTTTAAATTTTGGGCTTCAGACTTGTCAAGACTGACTTGTGGATATTTCATGGCCTAAACCTGAAAATTGACATTATTGTGTTTTAGACTTTTTGAGGACCCCCCAGAACCACATATTAAAGTTTCCAGTTGTAATGATTTCAGTTTGGCAAGGACTTGCATCCTGTTTCATCAAGGAACATTGTGATCTGTACACTTTCATCTGTGGGCGTGTAATGTTTCACCTGTTTGCCATCCACTTCAATGTCTGCCACATAGTTCTCAAACACCGTGGGGACGTAGACTTCTGGGAACTGGTCCTTGCTGAAGACGATGAGCAGACAGGTTTTCCCACATGCACCATCTCCTACTATCACCAACTTCTTCCTGATAGCAGCCATCTATGTAAGATGACAAAACAAAGTTAGATTTCCGCTACCTCAAGCTTTCTATCCTCTGTCAATTTAAAGCAAAATCATCATTTGACCAAAGGTGAACACGGTGAGCTACATACTCAAACTTTCTCTGTTTATAAGCAGTTTCACACAGGTTGTCATTCTTTATCAGTTACACTGGTTGGCAATTTGCATGAGTAAAAGCTCAGACAACGCAAATAACTCTACCAATTTCATAGTTAAGATTAAAAAAATATTTCTTAACGACATTATACCAAACCAATAAGCTGACAGACAAGCAGAGGGACTGCCTCGTAAGTAAGGAGTGCAAACAGAGAACATTTCCGTGCTGTGTTCTCATTCCTGCTAAAAGGCTGTGCACTGTACTCCGGGCCTGTCAAACCAGCTAACGTTAGCTAGCTGGAAAGCTAATGATGTTTTTCATGATTTGTAATGCTGTCATTCCGGGAATTCTTTCTGAAATCAGAAATACAACGTTCATCGCACTCCTGTGATACTTCCGTGACTAAAAGTAGAATCGGATAAAAGTTTAAAAGCTCTAACTGAGTAAGATTACCGCTTGATGTTTCTGTGTCCGCCTTTCTCCTCTTCCTGACCGACTGGAAAACTCCGCCCACCGCTACTACGCATGTGCAGGATGACGTCATGTACGACAGCCAAGTATTGTGATAGTGTAATGTACTTTATAACAAGAAAAGCACAAGCACTCTGACAATTCATAAAGAATTATTTAAAATGGACTAAATTTAATCTCTGATGTATTTTCTTTCCTTAGATATTTATATTTTAAGTTATTATTAATATTATTTGTCTTCTTTTCTTTGGGTCTGTAAGTCTTTGCATTACGTTAATTTATTTGTTTGGATGATATTTCCTTTTGACATCTTGATGTTTGTTCAAAATTTCTCAATGTTTTGTAAACACATATTTTCAATAAAGCTGATGAAAAAATGTATATATCGTGTAATGTACTTTATTTGTTCTGATTTAGACATTGTATTATAATAATTCTATAATCCTTCCCCCTGACAAGCTAGTTATTTTATTGTTGTATACATTGATTGTATACTTTACCTTCTTGAATAAAGATTTAATAAAAAAAATAAAAAAATAAATAATAATAATAAATAGTGTAATGTACTTTGTTAATGTGTATTTAAAAAGTTAAGCAAATAACTAAGAATCATTTCTCTAAAACAATATTTTTAAATGGTTATTCTCACTGGAAGGATTCTGTAACTTGATTAATTTCTTGTCTGCACAAAAAATAATCTGTGGTTTTGATGAGTTATGTAACACTACTACTAGGGCTTCTATTATTATTATTATTATTATTATTATTATTATTATTATTATTATTACAACTACCAGTAATAAAGAATGCAATCTGGAAATAGTATTTATTAGTGTTTTATTGTTATTGTTAATACATACATTCATTTGCGCAATGTCTTGATATATACAAAATATTTTATTATATAGTGTGCTACAAATGTAGACACAAGAGTTAAAAAAAAAAAAATTATTCATTTGCACATATACGTAAATATATACATGTTGATTCTAATTCAATTTGAGGGAAAATGTAGCCCAACTTCACATATTCAAGTAAGCAGGATGACACTAAGTGGAAGAAAATTAAGTTGAAACAGAAGACCCACAGATGTTTAAATATTCAAAGTACATTTCAACAAAACTACAGTCCAGTCTTATATCAACGCTGTATCAGAAATGTTAACTATGTTGCCCACAACACCATCTAAGATTTATTTATTCATTTTTATTTGGTTTATTGTTAGCAAGCATGACTCATAATTTTGTCAAATGAAGAGCTCTGCATCTGGTGGAAATACCCCACTCTACTTATGTCTGAGAACTACACAGGGACAGTTAAGGCTGTCTATACTGTTTCAGTGCTCTTCAAAAGCTTGTCTGTTATAGAAGGGGAAACCGCCTCTTCAAGCCTCTTTCATGAGAGCATGTTTCTCTCATCCTTGTCAGTTTATGTGAGGACATGCTCATTGAGTGTGAGATGTTCATAGATGCCAGCAGTGCTGCCTCTGTTTGTTTCTATGGACACTGGAGGTAAAGTTGCTCTGATTGGTTGTCTTGGCCAGCCAGTCTGGGGCCTATTTCCTGACGGTGGTGGAGCTGTTGCTGCGCTGGTAGAACAGCACATAGGCTTGACTGGTCTGAAGTTGGTTCTCTGAGACTGGAGTAACGCTGGTGGGTAGAGAGTAATAATGAGAAGCCATACATACAGTTCAACCTTTAAAACAAACTGCTTTTGCTGTAGTATTGCATTGCTGAACCAAACGGTCAGTCTCACCTGGAGTCATTATAGAAGCACCAGCCATTGTCGTCTGAGCAGCAGGCTGTGTAGTGACCCATGTTCACCGTCCCAGCATGGTTACATATTGCGTATAAATCATACAGAACAGGACCTACGGGGCCACACAGACACATTAGTGACATTCCGCAGTTATGCAATAAATCACATGGATTCTGGAATGTCTCTTTTTTTTTTTTTTTTTTTTTTTTTTTTTTTTAGAAATATGATGATTTATGGAGCAGCTCACAGCCTAAGACTTTTTTTCTTTTACACTACAGAAATCTACAATCTAATAGCTTTAAGTATTACATGTTTCTATAAGACAACTGATTTATAAAATAAAAACTTTAATTTTGTCAGGAAATTATATGTTTGAATGGTTTATCAAGTAGACACACCAAGAACCCTAGCATTTTTAAATAGGTACAATTTTGACTGACATATCATGAACTAATTGAGTAATGTTAGTAACAGTTGGGTTTTTTTTTTTTTTTTTGTGCCATTGCATAATAAAACTATTATATCCAGGATTTGGCTCCTACTGATCTCTATAATGCCTATTCAAAATAAAATGATGAGAAAGAAGCTTGTTAGATGTATGCATTAGATACTTCTTGTCATTCTTTTAAAGGGAGGAGATTTTTTCTGTACATATATATTTTTTATTTCAATGTTTCATTGTATTCCTGTTGTTTAAAATTCATTCTTGCACAGCGTTTAACATCTTACACTCTTGCTTTCACATAAAAACAGGTACTGAAACATGAGGGAATAAAAGAAAACATATACTGGTTAAGAGAGAAAAGTTACCACAATCGACTGGTCCATAAGGCCCGAGGTCCAGGTTTGTAAGTGGGAAGGACACGCATACTGTGCTTTTACTGATAGACCACCTTGATGTTGTAAAACGGTTCAAGTCTGATTGAAACTGTTAAGCATCATCATAAGTTTTGCATATTAAAAGGTAATAACAGATGAAAATTCAAGTGCAAGCTGTGGCCAAGGATACGAATCACAATAACTTGCGGAAACCTCTGGATAGACAGCCGCTTTGTACTCTCTGTGCGCCTGTTACACCTTTCACACATCTGAAAAACACAAAAACAACAGGATACTCTGTAAATGTATGTTAGAAGTTAAAACTAACATACAACACGAGTGTAGCTGGTTTTTAAGGTTTGTTTGTATGTAAAAATTAATACAAAATATGTCAGCAGAGATAAGTAAAAGCTGTCTTAAGTTACTGATCCCACAAACAAGCCTTATTAACTCACAGGTGAATTCTCCTTGTCAAGTTTCTCCTCCTGCGAGAACAGGTCAAGACAATCTTTCAGTGTGACTTCTCCAGAGGAGCTCCTCTTGGGAATTGGCAGCGACAGATCACAAAAGACGTCAAATGTGTTGGAGTAGTGGGAACACACTGAACAATGCAGAGAGCTGCGCAGCTGACCTGAAAACAGGTCTGTCACAACAGCGAAGAGGGGAGAAACAAAAGTTAGTGTGTGGTCTAAATTAAACTCATATTGAAGTTCATCATAAAGGATTGTTCAACTTACCCACTATTCTGCTGTCATCTCTTTCCAAGTGCTTCTTCCACGTGGAGGCTGCCTCTTCTGAAATCCTGAGGGGGAATAACAGATTAAATAAAGACTACAAAGATAAAGACTACAAAGATGGCAAAATGTCCAGAGTATTTTTACATACACAACAAACACACACCTAAATCTGGCGTATTTTTGTTCTGTCTCTTTCACTGTTCGTCGAACATATGGTCGTCGGTTGATTTCTGTGTGTAGTTTGTCCAACAGAAACCTGAGGAACTCCTGAGCATCCTGTTGACTAAATTAAACACAAAGACATCGATATGGGACGCTGTTGCAATACAAAATCAGACACCTGGTAGCACATTTGGCATCATTTTCCTATAATAACCTCTGAATGTCAAATATAGCCATATAAGTTTGGCTTCAAGGATATGAAGTATTTGTAAATGAATCCAAGAGATGTTCTTTGCACAAATATTTGAAGACAACCTTGAGGAAAAGAAAAACACCGCTCAAATTCTCACCTGTAGCCACTGAAGTAAGGCACTGCTTCTTTGAAAATATTAAAGAACTGTCGTGGGTTTACCACAGTCTCTCCTTCACTGATGTCCCAAAGGCCTGACAGTACCTGAGAGAAAGCTGGAAGGAAAACAACAAGAAAGAGCAATGAGAAAAGGGCCAAAAAAAAAGATGTGACAGAAGAAACAAGACGTAATCCACAGAGAACCGTAGAATACCTTCCATGAGCTTTGCATCCTCTTTGGCAAACTTCTCATGTTTGTAGGATTTGAGGAGGCAGTAGTCTCGAAGCCCTCGTGTGTGAGACAGACACTGGACTATTGCGTTCAGGAAACACTAATTTTGGGATCATTCATAGAGAGGATGAGTGTGTTTATGAGAAGTGATGTAAAAAATATACTTTGGTTAATCTAGTATCTTTCACAAAGTTTTCCTTTATCTATAAATACTGACCGTGTTTCCTAGGTTTCTAAGGCCAACCCTTCCACTCCCTAAGGTGAGCTGCTCTTTCTGAAAAAAAAAAAAAAAAAAAAGACAAGACAAGGTTAATTTTCACTCTGCAGATGCACCTTACATCAGCCTTTACACTATACACACCATAGTGTTTTCACCTTAAATTTATACAGGTCAGTTCATATTATTATCATGCATTTTTCCTAGGCCCCAGTCACAACTTCAAACATCATGTTTCCATGTTTCGCCTCCATGTTAAAGCCCTGGTTATCGGATAAGTGTCCTACTATATGACCCCTGGCTAAATTTGGATGACATGGTAGCGTCTGCCTGCCTTACGTCCGCCCTGTCACTGTCTGTATGTGCACACAGGTAGGACAGATTTAGAATGTCTTATCTCATTATCATAACAAGAGAGGCTAAAAGGAGGTCAGTCTCAAGCATTCATCCTATTAGAGAGCAAGGAATGCTGACAGGTGCTGAAACACGTGTGTTAGTGTACTCTCATTAATTCTATTCCATTAGTCTATTTCTCAACGAAAGTGAAGTTGTCAGTGTTTCTTTTCTGTTAGGTTGCGCACACCTCATTGTCAGCAACCAAAAGCAGTCCCATCAGTGAAGTGTAGAGGACAGACTGGGAAATGTCTGCCGTCTCCCTCTGAAGACCGTTCTGGGACACCAAAGTTCGGCACAGGGCCTCACATGAAGGCTCCACATTGACGCCACTGGCTCCAGGCATTGCTGACAACTGAAATTATTGAAAAAGAAAGAAAGAAAGAAAAAAAAAACTGTCCAGAACAGATCCCGTGGCAGACAAATGTTCTTTTGCAAGATAAGACTTGCAAATAAGTCAGCCGGTTTGCAACTTAAGACGGGTCCAAGTGCACCTCCGCAGTCTTCTCACATGCAGGGTCAAAAGTGGGCAGGATGTTGTGGTAGCTCTTGTGCTACCTGAGGGAAAGAGTTCCTTTTTCAATGAACGAAGAACAGAGGAGTGTAATCCATTCCCTCCAAGATATTCACAGCTGGAGGAAAAAGAGCATGTTGTGAATGAAAGTCTCTTTTGGTAAATCCGTTTTGAAAAGATTGAGCTGATCCAACTCTGGCTCACAATTATAGGTTTGAATTACAGCATGCAGACATCCCAATCAACTTAGATATCAAGCAGAAATATCTAAAGAGACAATTTGGAGGCTTTATTAATAATCACACTGGAGTTAAACTTATTTGTGGGTCCATTATTTAACCAATGACTTCAAACACACCAGTGTCAGAAGCACTACATAGTCTTAGATCGTACCAAAGGCAGATCCATACTCTGACTGCCTCTTTGTCTGGGTAATGACAAAGACATGCACATAAAGTTTGTTTACAATTAATAATCCTATATTAATAAGGTTTAGAAAACAAACAGAGAGATTTGGACTCACCTGATCACTTGGTCACTCTATCTGTGGACAAACTGTCCCAACCAAACTGTTCCCATCACCTGCTGAGCTGTTAAAAATGCATAAGGGGACGTGTACTGTTTCACTGTTCGTCCATAGGCCTGCACTGAAAGTCTACCTCTCTCCTCTGCCCTGTCACTGGTGTCAGGGAGAAAGAGAGAGACACAGGGAGAAAGGGGGGGAGGATAATCATCTCTAATCTTTTCTCTGTGGATCTCGTTGACTATACTTAGATGTGTCTTTGTGTACTTTTCCATGGGTGCCTCACTCAAAGTTTTAAGTGTCAGTTTATTTAAAAAAACAAAACAAAAACAAAACAAAACAAAACAAAAAAACAGCAAACAAATTTTACAGTTACAGTTCACATTCAATACTTTCCAAGTTGTACAATATCCACCATCACCACAATCACACAATTCAGCTGCAATCAACCAGAAAAATAAAAATACAAGGACATCTTCCATCTATGTGATACAGTGCGTATGACTAAACACGTTTCGGTTTCACAAACAGTCTGTGCTTTATTTTGTTCTCTTTCCAATGTACAAATAGACACTCTGCAGACTCTCTGTTGATCAGTCTGATCAGTCAGCGACTGGTGTGGTCTGCCATTTCAGTGTCCGAGCTGAGGCTGAGCTCAGCTATGTGACAGAGGGCGGGATCGGGGTGCATGGAGAGCTGTGATTGGCTGGTGTGAGCGTTCCTGTCTCTTGACTGGACGATAGCCTGGCGCAGACAGGTGATCCACTGCTGCTTGCTGAAAGAGTCGTTGGCCTGAAGGCTGTAGGAGTGAGCTTTGGAGCGCCCTCTGCTGCTCACACGGAAACAGTTCTTAACTAAAAGGGGGGCAAAAATGCAGACAAGTCTATGAAGGCTACGACAGGACAAACTTCACTGTGATTATATGGTTATGTGTATATAGACTTTCTCACCTTTATCGTTCCCTCCAGTGAAAGCTCCTCTGAAGGTGCCACCTCCGCCTGCCTCACCATCTGGGATCTCCTCCAAATTTAACAAGGCATTCGGCAGAGGCTGTCTGTAAACATTGAACATTTGACCTCCATCTCTGTCCTCTCCTGGTCTGGTCAGCACCACAGCCAGCTCAAACAGGAATACATGCAGCCGCTAAGACAGGAGACAAGATACAAAGACAGACAGTTACATTTACAGTAATGCTTAATTAGTAATTTTTAATTGCTACTTAGATTTTATGTTCACTTTTTTTTTTTTTTTTTTACATGTATACCAGAAACTGTTCCCTTTTACATGTTGTCGTTACAGGGCAATGACACAGAACACTCATACAAGGGATCAAAGATTTAAAGTGACACAGAGACAGACAAGGCCCAAAGGTCTTTAGGATCCTATCAGCAGTCTCCACTCGGTTTTGGATGATTTGACATTTATCAGCTAAGACACAACAACAGCCAAAGGTCATTCAGAGTTATCACAACACTTAACAGCTCCTGTACCTGGCCCTTGTTGTTCTTGAGCTCTCCATGGCAGTACAGGAAGCGGGACTGTTGGATTTCTGGTAATCTCTGGCTCTCTTCCAGGTAAATGAGACCCCGTCTGTAGAACTGACATTCAGCTTCCCCTGTCTTCTTGTTCACCTCTGCCACAATGCTCTGGATCAGATCCAACTAAACAGAACAAGAGTATTTTATGCATCAAAAACTGATCAAAACCAATAAAAAAAGATATATATTTTGGATCTCAATGTGAATTTATTGTACAAGTGTCATTTTGTAATAGAGAATCCTGTACCATCTCCTTGACTCATCTGAGTTCCTTAATTTTACTCAGATTATCCTTTTTAGTTTGGTTGTGATGGACTTTGGTGTACGCATAAGTAGATTGTTGTATGTTTAATACAAACCTGAGATATTACTTATAAAACAGCCATTTTTAAATGCCATGTGGAGGTGCAGATGTGCAAATGCCTAAATGTTTAAAGCAGATAAATCCTGATGTCTTGTTTGCAAGACAAATGCACAATACTTATTTCACTTCTACAAATCCAAGAGAGTGACTAAATACTCCCCTAATCCCCTAGTTTGTTTTAATTACCTATTTTAATTTTATTTATTTTATTGCAAATCTAGAAGTAATTTTTTTTTTTTTAAATTCTTTTTCGGGTTTTGTTTTATTCTGTCTTTTCTTTCAATGGTGGGTGGGAAGGGATAATGGCTTTTTATAGTTCATTCATAGAAGCTGTTTAGGTTAGATTAAAATTGTTGTTCTCAAAATACATTGTATTAAAAACACCTGTCTATTACCTTTCAACTACAACACTTTGAAATATTGTATATTTTAGAAATTACCATGTGTGTATGAAAATCCAATAAAAAGATTAATAAAAGTAAAAAAAAAAAAAAAAACATTGAAAAGTAGCACTCAAAAAACAAAAAAAAAAACATAATCCAAGTTAATTCTGTCGTGACTATTTTCTTACAACCCAACGGCAAAGACCATGTCACAAACAGAGGGTTTTGCAACAGACAGAGGAATGGATTCAGCAGTTATTAAATAAATGGACAAATAGGTATTTATATCCACATGTTTATGAGTGAACTGTTGGTGTGTATGTAAGCCACCAACTCACAGCATCAGGCAGTGAATCCTCATCAGGGTGATCCGGGGGGGTGCATTTCTGTATCTCTTTCAACAACAGGGGGTATTTCACCAAACGGCTTCGAGGGAGATCTAGGAAGTTCCACAGGTCCAGTTTCCTGCTAAATGATGACTCCTGGCACAGGCGCAAGAAGTGCTCCACTCTTTTCTCTTGCTTTTTCTGGTCTAACAAGGCTTTGGCACCCACCTGGTTACAACAGTAGGTAACGTAAGCCTCCAGGCAAGGAAACTGCAGAAGAAGAAGAACATGCATTGGCTCAACTCTGTGACATTGGCTTGCACAGGAACTGAATAACCTAAAAGAGCAAACAGCGGAACTGGAGAGAGTGAAAACAAGTTACGTTTTCTCTTTTTCTCACAGTCCTTGGTTGCCATAGAGATACTCACCCAGTTTATGAGAGTAGGTCCCACCTCTCCAACTGTCTTCTCAGATCCTCTCAGCCGTTCAAGACGCGCCAAAAGATCTGGTGCAATATTTAAAGAAGGAGTTATTTTTATTTACAGTAAGTGACTGATCAGTAATGTTATTGTGGCTTTAACCCTTTCATGCATGAATTATGAGAACCTTTATCAAGATTTTTTTCCTGAATGTATTTATTCCACTTTAGGCATGAAAAAAAAATGTGATTGATTTTTTTTATGAACCTTTTTTCATGGAGTTACAAAAATGTCCACTCAGCTGGACACCATGTGTTTAATTTTAGAGGCAAAGAAACCTCTATTTACTGATATACTGTGTGAAAACTATTACTATTATTATTATTATACTATTTTTTTTTTTTTTTTTTTAAAGATAATAGAGATAATATGCAAAAAACCCCTCAAAAACCTTGTGTTTAAAACAAAACAAAACAGTTAATTACAGCAATATGGTGATTTTTTTTTTTTTTACACTCAAGCATGTTACTGCAGATCAGGTTTATCTAGAACACCAAAGTTACAGTAATGGTATGAATTGCAGTGTTGGGGATTATGCATAAGCATCCACTGTGTTGGCTGATATGGAACTAAAACAACAAAAATCCATGAATATATAAGAGAACACCTTTGAACAGCTGTCCACTGTAGTGACCACTATGCATGAAAGGGTTAAAGGAGTGATATTTTACTTTTTATTCAAATGGAATTATGCATTTTAAAACATTTCCCTGTGGTCTACATAAACTGTAAATACTCTGCTTGGGTCTGAATTCTTCATTAATTCAATTCCACAGGTCCATCTTCAACCCTATTCCTGAGTAATGACACCAGAAAGGTCGTTTTGAGTGCTGGCCCTTTAAATGCAAATGAGCCACTTCAGGCCCCGCCCCCTCCAGGTTGTTGGCTGTGCTACTCTGTCCCGTTCAACCAACAACTGAACATTTTAGGTAAATGGCTCAAAATTTGGACATATTTTCAGTATGGACTACAACCGCTGCTGCTGATAAACAGTTATGATGTACTCTGAGAAATGTTCATTAGAAGTCTTGACCTTATATGTGCAAATGTCGTGACGTAACTAGTTATAGACGTAACAAATTAAGCAGGAACTAAAACGGGTTGTAGAAATCCACTCGATTTTTTGCTGGAATGAATATAAAAATAGCTTTGCAGCACCTGGAGGGTTCAAATTCAAACTTTTTGAACTATTAGTGTCCAAATACACAAATAAATGTACTAAAGACTAATAAAAGTGGGTTTAGCAAAATATGACCCCTTTAAGCTACAAATGAATGAATGCAAAAAGTCTCAAATATTAAAATAGATAAAAAGTCACACCAGTGATACGCAACTCAACAGTAAATATTCTAAGATTAAAATTGTTTGATTACAGTTTGTTGGGGGTCACTAATTGGAACATGTTTACTAAAAGTAGGGGATTTAAAGAGTTATCACCCTCCAGAATAAAGGACGAGGAGGTGTTTTTGGGGATGCATTGAGATTTAGGTAAAAAGAGGTGTGAGAAGTGCCAGGTTGTTTTACCTTGATGAAGAGGAATGAGAGAGTCCAGAGTACCAAAGATCTGGCCCAGCTCACTCTCTGTCATGATGTCCAACTTCAGCATGGGTTCGTAGTACACCTGGTGGACAAGTAACAGGAAACGGAAAATGGACAAGAATTAAATCAGTGTCAAGAAAGCTGCAATAAATCTGATACTCTTCATGTGTTATTATGCGCTAATGCCAATGTTAGGTACTGTGTGTATTAGATGGGTAAAGGGTAGAAACTGAATTTCTTTAACTCTTTATAGAGCACTCATAATACAATACTCCAAAATTCAAACTTTCAACCTTAGAGTGTTATTGGAAGACGTAACAAGACAATATTACTTTTGAGAAATTTTTCAAAATGTTTTATTGACATGTAGAAAATCAAGGTCAATGAAGTTACCGTATTTGGTTCCTTACCCATATGTGGCAAAAAAAAAAAAAAAAATCCAATAAGTATATATAAAAAATACAAGAAAAACATATGTAATGTAAAAGTAACATGTATTTTACAACATTAGAGCATCACTTTTATGCCTGTTAAAGGGAAGTTTTTCCTTGCCACTGTCACCAGTCACAAGTGTTTGCTCCTGGAGGATTCTGTTGGGTTTCTGTAAATTGGCTTAGAGTCTGGTTTTGACCAACTCTATATGTAAAGTGTCGAGATAACTATTGTTATGATTTGGCGCTATATAAATAAAATTTGATTTGATTTGACTTTTAGAACATTACAACATAAATGCTGATCCACACACCTGTCCACATCCACATTATCCCTCTGAACATCATTCCTTACATTCGTACCATTACCTCATGGTACCTAACAAAGCAGTAACTCTCACTGTTCAAACAGAGGTGGACCTTACAGACCCTGCACTTACCTCACTGTAATTGTTGCTTTTACTGTCTTGTAATGTGTGCGGAAATGACCAAAAATAGTCACTTTCCCAATAAAGGGTCAATGTGTGTATTATATGGTAATGCCAATGTTAGGTAATGTGTGTATATTACAATGGGTAAAAGACAGAGACTACATTTCCTTAGTACAGTGTTTTTCAACCTTGGGGTCAGGACCCCACGTGGGGTCTCCTGGAATTCAAATGGGGTCACCTGAAATTTCTAGTAATGGATAAAAATAAAAACTTACTAACAAAAAATACATGGTGAGTTGAGAGAGATAATCACAATAAATAAAAGACATGACAAACTGTGAAGCTGAAACTGAAGCACTGTGGTTCTGTTTATCTGTCAAATGTTCATTGTGGTCAGTTTCAGATGTAGCAGCTCTTTCATAATTCATAGTTTGAGTTCTTGTTTGTTCAGTATTAATTGTCAGCTTTGTAAATCCAAGCTGGACTGACTGTACATATCCTGATCAAGGAAAATAAAATTCTCACTTTGTGCAGTAATCTACACCTGGCTTTTCTGCCTCCGTCCTTATTTATTTATTTATTTATTTATTTAACCTTTATTTACCCAGGCAAGCAATTAAGTACAAATTCTTATTTACAAATGCAGCCTGATCAAAGAGCAATACACATTATACAGCCTACATTTTTAATAAAAATGAATGTTTATTTGCAACGTAGCATAGCAAACTATTGCATGATCAAAAACAAATTAATTTTAGGAAAAAAAAAAAAAAAAGTCTCCGTTTTGAATGTCTGGGGTCACCACAAATTTGTGATGTTAAAATGGGGTCACAAGCCAAAAAAGGTTGGGAACCACTGATGTAGTAAGTTAGCCTTTAAACTTTTAAGCTCTTTCATGACTGGAAGCTAAGTCAGTCTGCATTAGTGGAAGTGACTTTGCTACATGTTTATAAAAGGTCTGTGGAGGTGTAGAGTGGGCGATAAATACACAAGTACCTTTTTAACCAAACTGAGGTCCTCGATGAGTTGTTTCTCCCCTTGAGTGAGCTCATAGATCACCTAGAGGATGGACAAAATGGTCCTTCAACATGATGCCAAAGTGTACATGCAAACATACGGACCTCGTGCACACAGAAAAACAGACTTGCATAAGACAGAAGCTACAGAAAAGGACAGCACGAGTTTTCACAGCTGATTGTTCAATAAAGGAAGTTGAGCCTTCAGTGCCAGCTCACATCCTCTTTCATAATCTGCTTCACAGAACGACTAGGCTACAGTCACATAGTGCAAACCACGGGCCCACAGCTTGACCCACATAACAAAAAAAAAAACAAAAAAACTTAACATTGCTCTGAATAATGTTTAGTTACTGTAGCTGAACTACTTTGTTCCCATTACCCCTTGTACCTCTTGCCGTTTGATCTCTTTAGCTGTAAGGTCATGACTCTCTACAGTATCACTCCAGCATTGGCTGTTGCGTCTCCGTGGAAACGATGAGGCCTTTGAGCGAGACCGTAGGGGAGCCGGGGGCAAAGGTCGTGCCTCTGTGCGAAAACTAATAGACCGCTGTTAAAAGAGCACAGTGTTTGATTATCCGTGTGCACCTGTTGTTGACTGTTCATTTTATCTGACAACAGGGGTCTGTGTTTGTGTTTTATTACCGAAATCGACTGTCCGATACGTTTCAGCGCGGGGGTCTTCACTGGGGTGATGACACCTGTTAGGCTATTGGACTTTGCCACTGGTTTGACCCTTTTATTACTGGGTTCCTAAAATAAGAATGAAGTCAAGAATTAGGTTTCATGTGTGAAGAAAAAAACATCTGGAAGTTTACATCAGTGGATCAGCTTTAATCAGACGGTAGACTTTTAACATAAAAAAAACCCAAAAACCTCAACTCATTTTCCATCTGGCTTCTGAACATTTAGAGCTCCTCACCTCTGAATCCTTCATGTGGTCGGACATCATTTCACCCTCCTCCTCCTCCTCCTCTTCTTCATCCTAAAGACAGAGAACAATTAACAAATAATTTAACTGTGACGTTCACAAAGGCGTTAAAGTGTTAAGGAAAGTGGAAAGAAAGATGTCGAGAGGAGTGAGATGTTGCATGGTGCAGATCTCTCATTTCCTGTGTGACTCTTTCAAAGAGGAAGAAGGTTAAAACGGTGTCTCTGTAGTAAAATACAAGATGTCTGCCTGTTTGTGCCACATTAACCACATCAGCTGTGTGTTCATTTTAGCTGCAAAGGTACACTTTATTAAAGATACTATCTATTAAATTATGTGGTCATGAAAAAAGTACATATGGAAGAAGCAAAAACAACAAATCTCAGGGGTTGAGATGTCACACGAAGAGGCATAAGAACTAGATCAACAGGCTTGTATGCTCATTGTTCCTGTGACTGCACAGTCGCAGAAATTATTCAGAAGTTGTGCACTCAGCATTGTGGTCACAAAGGTAAGGTTGACTAACTTCCGTTGCAGAGAGAATTGAAGATAGGGACACAGTTGTAGACTAAATTTAATATCACATTTCATTTCTCACTCACCTCCATGATTCGAATCACAGGACCAGGACTCGCATCTTGCTTTCTTTTCTTCTAAAAGCAGAGATTGTTTAAAAATGAATTTCCTGGCTTTTAAACTGGAACCCAGGAGGGCTTTCAGTCACTGGTAAAGAGTTGATATGATAAACATATATGGTAGATGGACTGACATACCCCAGCATGGTCACACAGGATGGCAGGTGTCTCTCCCAGTGTAGCAGACCTAAGAAGTGAAAAGTGTTTAGTGTACCTACATATATACACTGAATTATATCAATAAAATACACATAGTAAAACATCTAAAGGCACAAAATAGGATCCTAACACAATTCACATCATAAATAAGTTGTGATTAATTCATTTGAGCTTTGATTTGTTATTCATTGAAAAGTAAAGATTGTCATTTGTAACAGTTAATTCCAGTGCACATTACCACCATGATGCCTTAACGCTTATAAACTACTACACAGGACAGCGCCGCAGTTGTGTTCTGTCGATATCTTTACATTTGCATCATTTTAACACAGCATCTGGCACAGAAAAGTGAAGACCGATAATGAATATTAGTTACAGACCAGGAAGTCCTTTTTTCTCCAGTCTCCTCCACTTCCATCTTTGTCTTCAGTGCATCCTCTCAGATTACTTAAACATTCTCAAAATGAGAAATGTTAAAACAAAAAGATCCACATTCACACTTGGTTTTAGTGGCCGTGTTGTTTGTTGGCAGTTTGTCAGAGTTTTGTGCAGTCCTTCCTCCTCGCTTCTTCCTCATCTCAGACTCAACCACATCCTTTAGGGTTGCACAGAACCATGTATCCGCTCTACTCAGAGGGGAGGTCTCAAAACTAGACGCATATGAAGTTTGTATCAAAGCCTTTTATCCAAATGACTGAACCGTCACATTACTTTACAGGCAAGAAGACCTGATTCTAGAAAGTGAAGCGCTTTGAGACAGGAGGAAGTGAGCGCAAACTTCCACAGAAACAGATCATGACGTCCTCTTTTATGAAGTAAAAGTTCATTTGTAAATGTAAAGCCAGAACACAATTTCATGCAGATTTCTGAAATGAAAATATGTACTTATTTTTTAATGCATAAGTATTATGTATAACTAAGGTTTCTCTACTGATTTCAAAAGTAGGCGTTCAACCATCTCAGGCTGCACTTCCCGGATATGCTCTGAAATGAAACTTCTGATGAAACAGCTCGAAACAGGCTTTACACAGAAACTTATCAGTTTGCCATTGTTCAAAGAGAAATTAGAGTCAATACAGATACAAAAATGCTTTAATAAAACATTACACAATAACGACACAAATCGGGCATGATTTTACATGTTTATTCACTATCACACTAGGTGCTCCCATTTCAAGATACATCTCATTGCCTTGCTTATACTGTTTGTCATTTGGAGTTAACAAAGTAGAAAGAAGACAGATTATGATCTACAAGGTGTGTGCACCGAAACTCTGTCCCCTCCCCCAAAAATAAAATAGAAAATAAAACACATGAAATATAAAGAGAGATGAAGAAAACTGATGTCATGTGCAAGAGCCCCTTCAAAGCCACAAAGCCAGTGATAAATGAGGTGAGTGTAAGGGTGAAACGCTTGAGACCGTAAAATAGTAATGGATCCTTTCCTGTTTGTGCCATTGTGCCAGAGAAGCACTTACATTTTTCCAGTCACGAATGGGCCTTTGTCTTCAGGTGCTTCCACAGTTTCAAATTTGGGGTCTCGGGGAAAATTACGGGCAGTGATGATGGCCTGGGGGTAAAATGAATTTTTATGTCATGATGTTTGGGATTATTTGCTGAACTTACTTTGTGTCTTTGAGGTGACAGGAAAAAAAAATTAATGTGGGGCCAAGTCTTAAGAATCAGGGTTTAGAGGAAGGAAGAGAGCAGGTAGTGTGGATGGAGACAGCTGACTGCATTAAAATATCCCTCCTTTAGTGCTGAAGGCAGGTTAGGAGTGCAAGGATGTTTCAGAGGGGTGTAGTTAGGCTATGAAGATTCAAGGTAATGCCGAGGCTTAGAAATGAACTGAGTGGAAAGGTTCTGCTACAAACAGAAGGTCCAGTATACATGCTCCCTTCCTCCAGTGTCACCCCTGTTCTCAGAGCCTAGCAACAACTGGATTTCTAACACACATACATATCCTTTAGTCAGCTTACTGGGACTATGTACACTCAGGCACAGGTTTACACAAACCACAGGCCCAAAAAAAAAAAAAAAAAAAAAAAAAAAAACACAACTGATTGATCCCATAGAGCTGACCTGGATCAACCCTCCCACCCCCAACTCCTCAATTCTAACCCCCTCCCCTCATCTCCCCCCTGCAAACCCCACCCTTTGTGGATGGGTTCTGTACGGAGCTCAGCGGATGGTGTATCTGACATAGGGCACTTCCACGTCTTCGTCTGACAGGTCGTTACAGCACAACTCAAACACCAGGGCTTTCACGTGCTTGCCAAGCTTCTTCTTGGACACCTTGGTCACAATCTCAGTCATCCTATGCAACACACACAAATGCAAAATGATTATGACAATGAATAACAGCCGCAAAACAAAGGCGCACGATGTGAATGAAGTACTTACGGCAGGTCCAGTCTCTCTTTGAGTTTGGCAGCAGGCATGAAGAAGGAATAGAGCATGGACACTCCCTGAGAAAGCATGGTGATCTCCAACTTTTGCTCATTCTTTAAGGGATGAGAGAGAAATACAAACAGGGTTAATTATGAGTCAGTAACTTTTTGTGTGAAAAATTAAAGACAATTCGATGAGGACATACTTTAAAGTAGTCCAGGAACTGTCGGAGTGTCATCTCCTCCCCATTAGGCTGCATTCCTGTGACCTCGAATCGGTCCCACAATGACCATTCAGTTTCGTAGTACTATAAATTAAGAAGGAGAGACAATGAGATGGAGTTGGCATCGACAGACATTTACAAGATCTAAATAGCACCAAGTCATTAATATCTTGCACAAAACAAGATGTTCAGGAACGGTATTCATCTCCTCAGCACACACTGATCCCATCAGCGTGAGAAGGTGAGTTGAACTCACTTGCACCCAAGCAGACACACTGTATCTGCCTGATGCATCAGTATTAGCATGGCTGAATCATCATTGGAGCTCAAAAACACTCATCTGCTAGCCAGAACTATTTAGACCAAACTGTTTAATTTTCCCTCTTTTCCTTGCATACATGACTAACTAAATGTAGAAAAGAGACTTTGCCCATTTCCAGCTCAATTTTCTCTCCCTACAAAAGTCACTCTGAAGATGTCTTTCTGAAACAAGATTACAAGGGACTGAATGTCAAAGAGAAAATAACAGGAACACTAAAGTACCAATAAAAATAACTGATCTAAGCGTACAGACTACTGCACTGCTAATAAGCCAAAAATAATGCGTTGTGGTTGCTTACCTTGTGTCTGGGAGCAGCGATCGGCTCTGAGAAGGCAAAGAAAGGCAGGGCCAAGTTCATGAAGCCATTTTTAAATGACTCCAGCTTCTTATGGCCTTGGACAATCTTGAGGAGCTCTAGGCAGACCAGGCCTACCACTGCAGCTGTGGTTGTAGCGATGGCAGGAATGATCTTGCCAGCTATCAGTTTGCTCTGTATTGGAGATTGACGATACCAATGAAAAGAAGAAAAAGTTACAATTCGTGCAATTAGTTGAGATCGAAATATACATTTTTCTGACTCACTTTGACATTACAGTTTTATGAACTAGCACATCCTCCATTTGCGTCCATAGTACTGAATATGTCCAGCTTCTAGTGGATCAAAAATTCTCCAGTGCCAGATTTAGCACCATATTGGAATTTAAGCCTAAATTAAACATTTCCACAGGCCACAATTTTTTTAGATCCTCACCAACATAAATGACATTTAAGCAAGCCTCAGAGATCATTTTGATTGTTTTTTCAGATGTGACAATCAAGCATAAACCGAGTTCCTTAAAGCTCTGGATGTTCTGGGGCTGTCTTGGCGGACACGCATCTTCAACATTGCGTGGGGGACAGGAACAGTACCTCTGGACTGGCAGACTGGGGTGGTGGTTCCCCTATTCAGAAAGGGGGACTAGAGGGTTGGAAAAGGATGGAGTGCCCTCTTTGGGCTGGAAAAGAGTTGCTGAGCCAAGTGGAGTAGTTTAAGTATCTCTGGGTCTTGTTCACAGGTGATGGAAGGATGGAATAAGACATCGACAGGCGGATCGGTGCAGCGTCGGCAGTATTGCTGACACTGTACCAGTCTGTTGTGGTGAAGAAGGAGCTGAGCCAAAAGTCAAAACCCTCGATTTACCAGTCCATCTATGCTCCTACCCTCACCTTTGGTCATGAGCTGTGGGTAGTGACTGAAAGGACAAGATTGCGGATCTAAACGGTGGAAATTAGTTTCCTTTGCAGGGTAGCCGGTTTCTTCCTTAGAAATAGGATGGGGAGTTTGGCCATCTGAGAGGGGCTCAGTAGAGCCGCTGCTCCTCCACATTGAGAGAAGTCAGTTGAGGTGGTTCAGGCATCTGATCAAGATGCCTCCCTAGTGAGGTGTTCCTGGCATGTCCAACCGGGAGGAGATCCTGCGGCAGACCCAGGACATGCTGAAGGGATTACATTTCTCGGCTGGCCTGGGAACGCCTTGGAATCCCCCCGGAAGAACGTGGCCAGGGAGAGAGAAATCTGGGCTTCTCTGCTGAGGGCAACACCCCCGGATAACCCAGATAAGTGGAGGAAAATGGATGGGTGGAAATTATTTTATTGCAGCATTATTGAAGGGGTTGATCACTTGGTGAAACTGGAAAATTCCACAAACCAGACATGATGATTTATCATTTCAATTAATTTTTGGATTCTTCAATACTTGATTTGGAACTTTTCCATACCAACAAACTAGGGGTTCAACAGTACACGTCGTACCAATCAGTACATCCCTAGCGGTTCAATATGAGCATGTACTGTGGTACGGCTCATTTGTCATTTTCAAATGACATTTCCAGCCAGCTCGCCTTTATCTTCGAGCTTTGAAAATTGACAGACTTACAGAATTCTACTGTCATTGGTTGGAGCTGGACGCAGAGTCTGGCTGTTTTCAGCAGAGCCCCAGCTGTGCGCTGCACCCAGCCCATTTGAATTAAACGGACCACGGATCCAGTTCCAAGCAAAGGCTCACTTATGCTCTACATTAAAGATGCAGATGGATATGGACGAAGTGTTCTGTCTGTCCCCTGTGCACATTATGTACATAATTGTCAGTTTTCTGGAAGCTTGCGAATTTGTACCCAGATGGAGAATATGGAGCAGTATCACTGGGAACCATGGAGGCAGAGTTGAGATTTAAAGAGAATGATTTCCGTTACTAGCGTAACTTTTCAAAGAGCAACTGTGTGAGTTAAGGAAAAACTACCGACATATTTATAAGTAACTTTCTCAATATTAACATTAGTAACCAGTAAAACCTCCTCTTGTCACCATGTTTGTTATTATTGACACTCTTATCAGATACTTTACTCTTTTTCGTGGTATTCGGCCAGTATGGCAATCAAGAGTGGCGCCCTCTGGTGGTTTGATTGAGAAACACTCATTCCAACATACAGGACGCATGGAAGTATGAAGGCAGTGACACATGACAACGTTAGAAATGGACGAACCTACTTACGTACGTAAAGCAAATATAAATGAGCCTTAAGGCTCTCCACCAGCTCCCAGTTATGTTTCGGCGCACAGCTGGCCTCTGTGCCTGGCTACAGCTGAGTTCTGCATCCGAACCATACCATAACTCAAGAACCACAATACATACTGAACCATGGATAACTTGCATTATTGCATCCCTACCACAAACATCGGTAAATCTTTACCAAAATTGACACTGATCATGTTCAGACACATCATCCCAAAAATGATAGGACTGACAAGATTCCCATTACAGGAAAATCCTTTACAACTAAAGCCAAAAGAACCAATTAGGACACATTTCAGACACATCCAGTCCTTGGTTAATAGACAAAACTTGGTAATAGTATTTAGAGTAGGCCTTCATTATGATCAGATAAATTTGTGTTTTCATCACCATTTAGAGGGATATTTTATAAAATATATTATACACATTATCTATTCAACATAGAGCTGTTCAGTTTTGTATTCCATGAACAAGGAACACAAGGAGGTTCAATTTCTAATCCTGAGGGAAATCGGAGCATGTGTCATAACTGATTAGAAGCTGCCTTATTTAACCCACTGATGTGCCAGACACTGTTCTGAATGTTGTTTGCTTCACCTTGTGCCTGTCTGTTGGTGGAATGTCGTAGTTTTCCGCCCTCAGGTTGGATGCTGCCACAATGAAGTCCATGTGAAAGTTGGTGTCATCATCCTTTTAACACAGTGCCCGCAGCATCACAAATAAGAAAAGAACAGTGCAGGTTAAGGTTAGATTACGGGTTACCACATTTCAACACAACTAATAAAATGCAGAAGGAGAGATAGTGTACCTTCTCGAAGTCAATGGGGTTCATTTTAAATTGGAAAGCCTCAGGGGAAGGTAGCTGGGACTTAAGCTCCTCCAGTCTGGAGTCATCTGTACACATAGATCAGTGGTTAAATGGGTCCAAAAATTACAAAGCATCTCCACATATAAAATATATGTTTGATTATACAAAGTACAGTTAGATCCATAAAAATCTGAGCAGTGACACAAATTTTGCCTCTGATGACCACCGCAGTGGATCTGAGATGAAGCAATCAAGATGTGACAAATGTGGACTTTCAGCTTTAATTCAAAGGGTTTTAACAAAAATATCACATTAACCATTGGGAATTACAACATTTTAAACAAAGCCTCTCTAGAGGCTGAGAAGCACCTGGACAGCTGACTGACAACCAGCTTCATGTCCAGATGTGTCCTATTCTCTGTTTTGTATGTTAAATGAAGCAGATAAAAGGTCTGGAGTTGAGTTCAAATATTGAATTTGCATTTACAAGGTGTTCAATGAAAATGTCAAAATGAGGTACAAAGAGGTGTTGATGCAAGTGATGGAGGTTGTCATTTAACTTTATCAGAGATGAAAAAGACAAAACAAAAAACGAAGAATTTGATACAGTCTTAAAAATAAAGAATCCACTAGTGATCTCATCAACCACATCCATGCCCCCCCCCCCCCTCCCCCTCCAGTCTATCTCTGTCTCTCTCTCTCTTTTTCTCCTCCTTTACCCTCCATCTCTAACCCCAACTGGTCAAGGCAGACAGTCCTCCTCCAGGAGTCAGGGTCTGCTTGAGGTTTCTGCCTGTTAAAAGGAAGTTCTTTTTCCTCGCCACTATCACCAGTCACAAGTGTTTGCTCCTGGAGGATTCTGTTGGGTTTCTGTAAATTGGCTTAGAGTCTGGTTTCGACCAACTTGATATAAGAAAACTTTTGTTATGACTTGGCACTATACAAATCAAATTTGATTTGATCAATACCAGAAGACAACTAAAGTGGATGATTGCAGAATTCTTCTGATGAAGAAAAACCCTTTTACAACATCCAGTCAAGTCTAGAATGCATTAGAGGAGGTCAGCGTGTCATTATCAAAGTCTACAATTAAGAGATGCCTTCATGAGTGTAAATACAGAGGCTTAACAACTAGGTACAATCCACTGACAACACTCAACAGGAAGAACACATCAGCATTTGACAAAACATCTGTGAAAGCCTGCCCAGTTCTGGTAAAATATTCTAGGGACAGATAAAACAAAGATGAACTTGTACCACAATGATTCAGGACAGGTCTTGCTCCTCTGCTCAGATTCAGACAAATGTTGCAAAACCAATTCACATTGTAGATGAATAATGACTCAGTGACTCATGTCACTGTCCAAATACTTATGGATCTTACTGTATTTATATGAATAATTCGCTCACATTAACAGAAGCCTGTAATACTACAGTTTACTACATGAATATTAATCATGTGTAATATTTTATTGTACAAGGTCAGATCTGTGCATCTTACCAACAGAGGAATTGCTGTTCTGCAGCTCCTGATCAGAGACGTGAATTTTAACCCCAGAGCGGGGCGTAAACACTGGTACATCAACCTCCTGTAAGATCTTTATCACACCTGCACGATCAGTGCTGCCTTGGAGGCCGTATGTCTGGGCAAACAGGTTTGCAGCTGCAACTATATAGTCCATGTGCAGCTCCTATGACAAAGAGCACTTCTGTTATTATCTTAAACTGAAGACATCTGATCAGCAGAGATAATACTGAAATTAACAAAAAAAAAAAAACATTATTAACCCAAACTTACATTGCTAGTGCTGAAATCTAGGGGGTGAGGGCATCTCTTTGGGCCAGACCAGAAGGGGGCACCAGAGCTGGTGAGCTGAAAGATACAAATGATTTACATTTGTTAAAACAAAAAACTAGAATTGTTTATGGTGATGAACACTGAACACAGGGTAAAACAGCTCAGCTGAAAGTATCTGTATCATAGTCAAAAATTTTTTTTAAAGTAATACAAATTCTCTGCATAAATGTGCTTTTTTCCATAGTAGTCTTTGGAACTTATAGAATGTGTGTAATTGTTTTTTTAATGTACCCCAGAAAAATATGTCACTGCCAAAGATTTAGGGCCATGACTGTACACTTATTCTAGGTCCAAGTGGGATTCAAGTCCATATTAGCCAAACTCAGACACTTGTAGAGACAAAAGTAAAACAGAAGTAGAAGGTCGGTGGTAGTAAGTGCAGGATTCTAAGATGCAGTAAACAAGCAAGAGCTGTAACATTACTTAAATATTTTTTTGCAAAATAGGAGCTATGTGTTAGCAGTGAAATTATTTAACAGTAAGTTGAATTATGTGCCAAATGTATACTCCAACTGCAGTAATGCACTCCTTATTCCTGGACAAAGCTTGTATCTAAGCTTTACAGTGATTACTAGAGAACACAGCCATCTAATTAAGTCAGCTAGAAAATTTTGTTCCCATGTGGAATAAAGACAACGCCTAAACCTAGAGGCACATGTTCCAAAAACAGTGAGGTGAGTTTAATGTGTACCTGATCTGGCGGGAAATTGTGCAGTAGCTGGCGAATGTTGTTGCTATATTGGCACTGCCAGTGGTTACGTGCCCAGGCTACACAGTCAGCCCAGTTCTGAGGGCAGTCTGTAACAATGCTCTTGTGTACAGCTTCTAGCACCTCCACAGGCTGAGCTCCAGGAAGTTTCAGAGTACGCTCCATAAACTTGGGATCTCTGGAGGTATAATATAGGGGACATGATTTCAAAACACAAATCCACAGATGTGCCACTGACAGACAAAGCACGTCTTTGTGTATGTTTTGTTAAGGTAATAGCAAAACACTTACGTGAGGTACTGCATGGCATTTTCTGGTGGCTGTTTGAACAGTCCCTCAAACTCATCTCGAGCCCACTGAACAAAATGCAAGACATTGACAACAAACTAGTTATAGCCAGTACATTGACAACAAGTATAGTGAATGTGTAGAAAGTGCAACAAAATGACTACTCTCCATCCAGTCATTATGATAGTTAGCAAATGTTTGCCATCCATTTTAGACAACAGTATATATTTTTTTTAATAGAAAAACCAATTTCTGTGTATTTACCATGATTTGTATAACAGTAAAAGAACCTTTTGCTTCTCCTTAGCATGTGGATGTTCGTGTGTGTCTAACCTGCAGTGTGTGCTCAATGGCATTTGGGAAATTCTTCAGAGTACAGATGGGGATGGATTTCTCAGGTGGATCTTGGCTGGAGCTATATGACTCTGTGACGAAGGGGATGACGACCTGGACGTTGCCTTTGGTGCCCAGAGTACCAGACTCCAGCAAAGGTTTGCGGTAATAAACACACCTCCGATCCATATACATACCTACCCAAAAAAACCACAAGACAGATTAGAGACGGAGGTTACAACATGCAAGGTTTTAACAGGTGTGAAATTTCCTGTCTAGTTGGGGTGGTGAAAAAAAAAAAAAAAGCCAATGTCTTACGTGCGTCAACATTATCAAGTGCATTGGCCACTCCATCAAGGCCTTCAAAGAAATCGTCGTCATAGATTCTCTCCGTGTCTGGCCCCACCCTGTTTTGATGACCCGTGATCTTGATAGAAGGGTTCATCTGCTTCACTGCAGCAGCAGCTGTGTCACTTTTCATTTTCTGTTTTAGCACATAGAGGTCATGTTAAAAGTTTCACCGTGATGTCAACAAACCTTCACTAAACTGGCAGGAATGTGGCCCCATGCTTTAGTGTACTGGAACCTATTTGAAAATTGTGACATTTAAATGATAATTTGAACAAATAGAGCCACAATCTATCGATTACTTGTCAACCATTAAACTCCTGGACAATTAATGGGTAATAGGTTTGGGAATTTTTGGGCAAGTAAAGAAGGCTAAAATTCTTCCATCTTTCTGAATTTCAATACTTTTCTGGTTTCGTTCTTCTTTAGTGTCAGTAAGTATGATGTCATATTGGGCTTTTAGAAACCCCTCCTCACCATTTTATAGACCAAATGATTAACTGATAAAATACCCTGCATATTAATGGGAAATTTAAAAAATAACTAGTTGAAGTCCTATACATATGCACAGCCAGGTGTAAATTTTGCTACCATTTATGGAGAAATGTGACGATAAAGCAGACTGACAGATTAAAATATACTAGTTGCAATTATGTAGTACATTACATTGTTTATAATGTTCCTCTATTAACTTGATTCCAAATGTCATTGCATTTCTTTAGGCTATACTTGAATTAGCCAATACTCTAAAACATTCAGAAAGAGCCATTATGACCGCAGACATCCTGTAGTTTTTAAACAGTTAAGGGTGAAGCATGTTTTCATTCATCAGTAACAGTCAGATTAAGTGCACTTAAAGCAATTACAATGAACAGAAAATCCATACCACTTCACTGAGCCACCAATTTCAACTGGCAAAATTAATTACATCAACTTCACCACATACAGCAACACACAAGCCTAAGCAAAGGTGGCGATACTGACCGTAACATCTGAAGGCCTGAAGAGGAACTGTCTGTTGAGGTTTGATTTTTCTATGGTGTCCATATCTGTCACAATGACTTCCCCATCTCCAGCACCAAGTCCAATCATGGCAAAGTTTTTCAACAGCTCACAGCCAATGGCACCGGCTCCAACCTGATATAATTAGAAAGATTAGACTTTATGAAATAAACTAAACTCACAGTATATGAGAAGCATGTATACTTTCTGAGGGATGCCAGCAGTGTACAAGGTGAAAAACAGCCTTAATGTAGTGCAAGCACCTTATTTTCCTTGGCATCTGGATGCCAAGTAGAAATTAAAAACATGTTTGACTGGTTCACTCACCAGGAAGTAGCGTTGCTTGGCAAGCTGATCTTGCAGCTTAGTGCCAAATACAGCAATCTGCCCATCATAACGACAGCTCCTCTGAGAGAAGATCAGGGGAAAAAAGAAAAAACAAGTTTAACACAATTTTTTCACCTATATGAGCATCTTTCATTCAACAGTGTGCATTCTGACTTGCTCTCAACACCTACAGGAGCACATTCCTCTTCTGTGAGCATGAATCCCTCATCTTCAGCCAGGCACTCCAGGGCATCAAAGTACAGCCACTGCATTATGGGCATAAATTTCCCTGTGCATGCCTAAAGGAAAGAGGACATGTTAAAATATGACATAGGAGGACAGTTAAATTGGATTTGAACATGCTGGAGCAACATGTCCAAGCAGGTCTATGAAAAGATAAGGCAACAATACTCCATATAAACACCCATTACCCAACATGGTGAGCTACAACTCTAACCAAATGATGAATTAAGTACAACCAGAAACCAGAGGGTGATGATGCCTGGTTATATGCAGTCTATGTCTTGAATTTAAACATCAGTTCACTGACCTTCATTACTTCCTGAGCAGCCAGACCCCCAATGAAGGCATTGACAGGAGCTAGGTCACCAGCAGCCACATAGGACATCTTTTTGATGAGAGCTTCATCCAGCTGCTCCAACTTGGCTGACCCTGTCTGGGCAGAGTTCACCTCCTTGGCCAATGTCAGGAGTTCGTCACCATCAGCCTGGAATAGACATAAGCTCATTGTGGTGAACATGTAATCATAACTGATTAGCAATTTTACAATACAGAACTGTAATTAGTTTTTGTTTAATAATGTACAGACAAAATGAAGATAGACTCAGTAATGTATGTGAGATTTACCTGGCTCCAAGGAGAAGGAAGGTGATTGTGTTTCTTTTGGAAGGCATGGATAGCCTGGAAGCCGACATGCAGTTGTCCTGGACGATCAAACTTTGCAAAGTCTGTCATCAGGAATTCCGGCTCAGCCATGGAGGAAGAGATGGATTTCTGCAAATGACAAGTCAATGAGAAAGTATTGACACAAGCATTAGAGAATGGCTCAATTGAAAAATAAATCCCACTCCAGAAGGCAATCACCAACATGCATTTCATTTCAATATTGCCACTTACAAATGAGATCTTCTTGGGCATTTTGACCTGTGAGACAATTCCACCTCTTACATAGTCTGTAAATCCAGATGTGTCACAGATACTGAACGTGTAAGGACCTAGGGAGAAAGAACTCAAATGAATCTGAAACAACCAGTCCAGTCAAAAACTTTTTTGGAAAATGGGAACAGTCTTACCTAGAACTTTGATTTCCACTGGCTGGCAGCCATTCAGTTCTGTCATGCCCTGAACCTCTGTGAAGGTGATGTAGTCTCCACTCTCAAAACCATGACGAGCTTCATCCAGGCATGTCACAACTCCTGGACTGTCCTGCAGAGAGAGATGAATTACTTTCTGTAAAACTACATATCTGCCTTGTGTTCATCCCCCAAAGCTCCAAGTGTTTTGATAGCCAATGGGACAATTGACTAACCTTGGTGATCATGGAAATCATGGCACTCAATGGCTGTTCTCCATTAGTGTCGTACACGACCATGTCTTCACCAAAGTCACAGAAAAGTTGACTAAAAAAACAAAACAAATACATGTCAATGTCAACATCAGGGACAAGCAGACACCACAGTATAAAGTCCACATAAATGCTTTGTTAATGGGAAAGGTCAAAGTTTTACCCGAAAAGCCCACGTGTGTCTGCAACAATCAGCTTGATTCCTTTGCTGTGACAGAACTCTCCCATCTGCTGCTGCTCATCCAGGGTGGAGTTAGTCAACACTACCACCTACGCACAAAATGTAAACATTTGCACCCATTTTTTATGTCCCCCTCCTGTATGCTTAAAAAAAAGCCGGCACAAATATCCACATATTATACCTGGAACTTTGTCAGGTAGTCTTCAGTGAGCGCTCCAGTGTAGGATGTCACAGGAACATAGCTATTGAGTTCAGCCAGGCGGGGCTGACTGACTTCTGCTCTGTTCTTGCCTAGATCCTCTTCCCGAAGGTAAAACTGACAACACACAAAAAAATCATTAAGAAACAAGAAATAATTTAAACAATTTAATCCTGTAATAACAGCCAATAATCAATGCATGCAACTTGCAATATAAAGATATATTTAGTGGTTTTGGTCCACATTAAAATTCGTAAGGTATTTTGAATACTTCCATTTACACTGAAATACAGGGCATCAGAAAAACTGTACATTGTTTTTCTAATTTAGCTCTAATTAGAGAGGTCCACGAGGACAATTTCAGTACTTAAAAATAGAAACGCTTACGGATAGAGGCCACAAGATTAAAACAAGAACTGAAACTAATAACCACAAGTATACATTTCTGTAATGCAAAAAAAAGGTCCAAATGTAAATTAAACGCGCCTGAGCAGATTTATGGGTGACCTTACTTCATATTTAACGATGTCCGAAAACAGGCCATCGCTCTACTATGATTATGACCCTGGGAGAGGCCACCCACTGATAAATCTAGGTCAACCCAACAGTAGAAAGGGGAGGGAATAGCTCCAGCACTATTCAGATGGCAGCAATATAACAAAGAAAATGACTCATCACACAGGTGGAGCCCTGCTGCACTTTGGAATCAACAGTACCAAAACTACATGCATCTCCGTTATAAGAAAATGTTTTAAAAGTCTGAATGGCTGAAATAAAGTGGCGATAAATATTTCTGTAATGCAGTAAAATTTTTGCAAACACATGACATTTCTACTCACCTGTGATGACAAGTCTCTCCATTCCGCAACACCTTGGTCATGTACAGTGACACTTCTAACTCCTCCCAAAATGACATTTTTGGCTATCTCCACTCCAAGGCCTCTCATACCTGAGATGAGGACATTGGAGATCTGCATGCGCTTCATAGCGTCATGGCCCAACACATAACTATTAAGAGAGAAAGGAATATTACCACAGTTATGTAATTTATAACTACAGTGTGAATAAATAGTGAAATAATTTGGGAAAATTTTTGAGAGAGAAGGCTTACAGTTGTCTGGAGTACAGCCCTTCATCAATCTCAGCATCATTGCCATTCTTAGCCATGCCCTAGGGAGACAAAACACAGAGTACAATCAATGGATGATGCAAAAATTTAATTAATTATAAGAAGTATATGTGTCCACTTACGTTGGCAGGTGTGTGGGACAGATCAGTTCTGACAGAGTTAGAGGAGGAGCAGTGGGATCCCGTCTTCGTCTCTGTTCCTGACAAGCGACGCTTCTTGGACAGCGGCGAGCTGGACATCTGCATATCAACATAGAGTAAAAGCTATTCACACACCATTCAAGGTGAACACTTTAACACTGACACTTTGAATAAGTCACAAAATTATTAAATACTTGATAATTTACAGTTGTGAAAGCATTACAAATTGTTTGATGACTAAACCGTTAACAAAGCTATCCAGTCTGTAATGTTTTTTTAAGTATTATCAATTACTACAAAATATACTGGGATTAAAGTGGAAATATTAGTATTAAAAACAGAATTTATTGCTTTGGGTGTATTATGATGAGTATCCAAGCTGAATGCCCAATCCCCTTCATGTCAGAGAGAAAGGATTTCTAGTCTAGGGAGCAGCTGGGCTGGCTGCAGGCCAAACACAAATCTGCTAGAAAACGAACAGAGTCTGGCAAGAGACATGAATAGCTGCATTATCAGGTCTTTTCATGCTCAGAGACAGTGGTGGCTTGTTTATGTACTACTATTGTTTATCATACCGGTATTTAAGGACCGCCAACATTGTTTGGACAAAAAAAGCTGAATCATTAAAACTTCACTGCGGTAAAACAAGCAACTCTTCACAGTGGCTGGCAGGTGTGACACAAGGACCACACCGTGCCGCTGGAAATACTGTCTGTTTGAAGGCACAAACGGACGTGAGTTAGCGATACGGTCAAAAATAACTCCCATATACATTAGGATCAACACACTCCTCTGGACCATCGGAAAGTGAAACAATCTGCAATGTCTGGAACACATTCCCCCGCACGGCGAACATAATCAGCTAGAATTTCCGCATCCAATGCAGCTAATAAACCAAGTCATTCAAGTCCGACTTTAACGCTCATAATGATTAACCCAATGTGTCTTTAACAGCCCTGATCAGACAGAATAAGGTCCATATTTTACTACAGCCTTCGCGGTCGCAGTTCGTAATAAACGAAAATGAAGGCATCCGGCATGATACAGCAAAGCAGCAAAGCAGCAAAGCGACCAGGGTGGAAGTGTTCAAGTACTGTAATGTCACCCACTGACACAACTACTAACAAACCACTTTGACGCTTTTAACATCCAAAAAGCTACACCAAGTAACACTGATTTGAGAACGGTTAAGAGGGTTGTGTGCTACTAATCAGTTAAGTGATTTGGCAAGTACACAGAGTAGGAACATGAATAACTCAGAGGCAAGAAAACACCGGACTGCCAGCCTATCCATTAGCAGAGTCGGCCTAGGCCTGCATTAACCCCAGTGCGGAACACAACTTTACAAGCTAGCAGCCGAAGCTATATTGCAACCTGCTCGCAAAAAGATGACAACGGGTTTAGTTATTTAGATTGTTCGCCATTACACCTCCTCTACTCATTCTGGCAAACGTTTCAGTAAACAACAAAGCCATTTATATAACTTCATAATCTCTCTATGATACATTTACGAGAATGAAAGACTAGCCATTACACTCGTGCTCCATTGATTTCTCTTTTCTTACCAATAATCCTTCTCGGTCCCTTCCCAATGCGAACCCGCTCCTCTACCGTAGTGTTCAGATGTCAGTATTAACCACAATTGTAAATACGACGATTGTGCGAAAAAAAGGAATTCAATTCGGGATTAAGGTGGTCCGCACTATATTGTCGAGTCACTATGTCGTTGTACTGAGAGTGGCTCTCCTATGTAATTGCGTTGCTGGCTTTGCGACTGCAGACGGGAACAAAACCAAAATGGCAGATGGGGAGAAAGGGGCGGAGGATCTGTGACGCATGGGCTGAAATATTCAACAGGAAAGGGTAGCCGTGAGCACGCTGCTCTGCCAAGCCTTCCTCCCATTGGCTGCAAAGACGAAGCTAACGCGCCTTCATCCCGCCCCAGCTGCCAGAACATGCATGCTATGTAGTACTGTACAATGAACTGGAAGACCTCCAACAATCCATAGCAGAAAACACCAAGCATTTGTTTAAAAAACACACAAAGCATGCCTGACGTCAGTGCAAGAAAATAACTCAGAGTAATAATTATAATGTGATATTTTCTAGGTAAAGACTGGTCTTTAGCTGCTGGGGAGAAATTCAACAATAACTCCATCTTTGTTTAAATGACAAGCATGGCAAACATCACTGAGCACTACAATATTTAACTCATTTGGGGGTAGAAAGAAATCGTACGAAACCCATTTGCAACACAACACGAAATTTGATCAAGTAATTATTATTTTTCCTCAGTTTAACAAGACAAACCATTAATGAGTCCTCGCGATGTCCCAATTATAAACGTGACATGTCCAACATTACAGTGAGTAGGGCTACTTGCTAGCTTCAGGGATGCTGAGTGTCTGGGCCTTCAGTCACATTGAGGTTAGGGGTGAGCATTCCTTGCAGAGGAGGAGTATTGGGGGAGGGGGGTGCCTGGTAAATGACAAAGGCCCAGGAAAAGAGTGGGCCGCATACTCTCCGATACACATGTCGAAGAGGTCTCCCGTCTTATCATATTACATACAGATAAAAACAATATTTTCCCTCGGGTTCGGCACGCACGAGCCCAATTAATGTCACGTTAGCAGTATGCCTTAACTTAGCATGCCAAAAAAGACACTGGCCAATTTTACGTTACACATCAATTGTCATGCTACCCTAACGTTAAGCTTCAAAATACCGTTAAATGTATTGAGATGGGATACAATCGACCAGTAGATTATAGCAACCGTTGCATGCATCTAGTTAGTGCGTGCCCCTCAATATTGCGTCCTGTAACGTTAATGTTTGTAGCCAATTAGCTTTCCAGCTACCGTTAACGATAGTTATCACTGAAGATTGATTAACATAGCACTCACATGCACATACAATGTGCAGATGCGAATTTACCATGAACAGTTACGTGACAGCGGTTTGTTAGCTACGGTAAGATGGGACAGATAACTAAAATATCTCAGATAGCCGACAGCGACTAACGTTACCGAATACCAGTGCTGCAGATCAAACGACTGCGTAGTTGTTAGCTTGTGTGGAGTTAGCTCTCGAGCTATCTAGCCACCCAGCGACTTTTTCCTTCTTGTGCCGCTCTGTCTGCTAACTAGCTAACGTTAGCTAACTAGCCGCGGCTAACATG
Source organism: Sphaeramia orbicularis (assembly GCF_902148855.1). NCBI lineage: Eukaryota > Metazoa > Chordata > Actinopteri > Kurtiformes > Apogonidae > Sphaeramia > Sphaeramia orbicularis. The sequence goes on from NC_043963.1 coordinate 33,487,686, forward strand.
AACAAGACGAGAGCTTATACAAGTGTACAGAACTTACCACATCCGATAGTACTCGGCCTGATCTGTGGTATTAAAACGGCTTGTATTTAAGCAAGAAAATAGTAAATAAGGTGACAATATAACACTCGTCGTATCCAAACTGTAAAGTGTGTCAGGGTGGCGGGCTCTGTGTGAGTTTTTCCGCTGGACGGCTGCCTGCCCGAACCGTTTCCCCTCACTCTATTTCAGTTGAAAGCAAAGCAAAGCAGCAACATGTGCACGTTACAGGCACAACCATCACTCCGATGGAGAGGGTTGGATAAAAAGTACATTTGGTTTATCTCTTATAAATGAAGTGGTTTATCTACCTTAAACGTCGAAACATACGATTTAAAATTTTACAATGTAGTGGACTCACCGTTCATATATGATTTGATCTTGTGTTTTGCAGTGTGTAATCACATGTATTTGTTCACCCCCATATTTTAACGTTAATGAATTGATCCAAGAGTCGCGCAGGGCCAGATGGGACTTGTATGCGTGGAACGATAATTCAACACCGCAATGAGATTCTTGAATAACGGGTCTTTGGCGAAGCAAGTGAAATTCAACAATACTAAAAACAACAACCATAACAATCGAAACAAAACTAGCTGTAGCTCTTCAAGTTTCACTTAAGGACTTTTCGATATGAGTTTTTTTCATTATTATTTTGAGTTTTGGCAAAGAATACAACGCATTCTTTTTTCCCTTTTATTGAAAGACTTGCAAACATAGCACATTTTACATAGGGACAAAAAGTGGATGTAGAGACTTGTTTGAGGAAACAACAGAGAACGTGGAACAACATAGATCCAAAAGCAGAATAAAACTCAGACAGACCTTTTTTACAGGCTTGAAGCTGAACGGGAGCAAATAGGCTGCACTGCCTGATTAGCAGCAGAAATTAGTGTTTACAAAATTGAGGAAAGCAAAGACAGATCTAAAGGAAGTATTTTTGGAGACCTCAAGAGAAAATGCATGGGTGTACACTGGTGTTGGTGTTTGTGCTTGTTTGTGTTTTTGCAAAGCTTTTTACATTATCTTGCATTAAATATATTTTTCTCCAGCTTGCCAAAACGCTGGACCATTGTACACAACTCTAAATGACAGCTAAAGTAAAAAAAAAAAAAAAAAAAAAAAAAAAAAAAATACACAGCATAATTCAACAAATGTTCAGCCATTTGAAAGGCAGGGTGAATAAGTTTCTTATGTACAACTGCATGGACCTCAAATGATTTAAATGGCTTAATATATATGAAAAGCTACATAAATAGAAGTGAACAAAAATAGTGAAATGGTGTGATATGCAAAAAATCATTAGAACATTAGGAAGTTTACAATATGAGACTATATGATTAAGGAGCTCAGTTGAATGTATTTACAATTTTAGGGGATAAATTATAACACTTTCTCAGCTTTTCTCTCTAGCTCTTTCTGAGAATTGTACCGTGCCAGTTGATGCTGCGTGGTGAGCTTTTCATGCACACAAGTTCAATTTGAGATGTAAAAACCTGGCTCCTCTGGCAACTGTCAGAGAAAAATGGTAGACGGCACCACCTACACTCCAGTCATGGGAATTTTTGGATATCATTCATAGATCTTTTTAAACCAGTCATATCAATATGAACACAGAGCCAAGCCAAGCAGTGCTGCATGGTAACTTTTATTCTTAGGAGTGCATGATATTTTGAGGTGAGCTGAATTTTTATACTAATAAGTTTAAATTACAAATCCAGTGTTCAAAATGCTGTGTTTTGCATGCTCATTTCATAGCCCCCTGCCCATCCCAGCTCTTGGTGACTGGCTGGTGCGGGCAGCTCCTCTCTGTCCATCCCTGTCTTCCTGATCTCCTGCAACCTGGGCTGAGGTTTGTGTAGGTGGAGAAGGAGGTGGATAGGAAGGGGGAGGAATAGTAAGACGAGGGAGAGAAGGCAGTGCAGGTCTGGGAGAGGTAGGAAGAGGTGGAGGTGTGGTTGAGGAGCGTGCACGGGAGGTGGCTGGTGAGGAGTGTGTGCTCCGGGCCCGTGGTGGTTCAGGTGGACAGTCACTGATTTGCTCAAGCAGCGAGGGCATGTCTCCTTCAATCTTCTCCAACACAGCAGCCATTTGCTTTTCTATCTGCTCAATTACACTGTCCATTTGCCAGTCACTTGTGGTACTGCTTCCACCTCCTCCATGCGGTAGGCCTGTGCCGTACATTCCTACTCCTCCACTGGTATAGAGAGATGTGTATGGACTGCCATAACTCCCAGCCATCCCCATTCCAACAGTCCCAACCTCTGGGTTGTAAGGTGTGGCATGCCGACCCAAACTAGCTGAGCTGCCAACTGTGTAACACCCTTGTCCCGGTGTAGGACCTGCTCTTGCTATGCTGAACTCAGCACTGTATCTGTCTGTTCTCCTAGAATCCCCACCTTTTTTAACAACAGGGCTAGTGTCACCCCTTAATCTTACTCCTACTCCAACATCTACCCCAGAGGCTCCAGCTGCCATCACTGGAGTGACTGCTGTCCCCACTGATCTCTCTGCCACTGCCTCTGGAACTTGGGTTTGGCACCAGCTCCCATCAGTCTCATCCTTCTGCATGGTAGGTCTTGTCTCAGGTGAGAATGTTGTGGCAGCAGGGACAGTAACAGCGACTGTGGTTGAAGGGCCATGGAGTGTTGCAGCCATCTTACGTTTGCTGACAGGATCAGGGGAGCTGGAAGGTTTTTTGTCAAGAGTAGTGCCCAAGGACCCATCTGAAGGTTTGGTGGATTCAGCGGTCACCACAGTGGCTGGCTTGGATTCTGGAGCAACTTTATTTTGACTGAAATTGGCAGCCATTTTTCTGGTTCCATCATCTGAACCTTTTTTTGTACCAACCTTCTCAGGTTTTTCCTGTGCAAGTTTAGGGGCTATATTTGATTGACCCAACTGACAAGGAGGCTCCTTATTTTCTGATGGGGAAATCCCTACAGATGGGCCTATATTCATTATCTCCACCGGTTTTTCTCCTTCCTTCCTTTTCTCCTCGTCCTGGTCCATACCTGCTGGCCTGCTTTCTACAGTCACCTCTAATGATACACTGCTTGATGTTACCCCTCCATCACTTGTTCCTCTATCCCCCTCATCACTTGTCCCTTGGGACACACCCCCTTCTCCTTCTCCTGCTTCCTCACCACCTTGAACCTCTGCTGAACTGTCAGTCAGCGCTTCTGAATTCTTTAGTCGTTGCATGAAGGTGGTGACACGAATTGCTTTCCTGCAAAACAGACAAGAAAAAAAGGAGAGAAAAAAAGAAGAAATAAAAGGATAGACTGAAGTTAATATTTATGATCAATACTTATTTGTTTTCTTCTAAGAAAACAATTGCTTTAACAGTTGGTTATGGCCAAGCATACAAAAATAAGGCATTTGACAAAAAAGCCTGTTTAGGCTTTCATGTTTTAGCATCATCATACTAAGGGCTGCGATGCTATTTTGTGAACAGTACAGAGAAATAGTGCCAGTTATTACTTCCAGGAGACTTTTAAATATTGTACCCTGGTTTAAATCCCATCTCAAGTCTGCATTCTTCCCAAGCAACTCCTTAACTGTTTGTTGACTAAAAAACAGGTAAGTGTAAATCTCCTCCTATTTGTATACTCATGAGACTCTTACACTCAGCTGCTTCTTTCAAGTCTACAACTGCTGAAGGAGTTAGGGAAGATGTTTGATCTTAGACATTGTCTCTAAACCAGGGATTGATTCTCTGGAAGTGAGAAGCTATTTGGACAAAAGCCATGTTACCGATCACATTATGGCTTGATTGAGCAGCTTCTGTATGACTTGAACATAACACTGAGGTAAAGTATGGTGCAATGAGCCAGGATTCTATCAAGAGGAATGGCAGAGGACCTCAGAGTTCAAATCACTGCAGTTCAATAGTCCACAGTGGCCTACATCTTTTATATCCTTTCTAATTCTATCCCTCCTTATCTACACTAATCTAAAAGCTACTCAAGTAAGGAGTAAAGGAATAAACCTTAGTCCTAGATGCTGATTGTTATCATAGTTTTACCAATCAGGTTTCACAAAGTAGTGCAGATGAGGAGTAAGAAAGGAACATAGCGGGCCACTCTGAACATCTAATCCAGTCTAATCCAGTGAAGAAAAGTGGGGCAAAGTGGATGGATTTCTTCTGGGATAGGCAGAGTGACAGTGGGCAGGAACAGAGCAAATGAGAAGAGGTTCATCAGCACAAACATGATCAGTACATCTCAAGTAGATTGTCTTGAGGTTTTTTGTTTGTTTTTTTTTTTTTAAGGATTTTACTTTACAATCCACAAGTGAAAAATGTTTGAAAGAGTGTTCCTCAGCAAGTGGTCAAGATGTTTTGTTACTGAATCATGAACCAGGCTGAATATGAGGATCTACTCATGCTCTGTCCTTCCACTCTCCCTCATAGGAAACTACAATACCTTCAACTCCTGGGAACCACATGGAGAAAGAGAGAAGAGGATTATAACTGTTACTTATGCTGTTCGTTCAGCACTACCATTGTGATCTCCTCCTTCTTGGTCTTCTTTATTCACATTTTGAGGACCTTTTCAAGTCCATAATAATTGGCAAACTTAAACATACCTTGCGGAGTTGAAACTTGAACAAAAAACACTCATATGTATATAAATATATATGCAGTATACAATTGTTACAGTAAAAGAATTATATTTGTTGGTGTCATTTTCACACCACCTTAATTGTTAATCCTCACTTTGTTCTTGTTACAGATCCTTTTCCTCCATTGCTTACTCATTACTAGTTGGCAAATTAATAATTCATTTAGTACTGTGTGAACAGAGTGTGAGCAAGAGACGACCCATACCCGCCATTTTGCCTTGGCAAAGTTCTTCTCAAACTGGGCACACACACCGTCCTTTAGGTTCTTCTCTGATGCACCATTCCCAGCAATCCTGACACAAGTAACAGGTGGCATAAAAATTAATCCAAGCATTGCTGACAATGTTTCAACATTTGTGTTCTTCTGAATCTCTGTTTATAGGTACCATTCATGCCAAAGTGCATCTTGCGCCGTGATTCTCAGCATCTGGTCAACCTCCATAAGTCGACAGACAAGCTCCTTAGCTGGAGGAAAAAAAAAAAAAAAAAAACAATGGCAGTGTTTTTCAGATACAGTAACTTTTAATTATTGTTGAAATTAAATTTAACTGCAGACGGTCTGAGGTTGTCTTTTCTGCTATGAGTCATTAAATCTCTGATATACTACTTTATTTAACTTAGACAGCTGTTAAATAAATTCTTGACACTGCACAGCACTGTAATTCAACTGTGTACTTATTGCCATCATGTGGCCATGTCATGTACCTGCAGGTGAAATATCATCCCAGTATGGTGAATCAAACTCAAAGTCACCAGCAACAATGCGACAGAAGATGATGCGATTATGTAGATCTGTATTTTCCTCCTCTGTCTCATCATAAAAAGGAGGGTTACCTGATAGGCTGTGAGCAAGAAAATCAGGAGAAAGAAAATTAATAAGGAAAATAATATACAATAAATGTCAAATACAGTATCTTTCTGTTGACAGTGTATACATAGCAGCCTAATTGTTACTGGTTTTTCCCTAATTGTTAAATCCACAGATTAAAATGGGTGGACACTCACAGTATGAACATAATGACACCGACAGCCCAGCAATCCACCGGCCGTCCATAACGATGACGAGCCACCACTTCAGGAGCTGGAGGAAGAGGAGGAGAAGAGCAGTCAGAGAAAAGACAAATGATATAGATTTTCATTTATAAACCATTTCTCTACATTCATGACTCTGCCCTGCATAGACAAGAGCAGTATTTTACTCTCTCTCCCTTTTTGGTTTCTCACCCTTTTCCTGTGAGGGCCTCCATTGTCTTTCCTTATTTATTTGTCTAATTACTTAGCTCAGCATTATGAATAACTGCTCTGGCCTTTTACCATAGAGAACCAAGCCAAGCCAAGCTCTACACTCCAAGTTACCCTTGCCCAAACCTCATAGAGGAGCGAGACAATATACAAAGATGATAAAAGATAAAAGATGAAAGGTGATGACGAGTGGGTGGAAGTGGAGTGCACAAGTTAGATGCTTTTCTTTCTGTGTGTAAATTTTACTGGGTTTCATGGGTTTTTTTTTTACTTTCAGTTGCAAGAGTTTATCTCTGACATAGGATCGACTTCAAAGGTAAAAGGCAGTGAAGAATTCAAAATGCAAAAAGCATAAAAACTGAAAATGCAAAGTATGCCTGCAGGACTGTACCAACAGAAGGTAAATGAAAGTACAAGAGGGTGAGAGACAGACAGATAGTTTTGTATAGTGACAGAACAACAGTTAGTGATAGTATCCTACCCAGATACTCTGGTGTTCCACAAGGCTCTGTGATGGGTCCATTCTCAAATCTGGACAGGTAGAAATCACGAAGAACTACTTTGTTGTGGTTATTTTCTGTGTAGTACATCAGATTTTCCAGCTGTATAAAGTGAATAACAAAAATATATATTGTCATTCATACCTCTAGATGATCCCAATAAACCACATGTGCTGCAAGGAGTATGTTTTTATGGGGCTCTGAATGTTATTGATATTGAATCTGTCTACCTTAAAAATACACAAAAATGAACACACAGTGCAGTTATCAGTATATTCTTTTTGAAAAAAAAAATTCCAGCTCCAATGGTAAAGGAATGAAGCATTTAAAGAAGCTAAAGTTTCACAGTTGACATCCTATATGACAGTGTATGGTGCCTTTCAGTCTACTTCAGGTTTGGGTACAATTGGAATTGAAAGACCTTTTATGTGTCATCTCTTTAATTAATATGCAGTAAAAATTGTTATTGCATGAAATATTATATTTAACTGGAAAAGACTGATAACTGACTTGAAGTTTATGTTACAGTAAGTATATTTCAGATCACATTAAGATAATGTCAAATCAAAGTGAAAAATGTAATTTTGTTTTTGCAGATTTTCTGACACTTCAGTCAAATTGAGTGTTAAATTTAAATGCAGAGCTGAGTGGTTCATTGTCTCAATATGTGGGACACACTGTGAAACATAATGTGGGACATTCCCATGCAAAGTGGGACACCTAGCCACTTTACACAGTGCTCTAGATCATCCAATTTCAGCTAAAGGGCCTAATAGTGCCATCTAGGGGGCCATGGAGGCAAAGATGCTGCCAAATTGTTGAACTGAAGGAAAATTAAAAATGGAAACAATGAATTTCAATTTTATTTTATTTGACCATGTGGGCCTCATACTTTTTCAATAATTAGTGGGATTTAAGTCACAGCCTCTGATCCAGATGTCTTAATAGTTCCACATTTGTACAATTTGACAATGAATCAAAACTTAGTGACATAAATGGAAGTGGACCTCGATTGTAATCTTAAATTCTGTCATTTTAGATCACACACAGAATATAGAGGATACAATTTCTATGTTAGCCAGTAGAGGGAGTCTGAAGCCCACAAGTTATAGTAATTCCCTATTAATGGCTTGATAATGAGTGCTAAAGATATCAATCTGTCTGCATGTATCACAAGAGATTGCATTAAGCCATAAAGACAGTGTTTATTCCCTTGCTAAAATGTTATCAAATTGAGTCATTAACTAAGATGCCAATGCCATGCTTTTATGTGTCTCTGCAGATTCTACGTACTAAATACTAAAAGTTGCCTTCTGGTGTAAGTAGCCAAGTCATTTCTGTGATATTTCTAAAGGTAAGAAACCAGTTCTTTAATGTCTTTTTAATGCAACTGCAGTACACTAAAGGAACCGTACCTTCAGATTCCTGTGAACTATATTAAGGGAGTGTAAGTACGCCACAGCCTCCAGCACTTGTCTGATGACATTGGAGGCGTCTCTCTCTGTGTAATTCCCTTGGTCCAAAATCCAGTCAAATACATCTCCTCCTGTGGCGCTGTTCCATTAACACAAACACACAATCACTACACATATTGCCATAAACAGATTGCATGATGAAACTTTATTCAAAATGGTGTAGCTGTAAACCACATGTTTTTACTAAAATGCTTTCTGTAACGCAGTTAGCAAAAGCCTGTGGTCCATTAGTGAAACAGTTGGCTGGCCTAAACCTAGCACTGCTGAGCAATTAAAAAATTAGACTGTTGGTCATTACTCTGAAAGACTGGTTAACTTTAGAGACAGTATAATTGATGGGTGCAATCATCACATATGGCCCTTAGCAAGAGGACTACAGCCTGTGTGAGCCTAAAACACTTACACCAATACATATACAGAGTGAGATACATGACTGCAATTAGTTCTAGAGCAGTCCACTTGTCTGTACATCCCACTGCCTTATTCTGTCCAAGCAACAGAACAGAGACACTATGTCGACTCGGCTTGAATCAGTGCTATTTCTTTGATATAAAGCTGCAAGAGTTGACAAAGCCACTACTCACAAATGACGTGAATGGGGCACGCTTTGGCATATCGATCTCTAGGTCTCTGTAGAGACCCACTTATGGCAAAGCAGTGCTTCAGGAACACTGACTAATGTTGAGTGTTACTAAGAGCAAATATCAAATCTAACACCTTCCTCTGTTGCTGAGGGGTGCAACAGAGCACATAGTAATAAGAGGATAGACTCAACCCCTACCCTCGAGTTGATGGATTTGTGTCTGTAAAGGTACATGAAGGCGCAAACACAATTAAGACACACTTAAAACAGATTGACAGGAATGGTTACACAGGAAAGATTGAAACAGTATTAGAAACACTCACAGTTCCTGGATGATAAAGTATTCTTTCCGGGTCTCAAATGTATCTATCAGCTGTAGGATGTTAGGGTGGTTGACCCTGGAAAAATGACAAACAGAAGGGAAATAAAACAAGTCTCCAGTGCAGCTAACATATAACTGAAATGTGCTGCATATTCTCTGAGTTTAAATAGACTCATAAAGAAACAAGATTGTGTGGGTGTAAGTCTGTTTATCTGGTTAGATACTTAAAAGCAAAACAAAGCACAAGTCAAACACTGACATGACTGACTTAAATGACATTTATAGCCAAAGATATTTGATAGAGTGTGAGATCAGCAATGTGAACAGAAATTGGAAAAAGCAAAGCATTCTGTCATTCTCTTGCTCTCTGCAGCTCTCCATTCCTCAAGCATACGTTCATCTGTCCACAGACTGACTGCGTACAATTTCAGGATCATGATTTCGTTCTTGGCAGCCTTGCGGACTTTCCTGCCGTCCTTCTTGAGGAATTTCTTACAGACAAACACCTTGTCTGTTTGTCTTTCCTTAGCCAGGCACAGCTCACAGAACTCCTTCCTACGCAACAGGAAAAAAATAAAAATAAAAAGACAGAAAGAAAGTAAAGGTAGATATAATGTTAGAAGAAAGCAAGAAGTGGCCATGTGTTAGAGTGAGAGCAAAGGAAAAAGTGGAGGAGCACCGAGAAAGACACCATGATACAGAAAATAGAGAAACCAAACAGTGAAAATGATTAAACTGAATGGAGAATTTTGGTATATGAAAATGTTTAAGAAGAAGATGCTAACACTGGTCTATTGTCTGACTTCTGAAGCATCTAGTAGACTAGTATAGATAATGCACCCATGTTATCTTTATCGCAGGCTTATCACCTTTTTCCGTCATAAATTAAGAGCATACAGCCAGTGTGTGCACTTAATTCTGGGTTTTATGTTTGTATGTGTGTGTTATATAAAAGATGAGCAGAAATCTCTGAGGCCAGATGCTGATGCTGCCATATGGCCTCTTACACTGATTGGTATGTGTGTAGTGTAGGGTGCACACATGTATGTGTGTGTACTATGTGTGTGAATATGTGTGTCTGTGCAACTTCAATGTGTCAAGGAGAAGTGTGCAGCAGAAGAAAACAGTCAGTATTTGGCTGTTATTTTCACAGCTCTTTGAAAAATATGTCGGAAAGATTTTCCTTTTCGGTCAGGATAGAGAATATTTTAAGTGAATAAATGTAAGACTTCCAACAGTGTGTTTTATGAACTGTGATGATCAAAAATATGCAGACAACTGCTTGGCTAAAATGTGAAAAACGTGTCTCTTAAGGCTGTTACTCACTAGCCTCATGCTATTACGTTCTGTCATTCCTTCAGTGAAAGCTTTGATATGCCAAACCAAATCTGCAGCGGAAATGGATCTGATTCAATTTGAAATAATTCATGAAGAGAATAAAGGACATTTGGGAGAAATGAAAAGTGGCATGTGTGTAAATTCTACATGTGCGAGGAGGGAAAAAAGACGACACATACAAGCAAAGGCCTTGCCAGGTTTATGATACTTACGCTCTGAGCACCTGTCCAATCTCATATTTATCGGTGACATCAGATATGCTATCGTACGTCCGCCCATCTCGCAGGGCAAGGCACCCAAATGGCATGACGGCATTCACCTGACAAAAAAGAGACAAAGCCATTTCAATCATTGTGTAACAAAGTGGGCAAAATAAAGCATCAATAATTTGGATGACACCTTTAGGTAACAGGGATAAAGGCAGATTGTGGAGAAGCATGGGCGAGCATGTTAAGGAGGAACAGAGGTAGTGATGAAACATTATGAAAGCCTCCTGTGGTTGAAGTCAAAGATATCAAGGGAGGGACGTCACTATTAGCCTTGAAAATATATAGTGCCACGTAGAAGTGCAGATAGAGCCAAGTCTGAACAAATCAGTATACTAACTCTGGTATCCTGGTTGCGTGCCAGTCTAGTCAACAGATACTAAGCTACCCACTAAGCTTCTCTCTACTTTGCTAAAGTCTGTGGATTCTGTGTAACGTCTGTCATATTGGAGTTAAACTTTACTTCTAAAGGGCAGTGTCCCTGTGTCCCCAAAGCAGCTGGCTTCTTAAGAGTCATTTGAGCCATGAGTAACACTGATAAAAGACAGGAAAATTGTTTTTTTTGTTCATAGTGAGTGAGTGTACGTTTGGATTTCGTTCTCCAATCTGGATCAGTAGAGTTCATGACCTTCTAAACTTGTCATGTATGTCAATCATTATGACTCTTCATGATTTGATTTCTCTTCTCATCTTACTTTAACTCCCCCCCTCCAAGTGTTGCCCTTCAAATGAACTCTTATGATAATGTATTTGTATGCGCATCCATTTTACTATTGCATTTTTTTTTTAGTTCATCTCATCGCGTCCACCTGAAAATAGCTTGTGACCCCACAGGAGGTTCCAAACGCCCAGGTAGAGAATCAAGGATGTAGATAGTGAATCAGCAATCAATATAGCATCTCACCACAGTCCTCAGGCAATCCTCACCCACATTCTTTAAACTCTCCATCTACTGTAGGAGACACATTCCCTGGAAGTTTAAGATATCTATCATACAGGTTTATCTCCTCTCCTAAATACCTGCATTAACCCACTCCTCTTGGTTAATTCATTTCTATTGTTTCTGAGTCTAGACAATTCCTTTATAAATAATTTCTTTCCTGTGGTTTATCTACTGTCTCTATGGGGCTTGAGGACATCAAGATGAGTCCTTTGAAGTGTCCAAGTCGGGAAATTATGTGATCACAGAACGTGATGGGATGTTTGACGCAAAATTTTGATTAATGTGAGTGATGCTAGAGGCGGTTAATAATGCTATGAAAATGACTTTAGGGCTTTGTTATGTAGTAAGAGAGGGAGAGAGGGAGGCAGATGAAAGAAAAATGGAGAGACAAAGTAGAAAATACGATGTGAGAATGAGAGATATAAAACAATGGAAATCCACGGAAGTAATGACTCTTTGTTGGTGCTAATTTAGGATTACAGAAGAAATATCATCGACGGTAAATCTTCAGCCCCTCGCTCCTTTTTTCTCACTTAATGTGTGTGTTAGTGTGTGTAATATTACAACTGCAGATGATAGGGCCAGTGGTGCTTTGAATAAATGGTGGAGGCGGGGCTGGAGAGCACTATGTAATCCCGGTGCTGGCCCTAATCTCTAATCTGTACCCCTAATCCAGAGTACTGGGATATGCTGTGTGAGTCTGTGCATGGCTATGTGTGTGTACGTGTGTGTGCATCCACTAGTATGTTCGTAAAACCAAGTGCTAAAGGTTGATGTGGATATGTCACATGTGTAGATATGAGTTTGAGCAAGAGGATGTGTGTCCATATGTGTGTTTTTGTGAGAGCGTAATGCCCCAGTGAGACTGAATCTGAGGGAATTTAGTGGTAGATTGAAAAAAAGGCCTAGTTTTGCCAGGAGATTATGTAAGAACAACAACATTCCCATGGCTTGGTCCAGGACAGTGAAGGTGATACTGGATTGATATGAATGGAGCATGTCTATCCCTGCGGGAACAAACTGTCCCTGCTGAATAACAAACACCACCTGCCAAGCTCCGAAAGTCGTTAAGGGTCAGACCATATACACCACTATAACTTTTCAAAGGGTAACTTTTGAGTGTACTGCATTCACCATTCTCAAACTCTGTTCCCACTGACCACCAAACTGTCCGAGTTTATGTGTGTATAACCCAATTTTTATCAGGAGCCCCGAATCCCCCAAACCATCTCCCTCCTGCCTCATACTGCTGATATTTCAAAGCAAAACACAATTCACAGTTAGGTTTCAAGGCTTCAGCACTGGCCTGGGAACAAATTTAGAGATTTCCTGGAGTTACTGTCCACTAACCTTTCCCCCTGTGAGCCATAGTTTAAAGTTTTGCTGAATCTCAGTCTAAATTATCATTACGTTAAAAAAAAAAGTGTATAAAGTGGTTGCTTCATTGTTATCAATGACTATGAGATTTTGCCTTACAGATAAAACAACAGATTAACTTTATTTATCCACAAAGGGAAATGTGTTTTCCATGAGCTCAAAAAAAAAAAAAAAAAAAAAGAAATAAAAATAAAATTAAAAAGGTAACCATCGGTCTATCATTCTTTAGACTAAGGATGAAAGTCTGCATCTAAATGAGGTGGGTCATGCACTGCAGCTGCTTGTTGGTTAGAATGTGATGAAGAGGATGATCCAGATTGTCCAAGATGTCCTCCAATATATTCATCCATCCAGTATCTCTCCCAACACTGCACTAGCTTTCTTTATCCTGCCATCTTGCATCTTTTTTTTTCGATGCAGCCTCCTCAGGCGACATGGAACAGCACATTGACTACCTCTAAACATGTCCAGATCTTAGTGCAGATGTTAAAGGACCTTCTTGGGAAAAAGTAGCTGATTTACGCTTTTCGATAGAGTGCATCTGTGTTCAGGGACCAGTATATCTTGTAGTCTACATACACATTAACATATTTGCATATTGGCAGCACATCTGTATTTTTTCTTTTTAAATTATGTTAATCTATATCCATTTGCACCAGCTGTAATAATTCAGTAAACACAACAAAATGATTTGAGTGGATGAGACGAGATGAAAGAGTTGAAAAATGTAGGGAACAAAGAGGCAATGACAAAGACATGACTAACTGCAGAGGTGAATAAGAATATGACAAATGAGAACGGCAGAAAGTGTAAAACACAGACCTGCAGAAGCAGATTGAGAGCAATTCTCAACTTCACAGCTCTACAGGGTATGTCTGTGAATGTGTCTGTGAAAGGGTGGGTGGGGGATAGGGGTGTAGGTGATGGGGGATTAAAGGGCTGTCCTCAAAGTCAGAAGGCACACTCATAACAGGAATGCTAAGCAAAACAATGCCACAACATATATTTATGGTACTGGTGCACGAAATAAAAGCAGTCGGAAACACAAAAATAGTTACTTGTGTAACTGTACTCTGACTACTTACTTTCCTGTAGTAATTGAGTATTCTAGAGACCCAAATTTGTTAGTTCAGTTGCCAGCTAACATCACTGGGAATCAAGAAATGGTGTCAAAACTCCAAAAAAAAAAAGGATTACAGACAATTCCAGACTTTGTTATGCATTTCATTATAATAATGCTGTCATATGTATACACACCTATTAACACGCACAGACTCCGATGTGAAGACACACTGAGCGATCTGCGACATCACACTTTCTCTTCACCACCTTAAATGCAATTGCTTGTGGATATCTCTGTGTGTGAGAGTGTTCCTGCGTGCTTGTTCACAAGTGTTGTGTTTAGGCTGCAGCAAGGCTCAAAAATGAATCAAAAGGAAACAGAATACCTTTTTTATCACCACAGAGGAGAAGTGTTTCAGAGCAGCTCAGCATCAAGGTTACTCCGCTATTTACTGGCACTCATCTCTGTCCTGTTAAGACCATATGAAGTCCATGCCAGTTCTTCTTTCTTCATCTATTAACACTAATGTCATATTTTCCAGCTCATTACTAAAAGTAATATGCAGATTACATGCAGGAAAAAAAAAGTAATTTACAACAATTCTGTGTGACAAGCTGCAGGGACAATATGGCTTTTGAAGTGCCTTTATCATAACTGAGGATGATTGTAAATGTACGCATGAGAATGTAAATGTTCGCTCACTGCTGTGTGACAGTCAAATGGTTAGGTGTGTCATTGTGTCCTTGGGATTCTTTGTAGACAGATGCTTCACGGTGCTGCTTGTAAATCACCAACACCGTCATTATCAGCATCACCAGGTTCCAGATCCTGATATCTGCACAATGCGATTAAGTGATGCAGCACAGCTTTGTTAAAAGGTGACATTAGATCTACGGTGTGATAAGATGAATGATAACAAGATGCGTGTGTGTCTGCTAAAATGTAGCATATTAAGTATGTCAATGTTTGCCCCAAGAGAAGAATGGGGCTGCTGTTGACCCCCTGTTACTTCTGCCTGTGTGAACAAGACATGACAGACCTCACGTCACACTATCCACACAGCTTTTAATGGCCTCCACAAGGCACATGCATTTACATCAGTATATACGCACTCACATCACATGGCTCAGTGGACTTAACTACTCCCGTCTTTACGTGACACAGACGCATACTTTACAAATCTGTCCTTCATTAATGTTTGATGCAACACTCGGCCTATCATGACAGTGTGAACACAGGTACGTGATTCTACAGAAATAATATATTTATCACTTCAATCAGACAGAGGGATCTGTTCTGTTTCAGTAAAAGCCTCTGTCTTCCCTTGCCTCTCTTGTTTCCTTTCATGCTTTCTTTTTTCATTCCTGTTGCTTCACCTCTCTCAGCCTCTGCATGGTTTCCATTTAGTCTTGTCACTCCTGCTCATTCCTCTATGGCAAAACTCTAGTCTCAAAGGTTTAGTCATGGCAGTTCTTCAGTAAGGAAGGTAAAAGGAACATCAGGGGCTACAACTGATGTGGCAACCTTCATGTCCTACTGGGAATAACACACAAGAAGAGCCTGGAAATGGTTTCCATTGTGCACTTTAACCCTGTAAAGCCTGAACCATTAAATCATTGACAGAAAATTCCAGTTTTTTGAAACTGGAGCTTTTATTGGTTCTTCTGAACAACCACAATATATTTTTTTTAAATATCAATTTCCATGCATGAGTTTCAATTTTGTATCATATTTGATACATCGGGTCTCAATGCTCAAATATTATTATTTTTGAACAAACAAAAACATAATAAAACACAAACATGTCTAACAAATTGGTAATTCCTTTTCAAAATTGACAAACTTCTGCCTCCTTCCTCATTAATGACAATCTTGTAGTGTCACCAGAAAGGCCTCTGGTGAAAGAATTCCTCCCCCCTGGTGGATTAACTGTGTATTGCGTGTATCTAATTGTATGCATCAGGTTTTTCAAGAAAAAAAAAATCACACATCATGTAGAGGGCTTCAAAACTCATGTATCAAATATGATACACTTGGCGTTAAAGGGTTAAGGCCAGGATAGGTCGACTGAGTGCACATTTCTGAGACTTACATGCACATAAACAGAAATGTGGTATTTTGAGTCCTTAAAACGTCATGTGAGTAATTAAGGCCAATATTAACATTAGGTTTTTGACCTTTAATACAATTAGAAATGAAGGTTACCACATATTTGCCCTCATATAGTTAATCATTTATGTGTGTGTGTGTGTGTGTGTGTGTGTGTGTGTAAATGTGCATGTAAGTCTCCTGATCCATGTATAACAAGATATGACAGTTCCTCCCTGTTACTCATTGATCAGTCCCTAAGACCTACCACAAGTTATTGAATTTAAAATATGAAATCATCTTTTCACTGAGCATCTGCAGTGCTTAGGGTTTAAAATCTACAAAAAAATGTTTCATTAGTTTCTCAGCCTTATGTAAGAATTGCACTGGATGTAATTATAAAATAATAACACAACGATTATTCTAGACAGAGCTCAAAGCACTTTCATGTTGTCATTAGTATCACTTTGCTCTGCAAAACATATTTCCAGTAAGAACATAATGACATTAAACTGAATTCAGCTCATTGCCTGAAACAAGTGTGTTTTTGATGGTGAGAAGAGCATGCAGTTGTCTGAGGTTGGTCCCAGTTCCTATTAGAGCGCTGTGACGTGAAGCTGGGACGAATAAAGAGTTGTGACGACAAGGCAAGAGGACACATGAGAGAAGAACAGAGACGGAGAGCGAGAGAGATGACGAAGGGAGGCAGATACTGGACCAATTATCAGCAAAAGTGTGCTTGTTAAAATATCTAGTGTACTACAGGATATGAGGATGAGAAACAGAGTAAATGGATTATGATCTTGAACACACACTGGCACCAACACTAGTTTGTGCTTGGGTGTGTTTGTGTGCGTTGGCAAATTTATACCCACTTTTTCTTCCTCTAACTTTCCAGCATGGGGTCCTTCTCAAAGCCTGTTATAAACATTAATTCCTTTATTCCTCACAGAGTGGCACTCATCTTAGGTTGTGTATGTGTTTCCTGTGGTGTGTTTTTGTGTGTGTAAACCAGAAAAGCACATTGAGTGTATATGCGTGACTGCGAGGCATACACAAGACCAGAAACAGGCATAATAAGGAAACGCTCTAATGAAAATTAATCACATCTGCGTAGAATGAGAACGATAGAGAAACTCATTTCCAACAGCAAACACATACAAAAACACACAATCTGTGTAGCTCTATACAAACATAATTCATACAAGAACAAACCGTCACCTTATTCTCAGTGATAGGATTCCCCAATTGCGAAGCATCACACCACTCTGTTGGAAATATTTCCTTTCTGATGTTTTATTCCTTCCTTTGTCCCTGCTTGTCTGTCCTCCGTTTCCTGTCCCCTCATTAGGAGAGTGGATCTGTGCAGCTCAGTAAGTGCATCCTCAGGGAGAAGGGCCACAGAGAACCACTTTTTTATTTGACAAAACTGTGTGTGTCAGTAGCTTAACACAGAATGACGCAATACCTGACTGACAGACCTGCTCCTTCTGATTTTTTGTCTAAATATCCTGAGGCAGGACCTGGAGGCACAGAAAAATCTGTGTATCATTTCTTCTTTTTGCATTAAATTGAGAATTCAACAAAAAAATGAAAAAGAAATATTATTTTGGATTTTTTTATTTTAAAAAGAACAACAAGTAAATGGATGTTGTTGTTGTTGTTGTACTACCAATTTTATGCTCAAGGCAAAAACAGAATTTGAGAAAACAGTGCATGGACAAAATGAATTTTGATATTTAATCTGTGTGTTTTGTTTGACTCAGGACTCTTGAAGGACGACAGTGGCCTGGAGGAGGCTGGGACACATAACTAACAGAGGTGGTTGAATTAGCATCATAGCCTGTATGTAAGAAGAGGACAGAACCCACATATTTTTTTTCAACGGTTGTTTTGAAGGCAAGATTTTGCTCTTTGGTGTTGGTCTTTTGTAGCCAGAAGTGATCATATTTGGACAAAAGGGCAAGAGCCTGTGGGGTGCTAATGCTAAACACTAGCTTAGTGACACTGTCAAACTGTAAACATTTGCATAACAAAGTCATGTCAAGTCTTTAAGTACAACTTGTCTGTTGTCTGTTGAGATAAATATATATAATAAACAAACACTGAAAAGAACCTGAAATATCTTAAGAGAAGTAAATACAACTTTAACAATATTATGCCTGTTACTAAATGTTTTCTGCCTTTTTAGATCCACTGTGATCTGTGAGTTGTACTGCACATGTGTAAATAATAAGATGAGTCATAATATTGCTAAAATTGCACTCATTTTTCCTTAAAAAATTCAGGTCATTCATGGTTGTTCATGTTATTCACATTTTTTAAAAAAGGATTGCTTATGAATGTTCCATTTTCATGATGAAATTTTACTTTTTTCATTCCAAAACATAGTAAAAAATTTGAAGTTGACCGTATTTATAGATTATGTTATTATTTTACTGACCCAGATCCTATTGGGCTGTATGTGGCCTATGACCTAAAATCAGTTTGACACTCTTGGCGTAGCAGCTTCAGTCTTCTTGGTGACAGTAATGCACTATAAACTGGTTTGACAACTGCCAATAATGAAGAAAAGAAGCTTGGTAAAGAGACACAATCACTACACTCTGCAGGCTCATACCCCCTAAAGACCTTCCCCACACCACTGCTTCTTGATCATCTCCTACTTCACCAGAGTCATCATCCTGATCATTGTCACAAACATCCATTTCTGTCATCAAAAATCCCAATGTTCAAGTCTTTGACATTGCCAAGTGTCCTCTTGTCGTCACCCAAAAATCACATAATCTTTCAAACACATGCCACATGGATCATGTGCATCTCCCTTGTTCTACTGAGTTCTTCATGACGCTGCCTCAGCTCTTTAGACACTATTAGTCTGTTGATAACAAACATGATATTCGGTTCATTACGTTATCATGTTGCAAAATAATAGATTGAGTGCTCTGATGCATTCAGCTTAGGTTACTGGTATACAGGCCGTCTGAATGGTGGATCAGTTCAACTAGTTTGTATAGTTGAATCAAACTGGTTTAATCTTCCACTGACTAAATGAAAAACTGATCCAATTCATAGCAATAGTGTTTCTGATGTTGTCTATGTTGCGTTACAGAATCACTAAATAAAAGTTGAAACATAAAGATTATTACCCACCATGAAAACTGTGGACGTTTTTTTTTTTTTATATTGCATTTTAATTCAGTACACCATGCAAAGATTCAAAGATGAATGTTCCCAGACATCATTGCACTGCTTTCACCATTAGTTACTCAATCAATCATGAGTTTCTTCTTGTTTGAGGAAGGATGACATAGTACAATAAAAGATCTGCAGGATCTGTGTAGACATGTTGTCCAAGAAATATATCAGAAACCCCACTACTATACCCACAAGCTCCTGCCTTTTATTCTGTTCTTATATTGTCTTCCCAGAGGTGTGACAGCCTGCATTTTTTCTGAACAGAATAAATCTCTCCATGACTGACTGTCAAGGCTAGCAGATGTATGAATTACACTAATGAGTCCCATAAATGTCATGTTTGGTACCCATGTATTGTTTTCTCATTTTCTATACTGACTTAAGCATACAATTGAAAGCTCAAAAAAGCTGCTACAAAATAAAATGTATTTGTCTAATTCATTTATTTTTTGGATGTGGTTTGAATATGAAAATGATGAATTATACATTAATTAAAAACATGTACAATCCAAAGACTGAATATTCTATTGACTGTGCTAACTTTTTGACTTTATCTATTAGAGGTAAGTTGAATAAACACTCCAAGTCACATAGACAGGAAGTGAAGGAAGGGTTTTCTCTCCAATGGGGTTTTTAAATCAAAGAAAGCGTTGATCTTATAGCCCTCTGCATAACAATGAAAAAGAGAGGAAAAGATGAGAGCAATGAGGAAGTGAGGAGAAAAAGAATCATAAGCATGAGGGGAAAAGGAGAGAGAATCATAAATATATTATATACATCTATTACATAAAGCATGGAGGTGCATTTACATGTTGAGCACATTTTTCACTCATACAGACAAACTGTAAAAATATTTATGAACGAAAAGCACGAGCCGGCTGTTCTCACTTTTCCCATTCCCTGTCAGTCACTTCACCATGTGGTTGTCTGCTGTTTCCACGTCACACGCTTTTTTGTCTTTTACACTTTTTGTTCTGTGCAATAAAAGTGATCAGTTTTCGTAGATCCCTTCCCCCACACTCCACCATTTACTTCTTCCACAGTAGTTTGTCCTTGACATGAAAATCAGAATTCAGATGGAAGAATCAGGTTTAGATGCAGAAATTTCATCTTTTACAACGTGTCTATGGTGGTCAAAAATTATTATTATTTATTATTTCCAGCCCTCCTCAGTAGAGAAATAGAGTATGGTACATTTATTTATTTCGAACATGCAAAGAAACAAAATAAAACAAAACAAAGCCAAATAAGACAAAAACAAAATAATATTTAAATGAACAGAATCTATCCTCAAGTACGTGCAAGTCTGAATTTTGCAAGGTCATAAGTGAGTAGGAAGAAGTATAAACTTATTTAATCCTAACCCTCAAGTGCTTTTACACCTTTATCACGAACTTAATACAAGAATCAAATAATACATTTTTCCGAATTTTAGCATTTAACCACAACTAATACATAATGCAGTAACTGAATTATACACAATGATATGATCATGGCAGTACAGTCATACAAACAACTCAACAATTTAACAATTTTGTTCAATAATTACAGCACATTTATCAATACAATATTATCCATAAACAAACAGCCCTCATAGTCATTATTAAATACTATATTGAAACTACTACGAGATTAACCAATGCATTGTTAGTTTTTATTTTTCAGCAGCATGTTGCGGATGTAAGACACATTTGGAACGACCCCAGCTATGTCCTCACAGTATATTGTAAATTAAATAACAGAACATCAGGTCTTCAGTACTGGATCGCATTTACAGGTATTAGTGTTATTTTGTTTGCCTCCTGTATACGAATCGAACTAATCACTGCTAAGCTCTGTGCACATGTGCCTGCAGGTATTTGGTGCTCGTGCTTTTATCAACACAAATCCTGCCAGTGCACAACAGTGAATGTAATTAAATTAACAATCAATACACTCCATTGTTTGTGAGCTTATGTTACAGGAAGTATTTCTATGTATTGGTGGTTGCGTAAATGACATGACCATGAATGTCAAACACTGGCCAAATCAGCTTTTCATTCATTCTATCAGCTTTTTGTTTGTGTAGTTCACAACACTACAGACTTAATGAAACATTTTTCTATTTGTCTCTTTCTCATTCTCTATTTTTTTCCCCTGATTTAGCCCTTTCATCCCCCTTAAGCTGGCATTTGAAATCCCTAAAAATCGATCATTTTTTAAAAATGTCCTCTCCCATGTGAGTTTTGTTGATTTGAAATTGCTGAACTGCAGTGTAATAAGGACAGAGGACCTTTTCTTTTTAATGAAAATGCTAATTGTGAACGCTTTGACCTCACAACACAATAGCTGTCTGTTTCTTACAGTTCCTCTAAATCAGTCTAAACACAGTGGACACTTTAATGTTTTTACTTTAAAGTGGCAGGAGCCGAAAATGGAAGGGGGGGGCAATGCCAGAATTTGACGTAAACACCTTCCATCTGCAGCTCTCTCCAACTAACATAGGTATTTATCTACAGTTATTTTCTTCCTTTTTTTATAATAAAAATTCTGTCCACACAACGCTTCTTTTTTTTTTTTTTTTTTTTTTTTTAACAATATCTCCGTTCACTCTAAAATACAAAAACAACTACAAACTTGTACAAATATTCAGACAAATCATTATTTCTGTTGGACCTAAAACTGTGTGGATACTGTGGATAATACTGGACATAGGCTTTAATCTGTAATGAAGTTATAGACATTACACGTTACATTATGTGCTGGTTCAGGTGGTTGAAGTGTGTTCTTTACACTATGTGGATTTCACCATAACACCGGTCCGGTCATAAAAAGGTTTTGTAAAGAGGTATCTGTACTGACCCAACTATGATCGACTTCAGGTCAAATACTGATTCAAACATCTGGATTTGATGTTTCAGGTGCAGGTTCATAACGCAGAGTAAAAACTGACATGTGTAAAATGTAACACCACTGTTTTCTGATTTCTCTGTTTTCCCTGTCCACAAAAACACATTTTTAAAATATCTTTACTTTGGGAAGCTTTTTTTTTTAATCTTCATTTTTTTCAAATGAAAATGCAATTTACACATGGATGAGTGGCCCAAAAAATATCGCTTTTGCAAAATATCTGCATTAGTGTGAATGGGGCATTAGTCTAAATCAAAAGACTAAATATAATTCTAGATCATCTGATGTCGCTTCATGTTGCTATGGAAAAGTGAAGACACTTTCGCAAGCTAGCAATTAGACAAATTCTATGTCCCATTTCTATAGCTTGAACAGACAGGCAGGGAGTAGAAGTAGTAGATAATGTCATGTCCACTCAGATCACATGAAATATAATATGATTAAAGGTCAATATGTACTGTCCTGTAACTTTAAGCACTGCATTTTTAAAGGAGTGATATTTTGCTTTTTAAAAAAAAATGGAATTATGCATTTTAAAACATTTCCCTGTGGTCTATATAAACTGTAAATACTATGCTTGGGTCTGAATTCTTCATTAATTCAACTCCACAGGTCCATCTTCAATCCTATTTCTGAGTAATGACACCAGAAAGGTCGTTTTGGCGCTGGCCCTTTAAATGCAAATGAGCCACTCCACACCCCACCCCCTCCGGATTGATGGCTGTGCTGCTTTGTCCCGTTCAACCAACAACTGAACATTTTAGGTAATCGGCTCGAAGTTTGGACATATTTTCAGTATGGACTACAACTGCTGCTGCTGATAAACAATTATGGCATATTCGGAGAATTGTTTACTGGAAGTCTTGACCTTATATGTGCAAATGTCGTGATGTAAGTAGTTATAAAATGTAACAAATTAAGCAGGAATTAAAACAGGTTGTAGAACTCCACTTGATTTTTGCCATAATGAATATAAAAATAGCCTTGCAGCACCCCAAGGGTTTAAATTCAAACTTTTTGAACTGCTAGGGTCCAAATACACAAAATGTACCAAAGACTAATAAAAGTGGGTTTAGCAAAATATGACCCCTTTAAGCCAGCTATACTCATGAGTGGAACTTAGGGGATGTGGGCCAGAACAGGTTTTTCACAGGCCAACAGTGTTGCTGCTGATGAGTCCACGACAGCTGATGCCAGTATTCAATGCCAATTTCATGTTGTCATTGTATTTTGTATGTGACAAAATAGAATTTAATAATCACAAATGGGACAAACATGAATGAATTTAACTGAACAAAACTCTGGCTGTATAGGTTTCTAGGGCATATAAAGATCTACTTCGGGGTTTGTATACAGTACAGGTATTGTCAATAAAGATGTAGAGTGTAAAAATCGTTCCACCTTGCTATACAGGCAAGGCTGCCATTTTTCACTTCTGTCATGCGTGCAGGTTCAGAAAAACAGATTTCATATAAAAAGTTTGTGGTGCAGAAAAAATTGCCATGCCAGGCAGACACGACTGTGTTGCACATGGCTCACGTGTCAAAACATTAAACCACTGTGTTAAACAGGTCCTGTGAGCACAGACACTCTCACACTTCACAGAATCCAAGACAATAGTTCCTGAAAGATGTAAGAGATTATGCAAAAGGACACAGAGAAACAGGAAAGTGACGAATATTTCATAAGTTTTAGAGTGCTATTAAACATTCAGATGATGCCATCAAAGGCAGAGAAATGTGGAGGGCTGATGAGTGTGTGTAAGTCTCTCTGAGTGTGTGTATGTGTGTGTTTACAGCCTATGTGTGTGATGGTGTGTAAGAGGTCAGTTTGGAAGAACATCTTTGTCTCTTGTGGTTTCCCTCTGAGAAATCTGCGGCAAAGGAGTGAAGAGTTGAGTGTGCTGACACACAAAGGAAACACAATGTATCAATGAACAAGAATGCAACTCCCTTCAGGGCCTTCAGCTGATGCTACTTTTACTGACAAACTTAATTGGTGTGAGTGTGTTGGGAGGGCACTTTTGGTTACACTTAATCCACTTTTAGATGATCAAGAGATTCTTCTGTGGAGTTATATTTCTCTCTGTCATAAACACACATGTTGGGTTCAGGGAACATTACACTACCTTTCATTCATTTCCTGCAGACTTGCCTTAATATTAACCATCACCACAACTTGTCTAAACTTTACCCTTACCCTGACCCTAACCAAACCATAGTCTATACAAATTTAGAACAGGTCTGAGATGTAAAACTGATAATTTTTCATTTGGTGTTAAAACAACAGATAAATACATGAAAACCCACAAACACTTTCCTGTTCACTTTTCTCTTTTTGTCAAACAGATGCAGACCCACTAATGCACCTACCCACGATCCACCTACACACACTCACACACAAATGCACATGTACATGAGCTTAGCCACTGGTCTCATTGTTAGATTTGCCCTCTTGAGGGAATAAATTAATCTGCAAAACCTTTTTCCTGACATTCATTTGTGTATGTGTGTGCACACACCCGCACAAAGGCATGTGTGTGTCTCAAAACTGATCACGACTGAATTAATTAATTTCTTTTGTGGCCAAAAGTGGCCTTTGGACACACCGTGCAGAGTGCCTCTCCAAAAACTCAGACTTTAATTGAGATGCTGGGTCCACACCTCAGTGCATGCACACATTCACACATAAAGAAAGTAAAAGACAGAGTGAAACAGCAGGAAATGCATACAGATGAACATAAAATCTAAGACAAAGACAAAACCTTTCCCAACTCCACCCAGCCTGGATATTCAGCTAATACACTGGCAGTTTTCTCAGCTCCTTCAATTTTCCATCGCCATAAACCTCCATTTAGTCTGCATGCTTCTACCTCTGTGAACTGATCTGCCAGACCAAGGTCATCTGACCCCAGCCAGGTTTTAAATAAATGACCCTGAGCGCTAACAGAGTGCAGGCTGTTTATCTTTTTTCTAAGCCTATTGATTTTACAGAGGCACACCTATGTCAATAAAATCATCAGCTGGGAACATGGAACACAGGATGGCGTGAGCCTGAACTGCTCTGTCAACCACAATGAAAGACAAAAACAGACATGAGCAGAGCTGCACCCTGGTGACTCGGTTTCCTCTCTTATAAAACAGCGAGCACAGATAGTCAGGTGCTTTGGTGCTCTGAGGTTTTCGCCACAACATATTCTTGCACAACATATTCTTGTCCATATGGAGGTGAGCTGACTTTTATTTCAACAATGATTTTGTCAAAGTTGAAGGTGTGAACCGTCACTGGCCTCGCAATTCAAATCCTCATAGATTCTCGATGCGCCTCGACATATTACTCATGATGCAGTTTTCTTTGAGTGTTTGAAAAAACTGAATGTTTAATCATTTTAATTCCAGCACGTTCTCAAATCATTACCTTGAAAACATTCCAACAAGAAAACAAAAATCCTGCAATGCATTACAAGAGGGGGTATGAATATGCACTGACCACACGATTCTCTTCATTTATGAGGCGATCTTTGAATTGAGAAATTTCCACATCTCTGGAGAAAATGCCCAATTTAAAATAATGAAGTCTTTAATTCCCTAATTCACCTTTGTTAAACCACTGACATAAAAAATATCTCTGTATTAGTTGGTTAATGAGGTTGTAGATTTATGCTTTTTTTAGCTTAATTTAGCTGCTCATATTCTTCACATGAGTTTGAAAGACACAGCATTGTTCTTTTTAAAATTGTCAGTTGTGGGAGTTAGTCATTTCTGGTTTACTGTGTCACATCTGCAGTAATCTGAGCCCCGAAGGCTTCTCTCTTGCACATATGCACACCCATACATGCATCTAGTCTAAAAAGAGATGTATAAACATCACACAGACCAAGGACACAGCTGTATCATCACACATGTACATGGTACGTATAGTAATGCTTATAGAAGTCATATCTTATTAGATAATGGAATGTCAGCCACTGTGCAGAATGAGATTGGAGCAGGAAGAAGCACTTTTGTTAATAGAGACGACGATTTGGTTCAAAATATTTTATCAGATTTTCTGCATTAGCACACAACATGCCTGCACAAGTGTAATTCATAACATATGAATTAGGTCATTTGGTCTCTTGGGACAGTTGGACAGGGAAAGATACAAGGAAGGAAGGTTATGAAACGGAACAAAGCAACAAGGAAATAAGAAATTAATGACAAGCAGTAAAGGTAATGAAGAGTAACATGATAAAATAATCTGGTTTGGGCATGTCAGCAGTAAATACATGTGTCAGGAGTGCTTTTCTACCGACCATTTGGCACTAGCGGTCGACTCATCACTTTTCCGTATCAGCCATTTTCAATTTGCAAACCCTTCATCTAGAGAGCCATGGTTTGATTCCATCTGCCACAAAAAGTAATGCAAGATAAGTGAAGAGTTTAACGTAAACCAAGGAAAGGTCACCTCCAGAAGGCAGCATTAGGAACTGAAAAACAAAATAAAAAAATCTCTTTGAAAAATAATTTCACCATTTGTGTTGAGTTTTACATATTCAGGAGGAACACTGAGTGAGTGGTGTTTTTAGCCTGGAGCTATTACACTTGTGGCTGTTGTGTAGTTTAACAGCCCATCTAGATACGTATGAAATATTAAGCAGCCCCTCCGATGGGATTTCTGATATCTTCATCAGTATCGCAGTCTAATTATCAAATGTGTGTCATAATAATCCGAGAATGAGGATGAGGAGAGAGAAGACACAAACATTTGTCCAGTTATTGCAGTTGTTATTGTGCAAACTCTTACTGTTACTGAATAAATTTTGCTTGTTAGTGTTTTAAGAGAAATTTAAGAGACGCTTGTGTTCTCTGGCCAGATAAAACCTCTGATATCTACAATGCAAAACTCACTGGCAGAAAGAAGGGAGTGATTAACATTGATGGCAATATGAAAAATCAAATTTCAGAGACACAAAACGCACTATTAAATTTTTTTTTTTTTTTTTTTTTGAGTGAATCAACAGAATGGAGTCAAACACTAAGGCTTTAAAATAACCCTATCCTGCATCACACATAAATATTTCAAAGGAAAGGAAAATTCTTCTTCATTCTTCACTGATGGGCTGGTTTATTTGACATTTTCTCCTCCTAAACAGGCATATTCTTGATGTACTGTATGAAAATGACCCTGCATGATGATATATGCTTTAATGGACTGCAACCAATTATTCACTTGTTTGTATTGAAGTTAGAGCATTAAAAATAAATGAAGCTAGATAGCACAGAGCCCAGAGTGCATTGTATTTTCATAAATCCTTTTAAGTTCTATGTATATTTCAAATGGATTCTTGGAACAGTCATAAAAGAGATGAGATACATGCAACAGTAAAAGTTGTTGTTAAAAATGACAAAAGAGGCAGCAGGGGAGGTTGAGCAAATGAGAAGGAAAAAGCAAAGAAAAGAGGAATGAAAAGTGAGCGCTGGTGCCAGACAAAGGGAACATCCAGGGGAGAAAATAAGATTGAGATGAAGATGACTCGAAAGAGGAAGAATGAACGACAGAGACACATTTAAAGAGCGAGAGGGAATGGAAGTGAGAAGACTTCCGTGAGAAAGTCAGCAGTGCGTGTGTGTGTGTGTGTGTCTGCAGGAGAAAAGTACTTTTGTGAAAAATTCTGTGTGATAGAAGACAAAATCCCCTCCCGTGAGGAAAGAAGGAAGAGCACAGAAGAAGAGGAGAAAGGAACAATGATTTAAGTTTTGGATAAGACTCATAAGGCGGCAGACTGTTTCAGCAGAGGTCTCTGTTGTGAAGCTTTGTGTAGGACTGTCAGGGCCCTCTCTATTTTTGAGCAGTGTGTGGGTATATACCACTCACACCTTATAGCATCCAGTACACCTGTGGAAGTATGCTTATGCAGAATTGTCTTTTCACTGAAGTCTATCCAGAAGTCCAGTATATGCAGGGTTGGTCTCCAGTGTCTTGCTCATGAACACTTCCACAGTGTAGCCAAAGGGAAAACATGGTTGTATCATCTTCATAGCATCTCCATATGTTTCTGAGCTGATGCTTTAATTTCTAGATGAATATTAAATGCTTGCTGTAATTTATGAAGGTTTCACTAACCCTGTTGCTGTACTCATGCATCTATATTACAAATCCCACTTGATTTTGCAAACAAAATGCCTACATTAACACTTTTGCTACAACCCGTTGCGGAAAAAAATATTTGATCACCCTTGTTTTCTTCCATTTCTTGTTCATTTTAATACCCAGTACAACTAAAGGTACATTTATTTGGACAAATATAATGATAACAACAAAAATAGTTCATAAGAGTTTAATTTCAGAGCTGATATCTATCCATTTTCCATGTTTTCTTGATAATAACCAAAATCACTTCAGTTCTTACGTCAATATCTATTGCATTGTACTGACCAAAACAGTGCTTTTAGGCATTCCATGTTTTCTTTTCTGTCTGTTTTAGTCACATGATACACACAGGAGTTAGTACTTGATTGCATAACTATTGTTTTTGATGACTTTTGATGGTCTAATAATTTTTTTCACAACTGAATGACTTCTGCTTGATGGTGCTGCAAGGACTTTGACTCTCATTGAATAATCTTTAACTTCTTTTGCCTTTCCTCAAAGTAGAAGAGGAAAGTGGTGATACATAAAATCCTGGACTTTCCCATTAGACATTCAAGTTTGTATCCCGACTCGTGCTACATTCAAGGAAAAAGTCAGAGTTGGGGAGTGATATCAATAAATTCACCGCATCATTTTTAATATTACATCTTTGGGACCTCTTTGATGTTAAACTAAGTTCTGGTATTTTTCTCTAAACCTGAAGTGCTTTCACTGTCTAAAACTAAACAGAGATGCCATCCAGGCTCCAGATTACAAATTGATTTTACAAAGGAACAACATCATCAACTATATATAAATCATGGATGAACTATCTGTGGTGTTGGCTGTTGTCATATTGGTTTTGTGGAAAACCGTGGGTAGGGTTCAAGAGAAGCAAAACTTGGAATGTGCACATACTGACAACACCAACCACACATACTAAAAAACTATTCATATGGGACTAGGATTACCTGTGGACTTGTGATGAGTTAGAAAGTACCCCTCATGCTTCATGCAGCACATTCACAGATGATAAGGAAGTTTGTTTTTCACTCCATGTAATCTTCAGTTTTGACAATGACAGGCTCAGTACTTTTGGATAGCAGTTGAAAAACAGAAAAATGTTTCTTACTGTGGCTGTCATGCATCTCATCCAACTCATCATCTGTTGAGAATCAATCAATCAGTGCATATTGTTGCTGTATCACAACATGAGTCTCCTGAATTTCCACCTAAAACCCTCTTGAAACTTTCATTTATTATCTCCGGCGTATTACACCAGAAACATATGCAAAATAAATGTAGGAAACAAAAAGTGTTGCATATCCCCCTATATTACAGAGATGTCAATTTGCACAAAACTAATATTATCATAGCCTTTGCTGAAATATGGTAGGTAATCTGTGGTGGATTTATTTTATTTATAAACTACGGACATTGTAAATTCGCATTACTGCATTTAATTACAAATTACCAGAGGGTCACAGGTAATACTAGTCCTATGCGAGTAGGGCTTAACAGTACTATTATAAATGCCATCAAGTAATTTCAACAATTTATTAAATGTTAGTTGTGATTTGATAGTAATGTCAATGTGTAATAAAGGCTACTTGAGCTACTTAGTAAGCTACCTGACAGACCATACAATTTAATAGAAATGAAAACTAACATCAGCTAACACAGTGAAATCATGCGAGTTATTGCAATTAAGCACCACCAAACTTCATGACACAATCGTCTGACAACCTTGTTGGTGAAACCTCTTAAACACAACTGCGGCGAAGCTGCCTGTCAGGGAGAAAAATAAGTTTTATTCAAACAACAGCTCCAAATGTCCAACTCAGCAGATAAGCTAATGCTAGCTGTCAATCAAAGCCCACACAGCAGGGCAGACACTGACAACACTCACCTGTCAATCACAGCAGCCACTGCCTTAATTATGCATAACTTTCAGGCTTTGGATAATCTGAATGGGGAAGTTAGATAAAGATTCACCCCAGTACAGACAGAGAAATGAAATATAGAGATGAATTTTTTTTTTTTTTTTTTTTTTTTTTTTGAAACAGGGTGTAAACATGTTTATTTCTGCTGTAAAGTTGGGGTGTAAGGGTCTTTCATATGGACACTGCCCCTAATGGACATTCAAGTTACTGCAGATTTGGACTTCTATTATCATCATCATTTTCAGTTCTAAGTTGAGCCACAGAGAAGCAGAGTCACTTCAGACAGACTCTGAACAGCGATGAGTGATCACATTAGTCAAAAGCTGCATTTCCATAAAATGTCAAACCAATCTGAAATGAAAAGTCACAAAACCAAAATGCAAATGATGTGTGATTTCATTAAGTGGTTTGGAGTGAATAGCTTAGGCTAAGCATTCCATCGTTGTTTTCCACCTAAAATTCCTGTGATGTCTTTTTTAACCATGGATGAGACTGATGAGGAAACAATCAGTCATCAGTCCACATGTTCTATTGTATTAGACATGTTTATATAATTTACCAAAATATTTGGTAAGATACAGCAAACAGCTCACATGAATGTAATGTTTGCTGATCAGAATAAATAAATAAATAAATAAATAAATAAATAAATAAATAAATAAATAAATAAATAAATATCATTTTTATTGAATTTTACCATTTCCATGAACATTTTCCAGTGTGAAATTTTAACATACACATGAAATACTTTTATGGAAACACACCTAATCATGTATTTAACATCCTACCTGTCTGAAAACACCTGTGAGTGGTTTCTTCAAGGAAGTGCAAAGAAGAAGGTGGAAGTCTTGTTTCCTGTGAGACCACTGGAATTACAATATGTTGAAAGATAATTATGGAATTGTTATCCAGTGATGTTAAAAATCTATCAGGCACTAGAGCCTTGACAGAACGCATTATGAAAATGGTAGTTACAGACACACTTTTCCAAGTTAGGAAGCACATATTTCTACTGCAGCAGAGTCACAGAGGGTCTGTCAGGTGGATGACTGAGTGAACAGTACAAGATAAAAGAAGCACAGTGTCCCACCTATTGATGTCAAGGAAACTAGGAGTATTTTTAGTAAATAATTAATATAACCATTGCATCCTTCAAGTCAACAAGGCCACTCTTTCCCCAAACTGAAGTCCTTTGTGTTCACTTATAATTCAGTCAATCATTTTTATGTATATTTATGCCTCTTATTGTACAAAGAGAGTTTGAGATGAGAATGAATAATGCACACAAAAATGTCTACAGAGGAATACAAACAAGTTTAGAGCAAATGTTTGACTATAAAAGGAAAAAAGTTGAACATATTGATAATTAACATTTGCAGACACAGCATAGACATTTTGTGCTGACTGTTAACAGTTCACAGATGCATTAAATATTACTGTCTATTTCCTTATTGTGTTTGAAAAGGAAAAGTAATCTCGGATGCATTGCACTTCCATTAATAATGTATCTGCTAAATAAGCTGTGGACATCATATAAGAGAGAAAGGTTGTAGCTGTTTACTACCACAGATGGATGCACTCCTCAGTCCAACCTACTGTATATATCTGCCTCATTTAATGCTAGCAGTCATTTTAAAGCAGCGTATGCCTTTCATCACTAATTTTTCTTCAAATTTGTAAAACCCCAGTGATAGTCTAATTATCACTTAACCATTAGTCTTCCCGTGCTTATCATCCTAAATCACTTCCCTCACGGTGAACAACTTTGAAGATGACTCCATCCTAAGCAGTCCGTTTGTTTACATACCAAACCGATACGTCACTCGGTCCTTTTCGGGATTTTGTTGCAAAGTACATTGTGGGAATGGGAATTCCATGCAGCCACAGCAGCAACAAACATGGAGACAACAAGCAATGAAACCATGTAGGCTTATCATACACGTACTGTAAGGAGCGAATGAGCGGTGAGGGCCCAGCCATACCCTGTATGCAGTGGTGTAGTGGTCCCTGGAGAAGTGGGTATACTCTCAGTTTTTGGCTTCTTCTTTTTTTTTTTTAAAGTAGTCCATAAAAACGCCATTTTAGAAACAGTGACATGTATGACTATTCTATTTAGTTTACCCAAAAATCCATCAGCAGTATTTGCTCACTATTATAAAATTATCATGACTTGATCAGGAGCAGTTTGTAGGTATTACTGGCCACACAAGCAGCTGCATGAATGTAAATGTATTCAACATGAGGCAAACACAGGATAACGTTAGCCTTTAATAACGTTAGCCTACTCACACAGTTTAGCTATTATGGCAAAATCTCTTCTCTAAATGTGCGGTCATATGTCCAGTAGTTTAAAATGGTGACTCATTCTGAAATCGCCTTAAAACTTACTTCAGAACTATGTATTCCACGAAAGTAGGTTCTCTCAATATGTGTCACTCATTTGAAATATGTTTATTCTGCCTTTCTTGTTCGTATTTCCAATAATCGCACATCTTTCAACGAGACATGCAGTGACCTGTCAATCAGCTGGGGTGGCACTGGCACCTGAAGGGTCCAATCAGGTTGCAGAGATGGCCAGCGCTAGTCAGCAATATTTTCCTCGGCATGACCCGCCCTACTCTGCCTTTGATTGGCTCATCAGTCCTCATGCCTTAAGTTAACCAATCTAATCAGTGAAGGCAGCAAGTACTAGCCAATTAGAGGCAGAGTAGGGCGGGTCATGGCTTCACCATCCTAGGGGAAAACATGGGCAATTTGACTCAGATACTACTGAATGGTGCACATCAGGGCAATTTAGAAGTGGGTATACCCAATACTGAATGAAAAATAAGTGGGTATAGCCCGTATACCCCCATATACCCTGGACTACACCTCTGCCAGTATATTTGTGAAGCGTGTGATAAACCTACACAATGACATACTCTGCAAATATCACGAAACTGATGTCTAAGTATTGTTTTTCACGATCACACACCCCGTA
The DNA here is from genome assembly GCF_902148855.1 of Sphaeramia orbicularis. NCBI lineage: Eukaryota > Metazoa > Chordata > Actinopteri > Kurtiformes > Apogonidae > Sphaeramia > Sphaeramia orbicularis. Next base: position 33,520,666 of record NC_043963.1, read on the forward strand.
CTATAAGATGACAGTTGACTTACAGTGATTCCTTCCATTTCTTCTGACCTGGTGGCGGACATGGTTTCATTGCTTGTTGTCTCCATGTTTGTTGCTGCTGTGGCTGCGTGGAATTCCCATTCCCGCAATGCACTTTGCGGCAAAATTTCCGAAAAAAGGCCAGAGTGACTTATCGGTTTGGTACGTAAACAAACGGACTGCTTGTGATGGAGTCATCTTCAAAGTTGTTCACCGTGAGGGAAGTGATTTAGATGCATAAGCACGGGAAGGCCAATGGATTAGTGATAATTAGGCTATCACTGTGGTTTTACAATTCGGAAGAAAAATTAGTGATGAAAGTCATACGCTGCTTTAAAATCAGATGAACCTATATTATCTACCAAGAACTGACTGAGATTTTCAATTTAGAAAGGAAGGTGGGAATTATTCTTAGTTCCTTTGGTTAAAATTGAACAAATTAATGGTTCTTCAATTCATTCTACTGGTTATTAGGGATTAGTGACATTTCAGCCTTAGCATGAACAAAGATCTATACATATGTTCACTCTAAACATAAAAAAACCACATTGCTATACACAGCTTACACACACATGCACACACACACCAAAAAAGCTCTATAAATACAGTGTGGAGGTAATGTTCATCGTGTAAAGTAGGCGGATTAACTGGAACCAGGTCAGAGCAAAGGCAGAGCATGCTCTAGCTTTTCTCCTATTTAGCTGCTTTTCTCACCATTTTACCAACATATTGCTTCTGTAGCTATTTTCTTTGCTGAGGAACACTGGAATGGTTATCTCCTCCAACCCCACACACTAATGCTTCACCAGTGCCACTTGTTCCCAAACTTAGGGTTTGATTTTTCTAAGTAGATCATCCATCAGGCATGCAGGTTTTGTTGCTGATGCACTATATTATATTGAATTACAGATTGTTAGCGTGAAGCGGTGCAGTATATGTTTAATGTACAGTGAATCGAGGGGAAAATGCATGAAAACTGGCTTAAAGTTAGGACTTGGTGTGGACAATTACAGACACTAGGAGTTAACAGTTTTTGTTATATTTGGAGTTATCAGTGTCGACTGCAGTGATAAATGAAATCTCTGAAAGTCTGCCAAAACCGTGCCGTTCTACACTCAAGAGTATTTCTATTTCAGTCAGGATTTTCAGAAAAGACCCATTTTTTTCTAACAGGGAAGCATTTTTAGATCTCTCTATGCTTTGGCTAGGGCGGTACAGTGTGTGCATGAGTATGTAGCTCAAAGTGATTGAATGAGAGTGGGAATGAGTGAATGACTTCACAAACTTGAATGTATTAGCATCAATACATTTCGCAGCCTCTCATAAATGGCTAGATGCACGCAATCAATCAATGGGATTCCTCTATAATGGTGTAGAATTAGAGTTAAAGAGTAGAGCAGGACTAGGGAAAAGACAGGGAGGGAACACTGATGAAGGAAAGACCCCAAGAGTGAAGGAAATGGAGGAGGTGTGGCAGGATCGGCAGACACAGAAGAGCGGCTTTGATTTTTATTCTGAGAGTCAGTCAGGGTAAAGAATGCACCTCAGCCTAACCATCTCAGTATTAAACTCATCCATCCTGTAGGAGAGAGAAACATACAGTGGGGGGGGGGGTATGAGCATGAGACTCTGAGAATCTGTGTTTGCAGAGCAGTCATCTTTCACCTGTAGCTAGCAGAGATCTCGACTTGCATAATGCAATGTAAGGATAAAGACTCCTTTATGACCAGCTGAGCCAATAAATCCAGATCAGTTCTGACCTCTTTTTCTTCCCTGCTATCTCTTCTTGTCTTTGCTATAGAGAGAGCAACCAGTCTCAGCAGCTGAACTCTCACCAGCTCTTTGCATCTTAAAACGGCATTGCAGACATATAGACTATAGACTTGCCTTCATCAGTGCATTGAACCAACACTTGCTGCTTATATATAATGCTCCCACCCACTCTCATGCCTCCCCACTGGTACAATTAAAAAAACATTTTTAACCTATCTTATTTTCTCAGTATGTTTAATTGCCCACAGTATATATTTCTCGATCTTCACCAACCATTCCCTCAGGTGCAAAGTCTCAAAGTTGCAATAATTGTTTTCAATTAAAACCTGCTGTGTGGGAACTGTCCTTCACTTTCCTTTGCTACTGTATATCACCGTTTAGGGGAATGGCTACCAGAAGATGAGGGGTAGTGGTTTTGGCAGCCTTCGCTATGATTGGATGGGGAGCCACAGTTGAAGGACTGATAAAGCAGTGGCTTGTTGGATCCGTCTTTACAACAGCTTGGGGTGTTATGTAAATGTCGGTGTAGCTAGGCTGGCAGAGGAAGAACAATTAATCAAGCCCAATGACAAATGTAACGACCGAGTAATAAGTGGCTACTCCTCGAGTTATTGGATCGGTGATACCTAGGTAATGTTTTTTTTTGTCCTTCTTACGCCACATTATTCAGTATTTGTACCTTTTATGTCAGTGTCTGGTCGGTGTCCTAGCTAGGCTGGCCCAGATTCTAGCCCAGTTTTAAGACTTTTTTGCTGAACTTAAACAAACATTGAACCAAGCATGTGTTGTGAGTTTTGGTGTCTTCAATCTGAACCAGCATGTGGAAAAGCCCCAATTAACACAAGAGACGACTCCAATAATGTCAAATTGGCCAAGGTAGACTATGTTGGAGTATTCTGTTAGGCCTCTGGAGAGCTATTTGGAGGACAGAAAACTGCAGGCTGGTTTCACCGGCTCCTCTCTCCGCTCCTTATTCCTCTATCACAAAAGGTAACTGTAGTCATTCACACAACAAACTAATGACCAAGATAAATAAGGAGAGGAGTGGAAAACATGACAAGACACACAGTGAAGTGAGAGATAGCCCAAGAGGAAAGAGAAAGGTGACAGAGAAAAAAAAAAAAAAAAAAAAAAAGAAGTAAGTATTAAGCTTTGCAACACAGCAATGGAGAAATGACAGATGATGATAAAAAAACAAAGCACACGCTCTGGTAATGAATGCCACTTTAATGAACTACTCTTTCTACCCCTCTATCTCTACTACTATTTCCCCCTGTATTCTATATTTCTTTCTGTTCCCTGTTTCTCTGTCACTTCCAATCTCTCTCTCCCTTTTTTTCCACTAACACCAGAGAGCCATGGGGATAGGATAACTCATTACTTATTCATTGCTTCTCGACACATACTGTATGTATTTACAAGGCCTTGAATATTGGTTAAATCAGTATACGGCAATAAAGTGCAAAAAAATTTTAAAAATGTATTATTTTTATAATTATTATCATTATTGCCTTGCCAAAATTACAGCACTTTTATGAATCTTGATGGAAAAGTATGAAACAAGGACAAACTCCTTAAATTCTGAAGTCGATCCATAAAAAGCTGTGAAGGCTGAATTTTTTTTTTTTTTTTTTTTTTTCACTTTCTTTAACATCAGAGAGCCCCAGGCTGCATCCAGACTAATGTATGTTCATTTTATAACAGTTTTGAAGTGAGAACGATCCCTGCCTACACTAGTATTTTAGTAAAATCTCCAAAATATCCTCTGATATTTGCAATATTTACAATATGCCTGTCATGTATCACATGATGCTAACTGGTAACCACTGGACACAGTAAACAAATCACTTGAATAACAGCTCGCTTGGTGTGAATTTAATCAGAAGTGAGAGTTTAACTGCACAATATTTGCAAACAGAAGCAACTGTAATTCAGCACCCATGTAGCAAAGGGGAAAGTCTTGTTTTCTTGTTTTCAGGCAGGAGTAGTGTGTCTGTGTTGTAATTTGTCAAGTCTATGGTTTTTTCCGTCCACACAACAAACTAACTATGGAACTTCTGAACTAAAACAAGGTCAGAAGCATTTCCAAAACTCTATTTTGGGGAGATAAAACACTGGAGTAGTGTGAATGCTAGATGTAAATGCAGGAAATGTTATGCAGTTTAAAACAAAAACATTTTAACGAGAACAAGCTAACTTAAGCAATGGTCAGAAATAGTAGCCAATTATTAAAACAGTAAAGAAAGATCATCATTTTGGTTCATTTGTTGTTTAATGATGTTCTAGCTCCTCTCCTTATAATTATTATGTGTAATTAAGCTACCTCCAAACTAGCCTCGGAAGAATTTCATGCCTGTCTTTCCTTCTCCTTTTCTCTGGTTCATTTGTGAGCAGAGGTGAGACACCACTGAGTGCAGCTTAGCAATCAATAGCTATGTTTTATTATCTGACTGTCAAGGTAATTTTATGTGAACTTCTGAAATGGTGAGAAGAAATACAGAGTAAATCAGATGTGCTGGTATCGCACAGGGTGAAACAGATAGAATTCATAAATATGAAATGTAGTTGAAAACGCATAAAGAGAAGATACAGAAATTGTTCATGTTGCGTTTCGAAATTGTTCACGCTAAGAGGACGCAGCATTGTTGGGATTTCACTGATATAATCTTCATCTTATCTAAAGGATAATTTTACAACAGTTTATAAAAAGTGCAGAAACCTGACTTTGTTGTGAAAACCAAACACAACTCAACACAACTCTCTACCAGCACAAAAGCAGCTGCGTGAATTTGTGTGTTTAGATTGTTAGGAATCATTTCATTCTGGCTGCATGTTGAGCTGCACTAATGAAGATTTCATGAAGATTTCATGAGGTTAATTCTACCCTTGCTGCATTGTAGTGGTGTTTGTGCTGCTTGTAGGTACAAGACTCATTGGCACAAGTCGATTTATTGTTTTAATCAGAGTTTATCGGCTTGTGTTTGATACTGGTAGTTAGTGTCTCAATGTAACAATAGAAATCAAAACTTAAATTAGTGTTTGCGAGAGAGAGCAGTTCAGTATTTCTGTATGTGTAGATTAGTAGAAAATGCTGCTGAAGTTCTTTTTTTTTACCTCCACCAGTAGCCCCTTTTACACAGCACTTCTGTTACGGGAATATTTCGCCTTTTTTCCGGAACATCTGTGTAAATGAAATGGTGGGATCATTTGGTCCCACCTTTATGATGGCTCTGTAACATCTCTGGTGGTAGTAACAGAGCCATGATTTAAAAAATCATGGTTCTGGAACGCTATGTAAAAGGAACACCTCTTGTTCCGCAACCAAGGTGTGACGTTTTGATGACATATGCATGTGCAACTCCCGCGCCGGGGGGATTTAAGAGTGAACGCAGGCCATGTACAGTAAACAAACATGTCAATGCGACCAGAAAGACATTGAACTGGGGAGATGCCAAGATCCGCGAGCTGTTGTCACTTCAGGTGGAGGACTCTATCCATGCTAACGTTTACGGAATGGTGAAAGACTCTGGAGAGGTTAGCAACACCGCTATGCTTGGGGTATTTTTGATACGCAAGTTATATGTCACAATATACGCTGTGCTGTGCTAGTTGATTCCAGAACACAGGTCCGCTGTGTAAAAGTCCAGCCTGTCTCACCTCTGTTACTCCTTTGGCTTGGCAGTGGAAATTGGTCAATGGTGGAAAAAAGGTGGGATCACCATTTCTCCTTTTTTCTGGGATCTCTGTAAAAGTGGCTTGTGAATTCACTTGTAGCATGTGTCCTCTCCTAGTGTGTGCAAACAATTTCAGACAATTACAAATGAATTTGGCTGAAATTTGGTGAACAGATACCTCACTCAAGGATCAGTTATTCAGTTTTGGCACTAAGCTGATGGTGGGACTTCTGCCACTGTCAGTATCGGTTTGAAGCGTGATGTTTTTTTTATGTACAATAGGAAAGTGAATGTAATGTACATTCAGTTTGTGTAGGACTTCCAGCTATAAATCACTCAGTCACTCATTTATCTCCCTTAAGTTAGCTTGTCACAACCATAAACTTCACAGAATGAGAACCAAGCTAGTGCTGCCTTTGGTTTTTGGACTACCAGTTCAAAGCTATGAGCTTTTGAGTGCATTTTGGCTATTGCATTCTTTTAAACAAGAGGTAGACAGACAGATGGACAATGCCCAAGAGGTCATGTGTGTGCTAATGTTAAAGGTAAAATAATTAACTTCATCACACAAACAGAAAGACAAAAAACATTTGAAAGTCTTGTTATTGTTAACCACAACCACGAGTTGAGCTGTCTGGCGTATTCTATTCAATAAATAGAAGCTCTGAAAGTCTGACTCACTGGGTAGTAAAGCCTTCTACTAGCCCTAAAATCTTCTGAATGGAGCGATATTTGACAGAGACCACTAGACTCTTACAAAAGGGTCATTCATAAACAAATAAGACCAGAATGACCATGTCTGGTGGTCATTGTGGTGGTCAGCACCAAGTGCCTGTCAGTGGTATTACACTGTAAGATATTTGCTCGTTCACTTCATTTTAATGTTGACATCCTTGGTCGTTGATCACGACCTACAATGGTAAACATTTACTTTGGAGAAAACATTGTGTTGGTTAATTTGTTATTATTTGGGTTCATTTTTTAGACTCAACACCAGAGATCACTGTCTGACATAACAAGTTTTAACTTTATGATGTTTCCTACAAATTATCTGAAAACTTTTTTTTTTTTCTTAAAGGTAAGGAATGAGTTTTGGTCATCACCCTGAGGAAATACAATACTTGTCTGAAATTCTGTACCACTAAATATCATGTTTGTCTTGAAGACTTTATTATAGAACAAATAACAGATGATGAAGATATTTATAGACAGTGCCTCATGTTACATGCACAAGCAAACATTCCCTTATGCAACTTTCGTTCATGTACAGATGGAGTTAAGATGTCTGTGTTCAGAGAATAATGTACAACCCTCTATGGTGCACACTAATGGTGTTTCTTCAGTGAAACTATAGCTTAAGGACACTGAAGGTAGGTTATAATGATGCTGTGGTATTGCTGCTGAGGTGGCCTTACTTTTCAAGCTGTTCGAAGAAATCTCAAGTCTTAATGACTCTGACAGCGAAGTCATCACTTACAGCTGGGGCTGATACAGGTTGATAGTTACTATTAGGCTTCCAAAATGGAAATACTGACTTTAACGGAAAATAACATACACCTCAAAAGATAAACTCGCTCCCACATAGATACTACATAATGCAAAATTCTTGGCCAGTACTGATTCAATATGACATTTTAGCCCAGTGTTTTCCAACCTTGGGGTCGGGACCCCATGTGGGCTCGCCTGAAATTTCTAGTAATTGATAAAAATACAAATAAAAACTTACTAATAAAATATATATGGTGAGTTGGAAGAATCAATCACAATACATAAAAGACATGACAAATTCTGAAGCTAAAACTGAAGCACTGTGGTACTGTTTATCTTTCAAATGTTCATTGTGGTCGGTTTCAGATGCTGCAGCTCTTTCATAATTCATAGTTTGAGTTATTGTTTGTTCAGTATTAACTGTCAGCCTTGCAAATCCAAGCTGGACTGACTGTACATATCCTGAACAAGGAAAATAAAATTCTCACTTTGTGCAGTAATGTACACCTGGCTTTTCTGCCTCCGACCATAATAATATACATTATACAGAGTAAATGTCATCTAAAATTAACATTTATTTGCAACATAGTATAGCACAAAAACAAGTTAATTTGAGCAAAAAAAAAAAAAGTCTCTGTTTTGAATGTCTGGGGTCGCCAGAAATTTGTGATGTTAAAATGGGGTCACGAGCCAAAAAAGGTTGGGAACCACTGATTTAACCAGTATCTGATGTTTTGTTTTTTTTGTTTTTTTTTTTTTAATATTTGCACTTCCCTTAACAACAAAAATAAAAAACATTAACTATTTTATGTATCTGCCACTGCCATCTGTGAAAAGACATCTCATATACCAATACCGATAAAGGCTGATATCAACAAACATCCGCCACTACCAATGTCTGGCTGATACACTGGTGCATCCCTATTTTTTATACTTAGTTTTATGCTCAGATTGAGTGATTCAGAATTACGCAGGTTTTTATTACCTTGAAATTGATGTTCAGTTCACGAGTACATTTTTAAATAATTTAATAAAGTGAAAGTCAATGCAGTACATGTGTGTCCATTTATTTTTATTTTTTTTGGAGGAGGGTGGGATATCAACACATTAATCAGCTATTGGCTTTTTCCTGCTGAGAGCTTCTTCCATGTCTTACATCTCATCTGCTACCTGAGTCTATAATGAAGTTGAACTGGTTGATTGATGTAGTTTCCTAAAGCTGCATACTGCCTTGATTTCAATAAGCATATTTAATAATGGATTTTATGCTCCTAGACTTTACATACTTACTGCACAGATATCCACAGTAGGGAATCCATAGGTAAATATTTATGTGAGCGAGTAAACAAGGCAGGGGGTGGTAAAGCAGAAGGGTTCAGAGGGGGACAGAGGGCTCAGCTGGAGGAGACAGAGTGCAGATGAAATGGGGATGGATGAGAGCAGGAGGGCAGAAGATGAGCATGTGAGCAAGGAGGGCAGGACATGCAAAACCTCTGGCATCATTCACAGCTAAGGGAGAAAAACAAACATATGCTCTGTGTGTGCTTTATCCTTAAGCTGATTCTTATGTAACATAGGTGGCATGTGTAGAGTAGTAAGCATGAAATTCATTTTATTGACTTTTTTTTTTTTTTTTCCTCGGAAATACTGGCTTCACTTCGACTACATCTGTGTTTGCTATTTCTTTTTTTTTTTTTTAGCATGACTGGTATTTGCTGCAAGCACAACCAAATCTATGAAAACAACAACAACAGTGTTATCTTGAGGGGCCATCACTGACTGCCAAATGTGTCACATTTCACAGAGGGTTTGAAAAGTTGTATTGTTAGATCGATGTACCGCTTAATCTCTTACAATCGCCATCTGTAGCCTACTATCCCAGATGCTGAGATGGAAAATCTGTGTGGTTGGTGAAAATGGTGGTGGAGAAGCTTAAGTCTCCATCCTCAGCAGCAGAATCTCAGTGAGGAACAGTCACACTCGACATCCGTAAGAGCACCAGGACAATTACAACATGCGCTCTAATCTTCTATTATGGAGTACCATTACAGTATAATGGGATATTGATGTCTGTATTGCACTGCCATCTACACAACCCCAGTATTAGTTTCTTATTGATAATAACATAAATTCATAAAAATGTCTTTTATTTGCTGGGCTTGATGTGCTTTCTCTTTCTGAACCTCTGACCACTGTAACTAATAAGATCAAAACAGGTTTTTTTCTATATTTTTGCTGTTTGTACATTTCCGTGTTCTCACTTCTCTCAGTTTGGAGAGCAGTGAGTCAACTCAAAAAGATGTGGGTTGAGCAATGCCGCCAGCCTTCCATCGTCATTTTTTTCTGCCTTTTCCATTATAAAACTGCTACTTGAAACCTATTTGTCTTGGTTTGATAATATAATAAGAAAATTCATCACCCGCGATGAACTCTGAGAATCAATAGGAGGAAATAAGCAAAATTCACTCTTCCAATTCACTGCACTCAAACCATGAAAAACTATAATTTTCAAAGCAATCAGATGCCATAAAAACAGTCAGCATTTTCCTGATCCCAAGAATAGACTGAATCTGCTTAATTTGTGTCCATGCGTACCTACAGTGTAACCTACAGGACTCGTATAACAGCAAAACAAATTGAACATGAACCAGTGCAACACACCACACCGTTTTTAATTTGTTTTTAAATGTCAGAAAATGATTACGGCGCACAGTAGCAAAACTATTTTTTAACCTCTCATATAGTAATGAATTTTGGCGTGGACTTTTATGACGCAGAAATACTGCAAGCTGAAAAGACCAGCTGATTTTAATCTCATCCAACATTTCCTCAACAACAGTTTTGTGTTACATGTATATATATAGCATTCAAGCTGATCTTAAAATATAATTATATCTAAAAGACGACTCACAAATCTATCTCTCCATCTGTTGTTATCCTTCTGGTCCATTTCGTTCTCCAAATATTTCTGACTAGCGAGTGCACATTATAGGTCAGTCAGCTGAAAATGAATCCAGGATTTTTTAAAGGGTAGAAGGCTTGGATATAACCTGAGTTGCATGCACACTCAGAAAAGCCTGATGACCACAAAGCATCAGGTACACACACACACACACACACACACACCTGAACACCCACGTACTGTACTATTCTGTATGTGTGGTTATGTGTTTGGTGTGCTGGTTCATCTGTTACAGTATCGGGCTTGTCTATTGAAACCCAAGGACAGCAGATTTTTGCTACGAACAGTACATTACACAATGAGAAGGTGCACACGTGATCTGAAAGCCTTTTGTCCTTTAGGCTACGGCCATGAACTCTACATGAGGGGAGTTCAGACACAAAATACTGCAGCTAACAGGTTGTATTACAGCAATGTGACCATAGATAGATAGATAGAGAGACAGATTGAAATCCAGCTGAAACATCATGTGACTTGCATATTGTGAAGCTGACAGCTCAGCAGGTGTGAACGGTGCGAGATGCAGCATGAACCTGAAACTGTGTGCTATAAGGTTCCTCACACCCCGTTATGTAAAATCAGAGCATGCATCGTACGCCGTCTAAAAGTGACTGTGGTGGGAAATAGAGAGCAGCTCTCACAGTCAAATGAGATGAATATGTGTGCGAACCACTTTCTCTTGTACTTTTCTTCTCGCCTGCCCCCTTTTTGTCATCGCCAGCTTCTTTTCCTCAGCCACTCTGTTCGCTTTCTTAGTTCAGCAGCCTCTTTTAGTGTCTCTCTAGGGTGCAGTAGTATAGTAGCCTATACTAGATTTTCTCTGATGTTTTCTCTTCTCTCCCCCTGCTCTCCTTGTTTATCCAATTGCACAGGCTCATATGAAGCAAGTTAATGAGGCCAGTAGGGGGTGGACTCTGCTTTGATAGCAAAAAATACTTTTGGTCATTGCAGTAATGAACAGTTAAACACTTATTATATAAAATGATATTAACTAAATGTACTTCTGCTCTAACCATTAAATCACTGAGAATGCTGTCAGTGGGAAATGCATTTGCTTCTGCTGCACTTTTGCATTTGAGTTTACAGTGTTATCATGACTTTAATTGCCCACTTAGAACATGATATGATGTGCTTGATTCTTCAGGGCCTTGCACTTCATATGCTGAACTATGGAGAATGTATATCGGTTGGAATAATTGATGCATAATTCAGGAGAGGATAACTGGAAAAACTGAAGCTGGATGCTATTTCTCTGAATCAGCAATGAGAGAATGCACAAGCAAAGAAATGCAAAGGCTTTGACTTCATTTGCCACTATTAAATATGTAATTAATATTGTAACTAATGTATGGCAAACTAACTGAAGCCAATATTAGAGGATTCTTAAAAGTGTCAGTTATCATAAATAAACCTATTAAGTGATCTCTTGGATAAGGAGCTGACCTATACTGAAACCTTCCATTCGGCTACATTATTATACACAATTATATTATAACAAAACTTGGTTATTATGCAAGTATTATGAAATGACAATGGGATCTCCAAGAATTCAGGAGAGGATAACTGGAAAAACTGAAGCTGGATGCAATTTCTCGGAATCAGCAATGAGAGAATGCACAAGCAAAGAAATACAAAGGCTTTGACTTCATTTGCCGCTATTAAATATGTAATTAATACTGTAACTAATGTATGAGAAACTAACTGAAGCCAATATTAGAGGATTCTTAAAAGTGTCAATGATCATAAATAAACCTATTAAATGGTCTCTTGGATAAGGAGCTGACCTATACTGAAACCTTCCATTTGGATACATTATAACAATTCTGTTATATCAAAACTTGGTTATTATGCAAGTATTATGGGGTCTCCAAGAATTCAGGAGAGGATAACTGGAAAAACTGAAGCTGGATGCAATTTCCCTGAATCAGCAATGAGAGAATGCACAAGCAAAGAAATACAAAGACTTTGACTTCATTTGCCACTATTAAATATGTAATTAATGCTGTAACTAATGTCTGATGAACTGAAGTCAATATTAGAGGATTCCTAAAAGTGTCAGTTATCATAAACAAACCTATTAAGCGGTCTCTTGGATAAGGAGCTGACCTATACTGAAACCTTCCATTTGGATACATTATAACAATTCTATTATATCAAAACTTGGTTATTATGCAAGTATTATGGGGTCTCCAAGAATTCAGGAGAGGATAACTGGAAAAACTGAAGCTGGATGCAATTTCTCGGAATCAATGCACAAGCAAAGAAATACAAAGACTTTGACTTCATTTGCCACTATTAAATATGTAATTAATGCTGTAACTAATGTATGGCAAACTAACTGAAGCCAATATTAGAGGATTCTTAAAAGTGTCAATTACCATAAATAAACCTATTACGTGGTCTCTTGGATAAGGAGCTGACCTATACTGAAACCTTCCATTTGGATACATTATAACAATTCTATTATATCAAAACTTGGTTATTATGCAAGTATTACAAAATGACAATGGGGTCTCCAAGAAAAAAAGTACCAAACTCGCCAAATATCTCCATCTATGCTGACAACCAGAAGTATAATAATAATAATAATAATAATAATAATAATAATCATGAAATTTAAAAAAAAATACAAGGGATTCTTACAATTGACTGACCCTGTGATGTTGAACTTTATTCTGTTACTCTCTGAGCAGCTGGAGATTTTCACTGCAGCTGTTTTACGCACGGTGGCTGCACAGCGCGCACCATCGTCGGCAAAAGCAGCAGCGCGGCACAGAACATATCCGTTTATCGTTTTCTTTCGCATGCCTTTTTTTTCTTTGTTTTTGTTTTTTGGTTGTTTTTTTTTTAAACAGAAACAGCAGATGCTAACTCGAGTTTTCTAGTCAAATGAACTCATCGCGCTTTGAGTTCTACTATGTGCCTTACCTTGAGTTGTCGCGGCTCTGGAGAACTGTGGGTGCGTTTGTGTGCAGCAGCGCCCCTTATCCAAAATGGAAACTGTGTTCCTACTTCGTACCTGGAGTCGAGGGAGGAAAAAAAAAAGAAAAAAAAAGAATACACTAACGGAGAAGAATGGTTTGTTGTTGTTCTTGTTGTATAAAAAGCGACTGTGGTGTGAACTAACTGCAGCTCCTGCTCTGGCACGACTGTCTGTTCTTCGGTGGGAATTAGTTTGCTTGTTTCTGACTGCCGCCCTCCCTCCTACTCACTCTCACTCACTCACTGTCACCCACCCATGAGAAATAAATAATCTTTCATCTCTCTCTCTCTCTCTCTCTCTCTCTCTCTCTCTCTCTCTCTCTCTCTCTCTCTCTCTCTCTCTCTCTCTCTCATCCTCTCAATCTCTGTGCCTCCTAGCAGGTGGGCATCTTTGAATAATGTGAGATCATTATTAAAGACTGCTGGAGGCCAAAATGTGAGTCTTCCTCTAAAACACTTGATTCTGACATGAGGAGAAACCCAAATGAAAGGCTGTTTTTCTAAAGTTTAACAAAGTCTGTGCCATGAGAGTGTGTGTTGTGTGGTTGTTGTCCGGTGAGCTGGCATGCATGCAGGCAGAGGATTGGGAGTGGTCGGGATTAAAGCGTTGGATTATACCTCAACATTTCATCATTTCATCTCACACACTGGAGGCAGACTGGTGGTGAACAATGACATCACTCTTTGGCAGACATAGACAAACAGACAGATTCATGTGGGTAGAGATAGAGAGCAAAATAAATAAATAAATAAATAAAAATAACAGAGAACTTTGGAGAGAAAACCTTTCACCTCTTAGACCAATCCATGTAAATCTAATGCTTTTGGCAGACACAAAGGGTACACAGGGTACATGAGGTCAGCAGGATGAGATAGATATTCACTGTGTATATATTTGTTGTGTGGCTAAATGCATCTGCGTCTGTGTTTCTGTATGGCGGATTCAAACACACAGCCAAGTCGGACTATGTGTGTGTGTGCATACTGACAGATGGCTGCTGCAATGACGCAGGGACTAACTACTGGGTTTCTGTGCGTCTGTTACATTGCATGGCTGTGCACATGCTAGTTAGTGCACCATGTGGGTATGTTTGTATTCTATGGAAAGCCTAAAAGGTCATATTCACTCACTCAAATGTCTATCCAGTACAGACAGATGTGAAACGCCTGAACACCTGTGAATTACAGGTGTTGAGAATTAGTTTTTTAACTGATGTTGGACACTTTCATTCAATCTGTTACAGACACATATTAAATCAATCCCTTTCATTGAGTTTACACAGATATTTACAAAGATGTTCAGCTGCGTGCCTTTATTTGCACTGTGTTTTGCACCTGTTACTGCTGCGGAGGAAGCAGGAATGGACCCATATGCAGATTCAGATACAGGCAGGCAGCCAATGATTTTATTAGTTGTAAACATCAAAAAACAAGGCAAAGATACACCACAATCTGTCGAGAAGGTGAGTGGTACGGTATGGTGTTTGCTGAAGGATAACCATGTGAGTGTGGGTGTTGATTGGAGACGACCGGAGAGTTGAGGTGTGGCCAAAGAATATCTAACTAAAGACAGAAGATGTATTTCTGGGTGTTAACACATCATGGCATGTTTCGTAACAGTCAGCCGTTTTGATTATTTTTAACATTTCATCTTCTGTATTTGCAAATGATCAGGGCAGCTGATGAGATGATGTGAAAACAATAATGACAGCTTGTGGTTTTGCAACAGGTGGGGAACATTTTGCTCTTCTATGTCTCTGTTCTTCTTTAAAAAGTTAAAATACTCACACTAACTAAACATTCCACTAATCTCTAAGAAATCTGCTCAGCTGTACTTCAAGACAAACCGTCACAAACATTAGGAGAGTGGTGGAGCTGTTATTGAGCTACTGCTGTTGACTGACAGTGGTATAAGAGAAGTTTCAGGTAACTAGGTGAAGGTTATCTAATGCTGCGTTCCGGGCATGTTTATGAGGTCGTGAGTCACGACTTCAAACCACGACTCATGACTTTGTAGCGTTCCAGGCAAGTTACGCCAAACTGTCTGAGAGCAAGGCATTGTGGTAGTTAGATGTAAATAAACCAGCATGGCGGACTGGACGGAGCTTATGCTCATTTACAGTCATTTCTATCCCAGAGGTTTTTGCTCTTTGCTTATTTGAAGGAAACAGATGAGGAAAAACAGCACATAAGGCAGGAGAAACTGTTTTACTTTTTATGTTATGTTAGTTGTATATTTGGATACGTATTTGGTATTAATTTATTCTTGCACTCAATGGACTAAAAACTAGCTAATGCTAGAGCAGCTGCTGATTATGCAGAACATTTGCAGATAAATAACGTTAGAGGAATACCTTGTTTTAATAAACAGTCTGCATAAACACTGCATCCATGGGGACCGCCATTGTTTGACGGGCTATGTGATGTCAGAACTCAGAAGTGGGAGTACATCAGTCTAGTATGAGTTCACAGGTGGGAAGTCATGGGTTTGACTGCCGTTCCAGTGCATTTTCACCAGTAGGTTGGAAAAACACGAGTTATGGGTTGCCTGGAACGGAGGATATATTCCAAAATTGCTATCTTCCCACTCTGGTTAAATCATCTTTCACATATTATTATTATTATTATTATTATTATTATTATTATTATTATTATTATTATTATTATTAATTTATTTACAGGGTGGGGAAGCAAAATTTACAATATTTTGAGGCAGGGATTGAAAGACAGTGTATGACCAATTAATTTATTGAAAGTCATGAGAATTTATTTGCCACAAGAAAATTGACATAATAGAAAATGTTTTTATTCTATGTGTCCTCCTTCTTTCTCAATAACTGCCTTCACACGCTTCCTGAAACTTGCGCAAGTGTTCCTCAAATATTCAGGTGACAGCTTCTCCCATTCTTCTTTAATAGTATCTTCCAGACTTTCTCGTAATAGTTTTGCTCATAGTCATTCTCTTCTTTACATTATAAACTGTCTTTATGGACACTCCAACTATTTTTGAAATCTCCTTTGGTGTGACGTGTGCATTCAGCAAATCACACACTCTTTGACGTTTGCTTTCCTGATTACTCATATGGGCAAAAGTTTCTGAAAAGGTATGGATAATAGTGTTAGGTATGATTATGACATCAATATATGTTTGGTTTCAAAACAATTGACGTAGTGCCTGCGGAGAAAAAACAACTAAATGTTCATTGTAAATTTTGCTTCCCCACCCTGTATTTTTTGCAGTTTCTGAGTTACCATCCATCCATCTATCCATCCATCCATCCATTTTCTTCCGCTTCATCCGGGGCCGGGTTGCGGTGGTAACAGTCTAAGCAGGGATGCCCAGACTTCCCCCTCCCCAGACACCTCCTCCTCCAGCTCTTCCGGGGGGACCCTGAGGCGTTCCCAGGCCAGCTGAGAGACATAGTCTCTCCAGCGTGTCCTAGGTCTTCCCCGAGGTCTCCTCTCGGTGGGACATGCCCGGAACACCTCCCCAGGGAGCTTTCCAGGAGGCATCCGAAACAGATGCCGGAGCCACCTCAGCTGGCACCTCTCGATGTGGAGGAACAGCGGCTCTACTCTGAGCTCCTCCCTTGTGACTGAGCTCCTCACCCTATCTCTAAGGGTGCGCCCAGCCACCCTGTGGAGGAAACTCATTTCGACCACTTGTATCCAGGATCTTGTCCTTTCGATCATGACCCAAAGCTCATGACCACTGGTGAATGAAAATCTGCATTACTTGATAGTTTTTTTTTCGATCACAAAAATTCTTTATTAGATTCTGTGTACTCAGTCTGTAGAAATTCTACGCAGTGATGCCACAATTTTTCTCTAATCACAGATGGTTTCATAACGATACAGGAGTTAAATACGTGATTGACAGCTGTAATTACAAATACCTGACCTGGTCTTAGACTCTACTGTTCTACAACTCTTAGCGTGAAAGTTTCAAAAAGTGGCTTCAGATCATCTTTAATTATATTTAGTTTTTTTTTTCTTTTTTACACACTTTAACATTCAAATTTAAAATTAAAATATGATGTAAATTTAAATGTAAATTTTAAATTTAAAGTTGAAATTTAAAACATAAAAATTTAAATTCAAAATTTAAATTTAAAATATTTAAAATTTGAATTAAATTTTTTTATTTTGAATTTAAAATATTTTAATTTAAATTTGAATTTTGAATTTGAATGAAGTAGAATTCAATTTTGAATTTAAAATTTGAATTTGAATTTGAATTTGAATTTTGAATTTCAGTTTGAATTTAACATTCCATAACATAATATAACATTCCATATTCTAAAATTCCATTTATAATTTTACAGTTCAAATGCGTGGACATCTGCGGAGTCAAGTACGCCAGCTCTGTGGAATATTACAGCTCAAAGATGATGATAAAGATTCTGTCCATTCACAGGCCTTTGCAGTGAAAAAGATATGGCTTAGGTTAGGATAAGAACCCACAAAAGAGAGGAGAACAGAAAAGTGATATAATCGACAAAATCTTCTTGATATAAAACAGAGGTTTTGACAAATAACAGCTGAGCTGTTCTTAGTCACACCTCTACTGTGCAGACCCTGTTGCTTGTCATAGAAGCAACATGGCAGCACAGCTACCCTTGATATTTGGCCTCATTATTCCACTTTGGATGGTGTGAATTCTTGAGCTTTTTTTGACTTAGACTTTATTGTGATTCAGATACAGAAGCGTACACAGAATGAAATGTTGTTGCATTTGCTCGCTACAGTATAAATATAACACAATAAAAATATAGAATATAGACGGTAAAAATGTGAAATACATAAAATATGCACACAGTGGAATTTTGTGGTTCTTGCCTACTGTAGAGTTCTTTTAAGGTTAGTGCTAGGTTAATGTTAGGGTGGTAGTCTACATTAAATCTATGTAAATATGTGGAAATGGAACATATGTGTCATAGAGAAGACAAGGATAAAAATTGGGCTTAAAGCAGAAGCAACAGATAGCACTCTTATTTTACCAGCATCCTACCAAAAGTCTGACTTTCTTTCTCCTTCACATACATAAACACACATGCAGTCGCACATGCAAAAACACATTCAAGTGTTATTGCTTTTTTGCCCAAGTGCTTACAGTCTTTTCCTTACAGACATTCACAAGAGACCTTGAGTCTGCTGCAGCTTCCATTTGCTGAAAATACATTCATACAAAGGTGTTTGTGTGTGAGAGTGAGAGAGAGAGAGAGAGGGTCAAAATGCTACAAATAATGGAAATGGCAGCATAAAATCTAAACAGTTATTAGTGGTTCTTGACTGATTGCACCCTCACACTGCATATTTTGGCAAACTCTAATTAGCCTACAAGACCAAGCTTTTATGGGATTTTTTCCCCTGGTTGTCTACATTTGTATCTTGGCTTGAGCAGCGTTTTTTTTTTTTTTTTTTTTTTCAAACCATAATGCAGACATCATTTTAGGTCTTCACAACAACATGGTGGGATGAACATGACCGAGGCATGATTGGTCCATCACAGAGGTGAGAGGGATCCATTTTGTTTTATCATGAATCACCATCATCATGATTCAGTGTTTATGTAATGAGAAACAATAACCTTTAACCTTCACGAGTGTGTGAAAACTAGGCTAAAAAACAGTCACCGTTGAACACCTTTCACAGCTGGACAAAGCTCGCCTGTTAGCTGGCCAGAGAGAACAGGTCAGCTAAATTATCACTACCGAGCAAAACAAAAAACACAGCTGCTGGAGTAAAAGTAAACTGCACAGTGGCTCGGAGGACTCAAAGCAAACATTTCTGTGCCAAATGTGCCATTCGGAGCCTGCAGGCTTCAAGGCCAGCAGTCATCTCAGAGCTCTGGCTCTCCTTCACTCACTTTGTCACATTCGACTTTCCCCATTCTCATTGTTTTATCTCCATTCCTGTGCATCCTCTGCTCTCACTTTCTGTCACACTTGACCTTACCCAATGCATTTTTACTTTTATAAGCTTACATACACACACGGGCTTGAGTACCGGGTAAAAAAGCGGTTGATGTGTTTCGATGACTATCATACGTGCCCTGATTCAGGCACATTTCTTTGCTTTGTGTGTGTGTGTGTGTGTGTGTGTGTGTGTGCTCCTCTTTATGAACTACGCTGGCACCCACTCAGTCATCTTAACTCTGCTTTAAATGCTTCTAATTGTTGTGCATACATGGGCTAATGGTTTGGTACATGGATTTTCATGCAAATTTTCTCCTTACAGGCCTAATTTAGAATTAAATCCCTAACAGCCTGCAATCTCCCCTTGTAGCATGTATTTTAAATTTGGCATCAAGTAATATAATGCTATTAGGGCTGTGACCATCTTCTGCTTGCACCCTCTTACCATGTTATTGCTCAAATATGTGGAAACGCTCACACATACACACGCACACACACAGTCCCTCACCATGTGTTTTACTGGAATATCTCCCACTTCCTTTTGTCGGAAGCTTGCCCTCCCTTTCTCCCTCTGCCATACTCGCCCCCTATCCTTTCATCTCGCCTGCCTTTTTCTGCCTGGTTCTGTCACTCATCAGCCTCCCTCACTTGGCATCTCTTCTCTGTTTCATCCCTGTGTTATCAAATTTTATTAGTCTTTCCCATTTTATATATATCTCTCACTCTATCGTCATTCTTTTCTTTCTCTTTTTTTTTGTGTCCCTCCACTGGCCCTCTTCGTTGGGCTGCCGGCCATTGTGGGTCAGAGGCAGGTTGTAATTACTCCGCTCCTCCTCTGACAGCTATAGTGAAGAAAGGAATAGAGAGAAAGCAAGAGAAAACACAGGAAGAGTAAGGAAAGAAGAAGATTGGAAGATTTAAAAAAAAAAGAAAAAAAAAAAGAAGAATATATTATACCTAAACAACTGATTCTGTTTTTTAAAACCAATTAAGGGCATCTTTCTGACACAGGTCTGTAGTTTCACAATCACAGATTCCAATTAGGTGTGCTACACCTCACTGCTGTTCCAGCTGATTTCATACACTGACAAGGTATCTACACAGTCCAACACTGAGAAATACTGTAAGTAATACAGTGATACAGAATGATTTCTCCCACATGCTTAATGTAGCATAGGAGAGTTGGCCTTAATTGGTGCAGCTATATTTGAGTTGTAATGTAGGGCGGGCAATGCCTCCTTGACTTCAGCTCTGAGTTGGGACAAATTTGCATACCTTTAAAAATCAATAGCTTCCTAAAAATTCACCAGACATAATGGAATTAGCATGAAAAGAGGAAAAAAAACAAAACAACAGATGGAGCCATGACTTTAGAAGACTGTTTTTCTGTGTGTGTCTTTTAGATTGGACCTGGGTTACACTGCCATTTGCTAATTCCTTATGCATACCTGCAGCTTAAATGGCAGGAGAACTCATTAGTTAAAGGTTGTAACAGACAACAGTTAGGATTTTTTGAAGATCTTTAGCAGGATATATCACTGTGAGCGTTGTCGCTAATTACACAAACTAGAGAGGAGGAGGCAGCCTCAGTGCTGGCAATAGGCCAATTTCTCGATTCTATTCTTATCCTGGCTGATCGATGATATTTCTTCAGTTGTCTGGAGGTCAGCTTACTGAGACAGGGTCACCAATTATGAAGAACCAGTAACCTTTACTTCCTGTGCTTTCTCAATAAATATACTTTTTTCTTCTGTCTCTGTAGATCAATCGACTTCCTTTCACTACACAGTTGTGAGAAATGCAAATGAGCAAACAGCTGTATGTTTGTTTATACAAGTATATTTCTATTGGCATTGTCCGCTGTATGATTAAGCAAGCAAGTATAGTACAGTGAAAAATCAGAATAATAATGAGAAATTCACACACACATGCACACACAAGAACACAAGGAGGTGGCTGGCAGTCCTCACACTTTGAGAAAGGTGGGAAAGGAGTGAAGAAATGAGCTACTGTACATGCGACTGGTAAGCCCTGTTCCTCAATTAGGTTGATTATTTTAAGCAGTGTGAGATTGATTTTGAGGCCCTGTGGGGGCCTTAGGGGTCTGTGAACATAGAGTGAACATGAAGGTGCACACAAACCAAAAAAGGAGGTGGAATAACAGTTAGGACAGGGAGCATCACAGATGAAGGAAGGAGTGAAGAGGAGAGAAGAGGAGAGAGAGGTAGTCTTCAAATTCCTGAGGTTATTAATAAGAGTGTCTCTTCAAGGAGAGCAATGATGATTTGGGTCAAACTATTTCCTCTTCCTCCTGAGGTGTCCCAAGGTCATTCTGAGAGATAAAAATGGCCCCAGAAAGATCTCTCTCCCAAATTGAAAAAGCCTGTCTTTGTTTTCATCAGTGCAATAACTCAGAGTGACAGAACCCGGTGAATTGTTTTATACTGTTTAACTCCTGCATACTTTAACATATATCTACTACAGCTATAGAAGTAAAATAAAACATGCCTATTATTGGTGTAAGAAGACCTGTAGGCATACGTTTTTGTTTTTGTTTTATTGTATATGGTGTTTCCTTTATGTAATTTATTGTTTAAGTGACATTCTTCCTGCCAAATTTGATGTACATCCACTCTTTCTTCATGTACCCAGTCTTGTTACGAAAAGCCTTGCCTTGGCCACTTATTATATGACCAAGGAAACAGGATGTTCACTACCGCCTACATAGCCGTGTGTGTTCACAAAGCTGTGCAGTTTAAAAGGCAATTCAGCACACTTCCTTCACGTGGAAGTATAAATCCTTTCCAATTTACTGAGGAGAAAAACTCTGGGACACAAGTTTTAGGACATGACCATGGGCATTTTTATGACATCCGAATTGAGGTTATCTAAGGGTGTTATAAAATATTCAGGTGAGTGCTGCTGCTCAGTTTACAGCTGGCTGTGGAGGAGACATAAACACATCACTTCTTCACTGAGGAGTTGGGATCAGATTGTGTTTGTCTGCCACCTACTGGTCAAATAAAGGCATATCAGGTACAAGTTCAACTTAAATCAGCTTTCTGCCAAAGTGAATTAATGGTAAACTATGTTTATTATTATCAGCTGCCTAACCTACTTTTTTGTATAGGCTACATTTTCTGAGTTGTCTCTTATGTTTACCGGAAATGATTAATATACCCAATAAAAAACAAAAGCTCTTTAAATGTGTTTGTTGATAGTCCATGTGGGATCAAGTAATAGGGAGAGCTGCTATTCTTCAGTGCGATTAATCAAACTTATTGACTTATTTTATTGCACCCTTAAATAATAAATGATAATAATAATACATGACAAAAGTCAGATTTAACCCAAAAAGTTTGTTCTTCTACTATTACTAATAATAATCTTTATTTACACTGATCAGCTTTAACATTCTGAACACTGAAAGGCAAAGTAGAATTAATTTTGATTATCATCACTCCAATGGGACCCATCAGTGAGTGGAATATATTAGGCAACAAGTTTAGCCCTTGAAGTTAATGTGTTAGAAATAGCAAAAATGGGCAAGAGTAAGGATCTGAGCAACTCTGACAAGGGAGAAATAGTGATGAATCACCGGGTCAGAACATGTCCAAATGTTGTTGTTCCCAATATAAAGTGGTTAGTACCAACCAACCGTATCTAAAGAACAACAACCAGATCACAACTAATCAACAATCTATGGGAGCAGACCATTATTACCACCTATCTGATATTATGTAAGCCCCACTTTTTCCATAAAAATGGCTCTGAGGCCCAGACTCCACCAGACCTCTGAAGGTGTGCTGTGGTATCTGGACCAAGAGGTTAGCAGCAGATCCCTGAAGTCCTGGAAATAGAGAGGTGGACCTCCATGGATTGGATTTATTTGATGCTCAATTGTCCTGAGATTGGGATGTCTTTTCTTAGTCCATTTGTTCGGTACTAGCCACTGTAGACCAGGAACACCCAAGACCTGCAGTTGTGGAGATGCTCTGTCCCAGTCGTCACTGATACAATATGGACCTGGTCAAAGTCACTCAGTTCCTGATGTTGCTCACTGTGCTGCTTCCAATACATGAGCTTCAAGGACTAAATGTTCACTTGCCACTAAAGATACCATTGTAATGAAATAATCAATATTATTACCACTTCTCCAGTCAGTTGTTATACTGTTACTGCTGATCGGTGTATACATGTTTTAAAAACAGCAGTTTACAAAGTACTTTGACAGCCAAAGTAAATGCTCAGAACTGTAAAGTGCAACAGTGTCACCAATTAACCGAACAGCAATGAACAAAGCTTAGATTAAAACTGAGAAAGAACTGTCACAAAAATAATAAAAATAGTAATATCAATTATAGATATACTGGAAAATATAGAATTACAGTAGAAATAATTAATTTAGGTCAAAATCCAATCCCAATAAAAGTGTGATAAAAGAGAAGAGACAACATTACATCATAAAAAAAGGGATAACCTCTTACAGCAATAAAAGCAATAAAAGAAGAAAGGGAGAACAAAACTTATAAAAGGAGTGGATGGTAAGACAAAAGTGAAATAAAAGTAAATGATATGATAAATATGATAAATAAAAGGAATACAAAATGCTAAAGCAAAATAAAAACAAAATAAAACATTTATTTGAATGCTAAAATCACGAAAGACAAACTCAAAGAAATGCATCTTAAGAAGTGGTTTTAAAAGAAGTCACTGAGTCTGCACGCCTTAGTTCATTGTTGCAGGTCATTCCAGTTGGACGGCAAAGGCATGTCCACCTTCACATCTGAGCCTCGACTGTGACACGACCGAGAGGGTTCCACCTGATGATCTGAGGTCATGACCTGGCTCACATGGGGTTAGAAGCTCAGTTACGTAAGTTGTTAAAATCAGTAAGAAGCCTGACTGCTGCATTTTGGATCAGCTAGAGGCAAGAGGTTGACTTAAACCAGAGAGGATAAAATTACAACAGTCTAAACTTGAGAAGATGAGTGGCTGACTTTGGTAGCATGGTGCTTTAAATATCAGAATGTTTTATTATAGACTTGATTTTGGAAATGGATTTTATAAGAAAAAGCTGGACTGGACAATGTTTTAGTTTTGTCAGTTGAATGTTCAAAGATAACTCAGAGATTCCTGACAGTTGGTGTTATGTTTAAAGAAAAAGGACCAATGTTATTAACAATGTGACTGATGGAGTTTGGTGGAGCAAAGAATACATAGAATAATTAAAAATGGGAAAGTATATCTGTGTGTCATCTGCATAGCTCTGAAAGGACACATTATGATGCTTAATAATGTGGCCTGTGGTGGAAGCATTTTAAGAGAAAATAAAATCAGACCTAACACAGAACCTTGCGGTACACCACAGCACTGGTAAAGTGAGTTGTTGAAAAAGAGATGTTACCTCGTAAGACCGCAATAGTTAGGTCTAAAATATACCAATAAAACCACCCATGTGCAATGTCCTTGATGCCACCCCATTTCAAGACGGTCAATTAAAATGGCACGGTCACTGGTCTCAAAAGCTAAAATTATGTCTAAAAGAATTAAAATTGCACTTTCCCCTCTGTCTGACAAAAGAAGACCATTAGTCGCCTTCAGGGGAGCAGTTTCTGTACTGTGTAAAGATCTAAAACCAGCCTGAAGTTTTTAAAATATGCCATTTTGACAAATAAAGGCTGAAAATTGGGTAGAAACCACTTTCTCTAAAACCTCACGTAAAAAAGTTTAGAGATAGGCCACAAATTGCTAAAAAATGATGGATACTATAACACTGTAAAAAAAAAAAAATCCAGTTGTTTTACAGAAAAAAAAAACAAAAACAAAACTGGCAGCTGTGGTTACCACCACAATACTGTAAAAAACACATCAAACCGTAAACATATTTACGGGGTAACAAGTAGATTTAACATTTTAAACATGAATATTTAACATTGGATTTTGGTGATATTTAAACGTTTAAAACATTAAATTTACTTTTTTATTACTTTTTTATGAATAAAAAAATATGAGAATAGGCTGTTATTTCAACATATTGGTCTTGCAATTTAAACGGCACCACTTTGTGTTTCAATTTACAGTTTTATTTTCTCAAAACAATAGAAATACATAATTTTTACATATAAATCTGGTTTTGTTAACATATGCTTCCTGTAAAAACTACAGCTGTATTTGATTTACTTGTTAACACAAAAATCTTTTCAAATAAACAACTTTGCATTGTATTTTCACTTACAATTTTTTTATGTTGCAATTTTACAACTTTTTGGTGTTAATTCTATGATAATGTTTTTTTTACAGTGTAGTGTTCCAGTATGAACACCGATGGCCCAGATACATAGGTGATAATGTTAACATTAACTCCACTAAGGGGAACCAAGACATACCAGTGCTCTCTCCCTCTCTCCAGTGTTATTGCTGAAATGTTAGACTATTGGTGGATGAGTGACCTGTGTCTGTGGGGACACAGACAGGTCATGGCCTCCATATGACTAAAGGGGTTTGTGTTTCTGTGCAGCTATTTCACATTTTGATATGAAACTGGGTTGTTCTGTTCCAGTTCAAGGCCTTATTATTGGAGAGCGTAGAGTTACATATGTGATCACAAACAAAAAGCAGCAGAATGAAAACCTCAAGACATGTTGTTGATAAGGAAGATAAACATGTTTCACCTGAGAGGCATTAAAATGACCAGTTTCTGAAAATAAGCAACAGTCCAACAAAACTACCAGATAAAATATTTTAAATCAGGACACACTTATCATCTTATGATCTAAAATCATTATTTATTTATCTGTTTATTGTTTCAGACCTATGACCTAAAAAGAGTTGGAGTACAAGTCTGAAAAAGGCTGCATCTGTGTCAGGACAGATACTTGGTGGTGAGCTGTCGGTGACCCACTTAAGTGTAATTGTCTAATGGCTTTGCTACATAACTATAACCTAACATGAGACATGTAGAGCAAAAAGAAAATGATAGAAGAGAGGTCAGGTCAGAGTCACAAAATGATGGTCCAATATTGATTCATAAAGTTTTACAATACATTTTCATTTTTTCAATTTTATATTTGTGGTTAACATTTTGTTACTATTACTGACGGTTTTTTGTTTGTTTGTTTGTTTTTTTTAAACATATATTTTATATGAATAACCCATGCAGTTTGTGCTTTTTTATTATAATTGTGTGGCTGCGGTGTGTATAAATACTACTGATGTAGTCAAAGTCGCATTCAGGACCAGTAATTATCAGCTGTTTCAGTTTGTATTAAAATGTATAAGTAATATAGTGACAATTTAGTGTTTTACATCAAAATCTGTGTTTTTAATTAGAAGATTGATGGAAAAAAAATATACCTTTTCCACACATACCATCATGAATTGTGCTATTTCTTTTTAGTCAGTTGTATGAAAATTAGGTTTGCCACTTTTGCTTGGCAGTGTATTATTATTATTTTTTTTTTTTCATTCAACAAAAGGCAAACAGCTCCACTGGATATAAAGCAAAAATATTTTCTATAAATATTTCTAATGACCAATAATAAATACTGTGTATGAAACATTTGCAATGAATAAATGAAGAAGTAAATACATAATCAATCTGAAACTTACAGAATTACAGGTTTTATTACAGACTGTACCTGTGTTTGATGACCATATTTATTGGTGTACTTTGTGGGGGAAAATAAATAAATAAATAAATAAATACATACATACATACATACATACATACATACATACATACATACATACATACATACATACATACATAAATACACAAATACATAAATACATGAATAAATGCATACATACATACATACATACATAAAAAATAAAATAAAATAAAAAGTTTTCAGGGTATATGTGTGGTGCCATAATATACTGGTGGGAATTATGGGAGTGTTAATGGTCCATGGAGGACAAAGCCATTTTTTCTCAGAGACAGAAACATGTGACTAATGATCTCACATCTTATTTAGTCTATAAAATTGTAATCACCAGCATAAATTACATTTGGCTTCTGAGCAATGTCTTCCATTATAAGTGATTTTACTAATCATATTGTCAATTGTTAATACATTTGTTGAATTTAGTGGTTCATAAAAGGGCACATGCCAGCAAATATGTGTTATGTCCTAAAAGCCACCATTTTTAAGACTTGTTGTTCAATTATTCATTCCAGGTCAGCCACGTATTGTTAAAATCAGGGCTAGAATTAAATAACTCGTTTGCAGTTTTTATAGATGTTGCCTGACCATTTATTCACACACACACACACGCACGCACGCACGCACGCACGCACACACACATACACACATTTACTCAGACCCACGTTACCCTCCTTGGATGTTTTGAGATCATGCTGAACTCAAAACACCATCAACAGACATGTGATGTCAAGAATGATGTTACAGACTGAGTCAGAACCAGCAGGTGTGGATTAGGGTGGATTAAATCCTCCAATAAAAGCAGCCGGACAACTTCTGTCTGGCAGACTTTCATAGAGCAGACAAACAGACAAGAGATAAGGTAAACAACGAGGGAGGATCATTCCTCTTAAGACAGAGAATACAGTCTTTACTGAACTCTTTTCAATCAATGCACCTCTTCAACTACAAGGAACTCATGTCCAGGTTTGCCTTTTCTTTCTCTTAAACTGTGAAACTGTCCTATTGTTGTATGACTTTTTTTTCTGAGTTGTTCAAAGCTATGGCGTGTCCTTCTGTGTTGCATATTGATCTTACCAAATGTATGCAAATGTGTCTGCATTTTCAGTATGTCATTTGTGTTAAAATTCACGCTGCTCTGTACGTTGATGGGTGGAATGATATGCGGCTGTTCACTGAAGAATTATACCTTATGGATTGAGGACCACAACTGTTCCCAGTGTATGGCCATCAACACAACCATCTGCAGCGGATATTGTTACACACAGGTACGACCCTTAAATTCTCACACTTTTTAAGGAAATCGCTTACAGTGTCAGGACATATTTTATATAATGCAAAGATGACAGATAGTTGGGCCTAAACTTAAACTGAGCCATTTGATAATAAATGAATGATTGATGAAAATGAATCTCTTGAAGAAAACACTTTGCTTGTTGCAATTTCAGATGAGTGATCAGTGTGAAGTGACTTTATTACTGGATCTAGATGCACTGATACACTGTACAAGATAGATTGAGGTGGCATTTTAGCTCAAGATAGTTTATATAGTAATACTTATTGCACAGATAACCAGGATGTATGGTCTTTTCTGAGTGATAATGACTTAATCAGATGTTTATGTGGAAACTTTGTCATATATATTACAATAATATCTTGCATTTTGCACAGTTGAAGGGAAACATTAACCATTAAAGACCCAGGGCTACTTTTGTGGCAGTTCTCTCTATTTAACCTTTCCTAAATGATTTATCACCATTTATAATAATATTATCCTCTGTATTTGTCATTTTTCAGTAAAAATCAGGTATTTGTTTATTTTTATTTCACTGATCATGTGAAAGCTCAGATTAAAATTGAGGGTTATTATATCAAACACTAAAGAAAACTGAAGAAAAAGTGAGTTTTTCCAGCAAAGACATCAAAAACAAGCCTGGTCAACCACTGTCATTTGTGAACATCCAAATGGGTCATATCTGATGACCATGAAAAGACGACAAACTGTATTTTACACCAATTATTCCTATGTATTGGTAGGATTAGTGGATCAACAGGTATTAAACATTTTAGATCAGTAGACGCTTTTGTGGATATTTGGGTCTTCATGGGTTAAAATTGATATTAATTATGCTTGGTGGATTTACCCTCTTAAACACTGTTTCCTCCTCACCAGGACACCAATTTCAGAGGACGGATTGGTAGGACTTTCCTGATCCAGCGTAGTTGTCTGCCTCGCTCTGTGGTGTACCGACCTGCCCACATGCCAAGCTGCCCGCACAATGTTGACCCACACCTGTATTATCCTGCCGCCCAGAGCTGCAGTTGTAGGCGCTGTGACACACGCACACACCGCTGCATCCGCACCAGGCGATACTCTGAAGACCAATGCACGGTGTCTCCTAAAAGGCGGAAGAATAGGAACCCTTCATTTTTGAAAACCTGATAATATACAGATTATATTGACAGTAGTGTTGGTGTTGTTGAAATATCTAATATATTGAGAAAGTGCTGTTGTGATTCTATTCCCTGATTAAATGCATGGACAAAATGACATTTTAAAGGTGACATTAATGAGTTTGAATGGACATTCTGATGGTATTAATACTGATTACCTCATAACAATGGGACGAGTCAGTGGGTTGGATATACAGGGTGGGGAAGCAAAATTTACAATATTTTGGGGCAGGGATTGAAAGCCAGTGTATGACCAGTTAGTTTATTGAAAGTCATGAGAATTTATTTGCCACAAGAAAATTGACATAATAGAAAATGTTTTTATTCTATGTGTCCTCTTTCTTTCTCAATAACTGTCTTCACACACTTCCTGAAACTTGCGCAAGTGTTCCTCAAATATTCGGGTGACAACTTCTCCCATTCTTCTTTAATAGTATCTTCCAGACTTTCTCGTAATAGTTTTGCTCATAGTCATTCTCTTCTTTCCATTATAAACAGTCTTTATGGACACTCCAACTATTTTTGAAATCTCCTTTGGTGTGACGAGTGCATTCAGCAAATCACACACTCTTTGACGTTTGCTTTCCTGATTACTCATATGGGCAAAAGTTTCTGAAAAGGTATGGATAATAGTGTTAGGTATGATTATGATTATGACATCAGTATATGTTTGATTTCAAAACAATTGACGTAGTGCCTGCTGAGAAAAAACAACTAAATGTTCATTGTAAATTTTGCTTCCCCACCCTGTACAGTTGCGGAAAAAATTATTAGACCAACAAAAGTTATTAAAAAGCAATGGTTTTGCAATCAAGTACTAACTCCTGTGTGTATCATGTGATTAAAACAGACAGAAAAGAAAACATGGAATGCCTAAAATCACTGTTTTTGTCAGTACAATGCCATAGATATTAATGGAAGAGCTGAAGTGATTTTGTTTATTATCAAGAAAACATGAAAAAGGGCGAGATATCAGCTCTTAAATTAAACTTTTTTGAGCTGTTTTTGTTGTTATCATGATATTTGTCCAAACACATGTACCTTTAGTTGTACCAGGCATTAATATGAACAAGAAATAGAAGAAAACAAGGGTGGTTGAATAATTTTTTCCATGACTGTACATGTGATTTATCATGTTATATCTTCATACATGAGGCTTTAGCCAACATCCTGTATGTTCAACTACGCACCAGATGTTTTTCATGACAATACCTTGGATTGTATTTCATATACAGGGAAACCCAATCTATAGGTTAAGAAAAGTTCAGATGTTTCTTTCTGAACATTTTGTATAGTCAAATTTGTTTGGATAATACACATTTTTTCTGTACTACTGTTAAAAAAAAGAAACACTGCTAATTATTGCTGAAATTGAAGAAAACATGGGGTGGTCTAATAATTTTTTCCACGACCATATTAAGCAGCAAGTGAACATTTAGCACTTGTGATGTGTTAGAAACAGCAAAACGGGCAAGAATGAGGATCTGAGCAAGTTGACATGGGGAACTAGTAATGAATTACTGGGTCAGAGCATCTCCAGATTTTGTCCTTCTTTCCCAGTGTAACATGGTTAGTACCCACCAAGGTTATAATAGTTTTGGATTTTTCATTATAGTTTAGTTTTAGTTAGTTTTGACTTTTTTATTCTCTAATTCAGTTAGTTAGTTTTTAGGGCAGGTTTGCTAGTTTTTATAAGTTTTTGGGTTTTTTTGTAAGTGCTTAGTTTTAGTTTAGTTCTAATATTAGTTTTAATTTTTTCATTACTTTTCTCTTCCTTGCCATCATATTCACATAAATCCCCGACAGGACTCTGCTGTTTTCTATCAACTTTAGTCTCCATGTTTCCAGGTAGAGTGGGAACGAGAAGACGACTCTAAATGACAAGTGACGACAAGTGACGGACCATCATTTTTTTCTGTTTTAGTTCATTTTGTAAGTGCACAATACAGTTTCAGTTAGTTATCGTTTTTTCTTTTAATTATAGTTTTTATTTATTTCAGTTGACGAAAATGTTTTTTCAATTCTAGTTTTTATCATTTCGTAAATTTTCGTTAACAATAATAACCTTGGTACCCACCTAAAGTATCTAAAGAACAACTAGACCCTGACTAATCGAGCATCTATGGGAGCAGAACATTATTACCACCTGTTTATACAGGGTGGGGAAGCAAAATTTACAATATTTTGAGACAGGGATTGAAAGACAGTGTATGACCAATTAATTTATTGAAAGTCATGAGAATTTATTTGCCACAAGAAAATTGACATAATAGAAAATGTTTTTATTCTATGTGTCCTCCTTCTTTCTCAACAACTGCCTTCACACACTTCCTGAAACTTGCGCAAGTGTTCCTCAAATATTCAGGTGACAGCTTCTCCCATTCTTCTTTAATAGTATCTTCCAGACTTTCTCGTAATAGTTTTGCTCATAGTCATTCTCTTCTTTCCATTATAAACAGTCTTTATGGACACTCCAACTATTTTTGAAATCTCCTTTGGTGTGACGAGTGCATTCAGCAAATCACACACTCTTTGACGTTTGCTTTCCTGATTACTCATATGGGCAAAAGTTTCTGAAAAGGTATGGATAATAGTGTTAGGTATGATTATGACATCAATATATGTTTGGTTTCAAAACAATTGACGTAGTGCCTGCCGAGAAAAAACAACTAAATGTTCATTGTAAATTTTGCTTCCCCACCCTGTATGTTATGTAGGTCCCACTTTTCCCACATAAACAGCTCTGACCCGAGGTGTAGACTCCACCATACCTCTGAAAGTGAGCTGTGGTATCTGAACTGATGGTAGCAGCAGATCCCTAAAGTCCTGAAAGCACAGATGACCTCTCACAGATGATCAATTGTCCTGAGACTGGGACATTCTTCCTCAGTCCTTTTTTAGTCTGCACAAACTACTGCGGACCAGGAACACCCAAGACCTACAGTTGTGGAGATGCTCTATCCCAGTCATCACTGTTACAATATTGTTTCTTATGTTGCTCATTTTACATCAAATACATCAGCTTTGAGGGTTAAATATTCACTTGCTGCCTAACACTGTATATCCAACCCAGTGATAGGTGCCATTATACTGAAATAATCATAATTTTACCACTTCTCCTGCCAGCGGTCATAATGTTACGGCTGATCGCTGTATTTACTGTATGTTGTGCTTGCATGCCCCTTGAGCACATTAACACATAAGCGATGCATGATTTCCCCACAAATGACAAAAGTGTAACTAATAACATTAATAATGCTTCTCTTTAATGCATATGTGTCAGTACTTACTTTTACATAGATGATAATCAGTCTGCACAATTACAAAGCCTTGCAGGAAATGGAACATCAAAGTTAAACGCAACAAATTAATTAATGTGCCCTGATTAGCTCCACTGTCTGAAAGCCTCGATGTGTGTAGGAATCATCTGTGAGAAAGGTGGACTCCCTTTCATTTAATAAGCTCAAGGATATATTGCATCATGCTCACCTAAGTTTGATAGGATGGCCCTGGGTGTCAACTCCCTATGTGCTTTCATTTCCGCCTCCATTCATTAATTCAGTCCTGTAGCTGTTTGGAAACAGAGTCTGCAGTTGAACTCAAAACAGCATCATTAAACTCGAATTTCACACTTGTTTTCACTCCAAGTGTCAGTACATTGTATCAGGTGTATAAAAAATGTATGTGTGCCATTTAATTACACGTGTACTAGCGTAAAATTAGATCCATGTGAGTTCTGGTGCACCTGAGCTTCTGTCTATCTGGGTTTCAACCTTTAAAAAAAAATAAAAAAATACATGTAACTTTATTTCTGATGTCACAGTATTTGTCACTGCCGTCAAACTGGTATTGGTTAATTCTATCTCAAATCACCAGATTTCAGAAAACATTCTTGATTGACCATCTCCAACTTGCATCATACATTCAGAAAGTAAAGTTATCAGTTCTAGTTAATACCATACAACATTTCAGCCTTATATTTTCATTATTTTTTTTATATATTGATGTTTGTGGTGTGGAAGTGGTGCAGAAAAAAGATGCTCAATTCAAGAAGTCAATATGTTGAACACTTCTTGAAAGATACATGGGATTTTCACAAGTTGTATTAAGGTGCAAGATCTCTATATCATGATATATGGTATGTTTATGCCTTTATTATAGCATGCTGAAAACTATACAAAAAAATCATTGTTTGTGCCTCAGAGCAATTTTGGCCTGGTGTAAATCTGGGTATTTATTTGTCATGTTGCAATACTATTATGAGGTAAAGTATTTTTCTAAAAGAAATATACTTTTATGATTTATGAGGCATTAAAAAAAAAAAATCATTTCATATTTACATTTTAAAAGCATATTGCTGATGTATGATGAGCACTACCATAAAAACTATTTATTTATTTGTTTGTTTGTTTGTTTGTTTGTTTATTCATTAGGGACAGTGCATATTAATAAACATCTACAATAATTGCATCTGTAAACATGCCAGATTGTAACAGCAGTGCTAATTTCCATCTGTAGTCCCTAAGCAGGTGACAAGAAAGACAGTTGATAAAAAGGCTAAACATCATAAAACCACACAGAACAACACAGAGAGGACAATCTACTGATGGTCACAGGCTTGGTTTTCCTTCATCCAATGTTTAAGTTGTGATTTGAAGGAGACGTATGACTGTGAGTCTCTTATGTTAAGCGGTAAACTGTTCCAATATTCAATATTAAATCACTGGACAGAGAATGCCCACATTAAGATGCCCAAAATATGAAAATGTTATCTTTAGCCAAATTGTGATTTTGTTATGCAATAGTACTACAACATAAGAAATAAATACCAACGTCTGAAAAATCAGATGAAACATTTTTTCTGATGCACAAACAACAAATTTTTGTCATTTTCAGCAAGTTTTACTCTGACAAATATGCAACTGTGGTTCACCTTTTTAACAGAACTTAGAGTCATCTTTAAAATTTCATGCATCTTTTATGAAGAGTTTCAAAAATAAAAACATTTTAATTTTAACATCTTCTCTGTGGCACTTTGTCATGTCTCGTCAGATTTGTTAATCTTGTTAATGTTTAGTGTTTCATGTCCGGTCTTTGGTTTTCAGTGTTTTGTCTTTGATTAGTCACTTTATGTTAAGTTCGAATTTCACATTTTGTCCTGTCTTGCACTTCCTGTTTTATTTTGTACACATCTCTTTCCTCTTGTTTCAGACCATGACTTCCTCCCTTTGTGTGTTTTCCCGCCAGTGTGATTGTTAGCCCCACTCCTGATTGTTGTCACCTGTGTTCCCCCTACCTCATGTATAAATAGTCCTTTCTCCCTTTGTCTTGTGCCAGTTCATCTGAGTGCATTGTGTTCGCATCAAGAGGCCAACCAGGTGTTTTCCAAGTTTGTCAGATTTTTGTTTCAAGTTTTTCTGAAAGAGGTTTTTGTTCATCATAGAGATTATTTTTTTAGTTTGATATATCCTCCTCGAGAGTGCTTTTTGTTTTTCATTATTAAAATACCTTTGTTAAACCTTCCGTTTTTGTGAGTCATGTAGAGTCCACCTGTTCGTGTGTCAAGGAGTTAATACGGTTATTTATACAGTCACACTCCAGTATCTTAAAAACTAATGATATAAGGCTGAACTTTTGCATGATGTTGAGAAGGACCAATAAGATTATTTTGTCAAAGCAAGAAACAAATCACAGTGGTCAGTTGAGAAGCCCCTGGTGACACATGTTGACTCCACCTTGAGCCAATAAAACGTGTTTTATCCATTTGTGACTGTCACAGACTTTGGGCAGCAGATCCTTCCTCTTAATTTATGGAAGGCAGCGGTCAGCAGTAGTTGAACCTCGCTGGTTTTAGTTGCACGTTTACACCCTTTTTTCTAATTCCAACATGTCTCGTGAAAGCTATGTGGGATGATCTCAGGTTTGGTGATGATTGCCCCTGGCCTCGCTTTCTTGGCTGGTATTGGAGGGGGTGGAGAGTAATGTTGAATTTGGATCTGTAGGGCTGGGCTCGCCTATATATATGACCCAAGCTTCTTCCTACTCTTGCCTTGCTCAGCGTCTCCCAGGGACTCTCAGCCTCCTCTTCCGCTGTGGCCGCGGCATTTGTGCTGACCACCTTTTGCACCCACAACAACCAAGAACCATGGCCCAGCAACAGCAGATTAGGTATGAGGTTACTTTTTATTCTTTCCTGCAACACACAAAACCTTCAAGTATGATATGTGTGCTCTTTAAAAATAGATCTGAGCATATTTTAACAATTGGATTACATTGAATATTGCTTAAAGAATGCTTACATTACTCTTAACAAATGACAAACTAGCATTCAGTGACTTATAGACAAATGTGCATATGTTTTTTGATTTACACTGTTGACAAGTTATATTTGGATGATCAGATTTCCAAAGTGACACAGTACTCTGCTCAGTTACAATGACTCTATGGCCAAAACTCAGTGTAGCACTCACACCATAAGCATTTTCTGTAGTTAGATTTAGACGCTTTATAACATGTGTCTTTGAAAGATCTTTCGGCTGTCTTTCAGACTCATTCAATCCACCTTTCTACTTGTACAACTACTTAAAAAGAGAGTGAAGTAATTATCATGTATGTGCCTGTTCTGACTTGTTTGACTCGCACAGCCTTCCAGCGAAACTGATCAATGGAGGGATTGCAGGAATGGTAGGAGTCACCTGTGTGTTTCCCATTGATCTGGCCAAGACACGCCTGCAGAACCAACGCAGCGGCCAACAAATCTATAAGAACATGTAAGACCCCCACCCACTCCCAAGTTGAATACACTTTTTGTTATTTTATATGTTGTCACTAAAATCACAAATCTATGGGACAAACTCTGCTTGCATCTGCATTATGTCTGTGATCAATATTGATCATCTGATGTTTTACATGAATCTTTTATTTATTGACTTTTTTCAGGATGGACTGCCTTATAAAGACAGTGAAATCTGAAGGCTACTTTGGCATGTACAGAGGTGAGGTTTACTTTAATGTTATACAACCTGCATTGGCAAATGTTGGTAATGCCTTGACAGCAGTGGCGGATCCAGAAAAAAAAAAAGGGGGGGGGGGGTGAAGCAAAGCAAAACAAATGCTTCAAATCACATAAAACTGTACTTATTTGATCATACACTCATAAAATGAATACCATTTAACCTCACTAATGTTGAACTAAAGCAAAGAGTCGGCTTAAATAAGGTTCTCCTTAGTTATGACATTGAATTCCATTACATTCCAAACTATTTAAAATTAGAAGCAACAAGATACAGTCGAGGTATAGCCCTATGTTTGACAACTTTGTGTGATCCACTCAATTACTGTCTGTGTTCAAATGTATTTAATATTCAGTCCATGGAGTTGTATAGTTCTGACTGTAAAATAATAATAATACATTCCATACCTCCTGTGGCGGCCAGTTTGTTTTTCATGCAGACCCAAATGCTTCTTGAACAGACAATTGTCTCTTCATAATCAGACTTTAGTTTAGATTTAACTCCATTTACCTTATTGACCCTTGTCATAAATGGCGTGTGCAGTAGATGACCCTCCATTAAAAGCGATAGGACGGTGTTGGGGCACATACATTTGACCTCTAAAGCACATGTGGACGGAAAGGTCAGTAGGTAATGCAACGGTCTGTGAAAAAGGATAACCGAGTTGGGATCCTGGCAAGAATGTAGGCTTTTCAACATTTTACATGTTCAAACGAGGGAAGTGCTGGTAGGTTAATCCACTTTTGTGTGACAGTGTTTTGCACTGATGACAGAAACTTGCAAAGCAGGCTCTTACAAGTCAGCCATGTAGAACACATTTATTTGGATGTAGCAATTGCCTTTTTAATGTGTTAAAAATTGCTGTATGAATCTTTCTGTTAATCAGGGAATATGCTGTTTAGATCATAAATTGTTGCTGTTTTTCATTGCAGGTGCTGCAGTAAATCTAACCTTGGTAACCCCTGAGAAGGCCATTAAACTTGCAGCCAACGACTTTTTTCGCCACCAATTGAGCAAAGACGGGTGAGTGGTGCCTGAGTAGTGAACATTACTGCTGTTGTTATGGTAATCTGATACTTTGATTTTAACCTTTTGACCTGATTTTGGTTTGTGTCTTCAGTGGTAAACTGACCGTGTTCAAGGAGATGCTGGCAGGATGCTGTGCTGGAATGTGCCAGGTAATTGTAACCACCCCGATGGAGATGCTCAAGATTCAGATGCAGGATGCTGGCAGGCTAGGTGAGACAGTCCAGAACCATTTTGGATCAAAATGCAGAGTGATAGCTTTTGGGATCACCTGGGTAATCTAGATTACCATCATATGTGCATGCTATCGGTCAGCTGCCCAGCAGAGGGTGATGCCTAGTGTGGTGACAGCTCTGAAGATGGGGGGGACCAGTGCTGTTCTTAGTCGGTCCTACAGCGCCAGCCCTGCACCTCAAGTCATCCGAGTATCAGCCACACAGATCACCAGAGAGCTGCTGATGACCAAAGGAGTCACGGGATTGTACAGGGGACTTGGGGCCACACTGATGAGGTGAGGAGGAAACTAATATCCTGATAGTGGTATCCATAGTTTTTTTTTATCATAGAAGTTGAGCTAAATTTAATCTAAAGTCATGATTTGCTCTTTTACTCAGTTGACTGTCCATTTTTAAACAAATTTCTTTTTCAGGGACATCCCATTCTCGGTCGTGTACTTCCCTCTTTTTGCTCACTTACACCAGCTGGGCCAGCATTCTTCTGAAGACCCAACTGTCCCCTTCTATTGGTCTTTCATGTCCGGCTGCTCAGCTGGATGTGTTGCTGCAGTGGCTGTCAGTCCTTGTGATGGTGAGTGTCTCAGTCATAAAACACAACTGGTCCATATTTAGGAAACTTTGCATTGTTAAATGAAATCAGTTTTGCATTTAATCGGGGGGTGTCAGTTGTTGTATGTGACTATTTTATTGTAAGTTGGCTAAATCAAGTCCTATATTTCATTCCCAGTGGTCAAGACAAGGCTGCAGTCACTCAAAAAAGGAGCTAATGAAGAAACCTACACTGGAGTTGTGGACTGTGTCAGGTAAATGGATCATGTGTTAATAGTTTTCATCAAAGTAAATGTTACCATCCTTGCTTCTTTCTTACAAATGGAATAACTTTGCATCCTCTCTGTTTTCACTGTAGAAAAATCCTCAAAAAGGAGGGTCCTGGAGCGTTCCTTAAGGGAGCCAGTTGCCGGGCCCTGGTCATTGCCCCTCTGTTTGGTATCGCCCAGGTTGTGTACTTTGTAGGAGTTGGAGAGATCCTGCTGGGGTACTCCCCTTACAATATCTACTCTGCATAAACAAGCTGTTTCCCAGTCATTCTAACGCCTCATTAAATTATGGGCAGCTATGCCTGGGCGTAGCCATGGACTCAGCTCTGTATTACTGTGTACCTTTTTTATTGTTTTAGATTTTCTGTGTTATACGCTAAAGGGACCAGGGTGATGCCATTTTATTGAAAATGGGGTCTAATTATGCCTTTAGCATGTCTGTCTCGTATTTAAGAGACTGAAATTGGAAGCATCTATGTGGGCTTCAGTGGAGCGTCACGTGAATGTGAGTTATTTTCTGACAGCTCCAACATCCATCACCATGTCATCTAAACAGACTTTAACAGGCCTAGAATCATTTCATCTCAGCCTTGATTAGTTAGTTAGTTAGTTTTCACCCCTTTACCCAAATGCATCCCATATCACTTACACTTCACTGTAACCCTGACCTGGATATCCCACCAGCTGTCCTGTCTTTGCAACCAGTAGAAGATGGCTGTTATGATGCTGAAGAGGTGACCAGAGGGGACCACCTACCAACTACTGTAATGTCAAACACAGAATATCATATGTTTACTTGAATGGCTCCAGTATTGTTGAAAGAACTGTTACTTGAAAGTGGACTGCGGACATCAGAATCTGTGTATATTATTATTTTTAAAGTAAATTAAACCTTGGAAAAACTGAATATCACAGGTTGTTCTCTAGTTCTGGTTAGAGAAGTATCTGAACAGCAGTTGTACCTCTCAGATGTGTCTATCAATATACTGTACCAAACAGGGATTTTGTGTTGTGTTACTTTCTGTTACCCAAGTGGTTTCCTTTATCAATTCTTACCACATACTCTCTATGGTCATAAGACTATAGACTGGCACATTGTTTGATCCTGTGAAAAATGACGGTTGACCTTATGAGACTTTACAGATGGGATTCATTGTACCTTTGGGACCAAGTCTTCAAAATAAGGGGCGATATGACTGATACACGGCTGCTTTCTCTTAGTCGACTGCAGTCATCTGTAACTGAGAAGGAACTCGTGTTTGGCATTTAGAAACAGAGGAGTATTACTGTCATGGTCAAAGTACAACTTTACCAGTGTAAATATGTGTCCTATATATTTTATATTTTCTCAAACTGTGTAAATTAAACCAAAATTGAGAGCAGCTCTCACAGTTTCACATGTTGAAATTGTTTACTCACAGTTGAGAATATTTTTGTTCAGCTCATTGTAGAAATAGAGATGTACATACAGATTTATGACTGCTGAATAAATCTTTATAAATGCTGTGCTTACTTGTGTTTGTTTGTGGACTGTATGCAGCTTGAGCGCAGGGGGAACTCATTCATTTGTTACGTAGAAACTAACTCAGAAACTGAATGTGGACATTAGCTTTTCTGATGCAAGCGTGGAAGGTGTTACACTATACTCCACACAGGCATCACTCACATGGAGTGTAAGTGTGTGGCAGTAAAAGTGCTCATGCTGCAGTGCTGGGGTAACTCTAGCCTGGGTAGTCCACCAGGCTCTTCTGCATCTCACACATACCTAACCCTCAACTAAATATTCAGCTGTCCTGCAAGCTCAAGCACAGAAAGGTGAAACTCTGACAGGACCCGCACGCTACTAAACCTGGAACCCTACTTAATAGAAGGGAGTATCAAATAGAATCAGCAGAACAGAAATAGAAAATAAATACACTGAAATAAGTTTACTGTATAACAGCAGGATGCTAATCTGACAGTGTTGAAAGCAAAGTCAGATATTTATTTGTAACCAAATTGCCTTAAAGCATCATATTGGTCGAGTGTATATCAATGTACAACAGTGTCCTTCTGGGAATTATTTATATTATTATTATTTCAGAACTATACTATACTGTACACACCTAAATCTGGAAATCTACAGGGTGGGGAAGCAAAATTTACAATATTTTGAGGCAGGGACTGAAAGACGGTGTATGACCAGTTAGTTTATTGAAAGTCATGAGAATTTATTTGTCGCATGAAAATTGACATAATAGAAAATGTTTTTATTCTATGTGTCCTCCTTCTTTCTCAATAACTGCCTTCACTTCCTGAAATTTGCGCAAGTGTTCCTCAAATATTCGGGTGACAACTTCTCCCATTCTTCTTTAATAGTATCTTCCAGACTTTCTCGTAATAGTTTTGCTCATAGTCATTCTCTTCTTTCCATTATAAACAGTCTTTATGGACACTCCAACTATTTTTGAAATCTCCTTTGGTGTGACGAGTGCATTCAGCAAATCACACACTCTTTGACGTTTGCTTTCCTGATTACTCATATGGGCAAAAGTTTCTGAAAAGGTATGGATAATAGTGTTAGGTATGATTATGACATCAATATATGTTTGGTTTCAAAACAATTGACGTAGTGCCTGCTAAGAAAAAACAACTAAATGTTCATTGTAAATTTTGCTTCCCCACCCTGTACATGTCGACAATCTACTCATTTTCAGCATTATACAAGGACTCTCTTCAAACACCTTTTTTTGTAATTAATTTCTACATATTATCTTTCCCTGTACATCATTTAATCTAGTGTTGACACTGCACATGCTGTGACAACACACACCTTTTCACATGTGATCTAAAAAAAATCACCCATTATAAATTACATTTGGCAAAGTGATGAGGATGTATTTCGTTACAGGAAAGGATAGGAGGTGTGTGGACTTAATATACTTCCAGAGCCAGGAAACCAGTTGAGTGAGTTGAGTATGTGACTGGGATTATGTTGGTAATGGTGGAGTTTGTCGCTGATGATCAAGCACCCATAAGCTCTATAAACTACACAAAAATAAACTAAAAATTTGATATTTTGTCTTTGTATAGAGACAGCGTGCCTTCATACACTAAAACACAAACTGTTTTATATTTATTTAGCTAAATCAGCAGTGAATATTTCCTAAAATTCCTTGAGTCTTTTAGTATAGTTTCATAATTTTCCTTCTTACTTGATCGATTCCAGTCTCACAAAACAGCACAATTCAGTAATATCAGGTCATATACATTTCTTTGATAACCATACTCAGACAGTCACAGAAAAAATTATTAGACCATCAAAAGCCACAAAAACAATGGTTATGCAATCAAGTACTAACTCCTGTGTGTATCATGTGACTAAAACAGACAGAAAAGAAAACATGGAATGCCTAAAAACACTGTTTTTGTCAGTACAATGCCATATATATTGATGTAAGAACTGAAGTGATTTTGGTTATTATCAAAAAAACCATGGAAAATGCCTAGATATCAACTCTTAAATGAAGCTCTTATGAACTATAGTTGTTGTTATCATTATATTTGTCCAAACCAGGCATTAAAATGAACAAGGAATTGAAGAAAACAAGGGTGGTCAAATAATTTTTTTCCATAACTGTCTGTATAATCTGTATACATGTCTATACATATATATAATTATGTGTGTAAATATTTGTATATAGGTGTATGTATAAGTATCTCCCCTATCCAACCTGTGGCATATTCAGCATGCGCACAGCTGTAAATAGTATTAATAGCTTTTTTTCAAGTGTCTTTATTTTTGATTTTATATTCTTTTTTTGCTTTTGTGTGCTTTGTTGTACTCTGCTCTTGCTGCTGTAAACTTGGAATATCTTATCATATCTTACAAAAAAAAAAAAAAAAAAAAAAGACACAAAAAAACGTTGCAAAATTTAAAACGCTTTATTCAACTCCAAACACATATCTTCCTGAGAAGCCTGGAATGGTCTTCAAATAAATTAACACACAAACAACTATGAAAGGCTTGACTGGGTATACATACTTTTAGGTGCACATTGGTTTACATGTTCAGATTTGCTCAAATAAATGGAACCGAGGAGCACAGCGGCTTGTTCATTGTCAGTTTGTTCATTGTGTTGCCGTTCCCTGTTTATCTTGTTCTATTTGCACAAAGCCGGTGACCATCTACAGTAACTGGCAACCTCACAGCATGAAGTGATAAGTTAGCTTTTGTGTCCTTTGTGTTACAATATGCGGAAATTAAAAAAAAATAATAAAATAAAAATAAATAAAAAAAGACATAGTCACCTGTCCTTCCACATACTTAGGTTGGATTGTTCAGAACCACATTGATGTTCACATATCCACATATTTTATATGTGCCAGAACAATTTTGCAATTGTTGGCGGCGGAATTGAAGACTTCACCACTTCAGCTCTATTGGCAGACGACAAAGCCGAGCACCACACTTTTAAAACACACCAAAACAATGAGGGCAAGTCG
Organism: Sphaeramia orbicularis; assembly: GCF_902148855.1. Lineage (NCBI taxonomy): Eukaryota > Metazoa > Chordata > Actinopteri > Kurtiformes > Apogonidae > Sphaeramia > Sphaeramia orbicularis. The sequence continues at coordinate 33,563,180 of NC_043963.1, forward strand.
AGCCATATGTGCTACTCGTCGAATGTGTGCGACAATTAAAACGCGACTCTACAACTCTACAAACATATGTACACTAACTACAGCTACACGCCTCGAAGGCTTTTGTGTTTTTTTTTTTTTTACTATGTTCCGACAGCCTTTTGTTTGAAAAAAAAAAAAAGCTCATTATCAAAGAAAGGCACATTAAGAAACTGTTTTGGCCGAGTGAAATCATTCTGACTATTGCAAACTCTGTCATGACTACAACAGTGTACAACTATTGCAAGCGTCTACGGCACAGGTGTCAAACATGCGGCCCGGGGGCCAAATCCGGCCCGCCAAAGGGTCCAGTTCGGCCCTTGGGATGAATTTGTGTAATGCAAAAATTACACTAAGATATTAATGATCCTTTTAGTTCAGGTTCCACATTCAGAACAATTCAATCTCAAGTGAGCGGGATCAGTAAAATACTATCATAATAACATATAAATCCATTTTTTTCTCTTTGTAAATGTAAATATTTTCATGTATTTACACTAAAACAAAGTATAATTTTGCAAAAAAAAAAAAAAAAAGTGAATAACCTGAACAAATACAGTATGAACAACCTGAAATGTGTTACGAGAAGTCAGTACAATTTTAACTATATTCTGTCTGTTATTAAATGTTTTGTGTGTTTGTAGATCCACTGTGATCTGCTACTAACTAATTGCACTTTATGTATTTATTATATTTTAATTGTATTTTAAATTGTATTTTATTGTGTTTTTAATGGTATTTTAATTGTATTTTTATTTGTGCTGTTTATTTGTACTTGGCACTGTAAAGCACTTTGTGACTCTGTCTATGAAAAGTGCTCTATAAATAAAATGTACTTACTTACTTATAATGTACATGCGTAAATGATAAACCGAGGCATAATATTTATTTTAATTACACTTTTTTTTTTTACTTTGTTCATGTTATTCACACCTTTTGAAAGGATAGTTTGTAGATGTAAGTCTTTTTCATAATATAAATTTGCTTTTTTCACTCTAAAACAGAGAAAGGTTTGGAGTTGACGTTATTTATATATTATGTTATTATTTTACTGGTTTGGCCCACTTCAGATCAAATTTAGCTGAATGTGGCCCCTGAACTAAAATGAGTTTGACACCCCTGGTCTACGGTAACTATCACATCAGCCACAAATAATGTACAACTACACAAAACTCACACATATTTACAAACTGTAGTCCTGACACTTGGGGCAGATGCTACAGTTTTAACAGTGGCCTGATTTAACCTGGATAAACAGAGGTGATTTGAGATTGTTAGCAGAAGTTGGTGAGGTGAGAGGAATTAAGAGGATGTTTCTTATTTTTTTACCTTGAGTGTGTACTCTTAAGGCACAGGGAAAAAAACATGGAAGTAGGGGAGTAGACATCAACAGACCTGGTTTGGATAACTGAATGTCCCAGCCCCCGTCCTTCCTTATTCTCAAATGACTGGCCTGTATATGTATAGCCTGGACATATGTGGACGTGATCTGGATCCTCATGACATACAGTCAACAGAGACTTCGCGATCCTCTCTTACATAACATGAGTTCTAGATCACATAAGGGGTAGAATATAGTATTTATGTCACTGAACCACGTTACCGAAAATATAAGGATGTAACTCTTTTGCAGCGTATTTTGCATGGCAACCAATTAGTACCTACAACCATACAGGAACCAGTATTGCGTTCCAAATGGTTAAATGTAATGGGAACAACCTGTGATAAGTAGAACACATAGAGAATCACTGTTAAAGCCAGGAACGGAGTGTGTGTACTGCTTGGATAACATGATGAATACATACTCTGACCATTAACTGACCATTCCCTGTCTCAACACCCTGCTCCGTTTCCACCAAATTCCCTACGAGATGCCAGACAAGTTTTTTAAAGGCTGGCTCTCAGGTATCATAACATCGCTGCGCTTGTGTGTGTCTGTGCATGCATGTTTGTGTGTGTTCATTTCTTGCACAGATAAGCAAACTCAGCTGCTTTCACCTCAGATTGCTCCTGCTGGCTAAGGTTTCCCACAGCCCGGGGGTCAGTGTCAAGGCTGTGTGAAAAAGCACTGACACCACAGCGACAGAATGTGGGTTACATTTTTTTGGTGTTGTCCACATGGCCATGAGGAGAAACATTATTTTGACAGATTGCAGATTTGGAAAGACAAGCTTTGTTCCCACTGGATATGTGAACAGCTAAGTCCGTCTAGAATGCCACTAAAGGTAGCGCTTGTTTTGGGACAGCAAAGGAAAATAATACACAGGAATATCAGGCTTATATGGGTTGAGCACCATGTGTGAAAATTTTTTTTTGTCTTTTTCCTGGGCCGTATTTGGTTGGACACTGGGTGATGTTTTGATCTAAAAGCTGTACAGTCTTTCGAGCCAGGGGAAGAGGTGAGGTGTAGAGGTCAAGGGCTGGGATTAGATGACCTCCCTGCTGTTGCGGATGGCACAGCAGAGCACCATACTGAAGATCATCCCGATTATCTGTGGAGACAAAATCATAGTTTCACTGATCCTGCAAACATAACTATAGTACTGAATGATTGGATTGTATTTGGATAATCTACTTAGCATGCCCATCCCAACAAAAACATTCTTATTGACCCTATTATCTGATGTATTTAAGGGGCTACATGCAGTATTTCTACTTCCGAATGGGTGCTTCTATAAAACTGGGTTCATTTTGGCACCTGGCACTTTTTAGACCAAATAATAAAAGAGAAATTTAGACATACCCCCCCCCCCCCCACACACACAGGATGTACCTAATGATGACCTCAGTTAAATGCAAAAAAAAAAAAAAAATTAGATTCTTGCTCTGAGCCATCCCAAAATTAATTAATTTCTCATAAAATATTGGGACCAAAAATAGCACCAAAATTGGGACATGAAAAGCTACCTAGGTGTCAGTGCATTTAATCTTGAAAACATGGCTTGAAATGCTCTTATATTTCGCTATAAATAAAGACACTGTGTTAAATTTGACGATCCTAGTGGTTTTTCTAATCCAGACATGCAGGTTTTTCATTCGTCAGCAGTCTCATTCCAGGTTTTGTATATAACCCATCGTGTCCACTGACGTTACAGGCGTAAATTGCCCATTTAAACACAAAAAAATCATAAGTGATTTTGCAACAGCGCTCGTTTTTGTGAAACACTCTGCCTTGCATAATAAGTTCGATTCCCAAAATGTACCTGTGAGAGAATAAAGAGATATATTTTTTTAAAAATTGTCGTGCGTAAGTTTCGTGTCCTTTTTACCATGTTACATGCAGATTTCTGTATAAAAATAATATAAAAATGTGTTTTATCTGAAAAATAGTTCCTCTTTTATCTCAGTAAATATTTATTTTTAAAATAGACTCAAAGTGCTTCCAAACTTGCTTCATAACATTAGTCTACATCTGGTTTGAATTTTTAGCCCCTCGACCAGTTTCATAGAAGCACCCAGATATAAATAAAAGAACCTGAAATTATCATTAGAATGTTGCTAAGAGCTCTAATGTAATGCCAAAGAGCCAATGATTACGAGGCTTATGAAGTATAAAGTTATTATGTGATGTTATATTTTCTATGTTCGGTGTTTGTTGATCCAGCTTCAGACTAAACTGCGACAGTTCTGACCTTGTTTGGACGATTCATACAAGATCTGTTATGCAGCTACTGACAATGGGAACTGAACAGGAAACAGAGGTGATTTGTGGTTTACCTGTGGCTGTTTTCAGTCTAAAAACAGAGCTATAATGTAAACTATCAGCCGACATATCAGGCAAACATTATAAGACAGTGTTTTTTGACAGACTGTCGAAATAACCAGCCATGAGTTTGTGTTTGAAGAAGAAAACTTGATGATACCATAAAACAGATGAGCTGTATTCAGTGATTAATACATAGTATTGATATTTCGGTGGTTTTGGGTAGTTGTCAGTATGTTCTAATAGGCAATTTCACCCTGCTGTTGAGTGTTTAAAGAATCAATACTGCATATAACCCCTTTAAATGATTCAACAATGTTAAGATTTTACATTTTCACAAGAATCATATCTCCATGTAGAACAGCCAAAAAGAGGAGCATGTATGTCTGACTTTATTCGAGTACAATGTAACACAGGGGTGTCAAACTCATTTTTAGTTCCGGGGACACAAACAGCTCAATATGATCTCCATGGGGTCAGACCAGTAAAATAATAATAGCATAAAAAGTAAAAGTGTATTATGAAAATGTTTACATCTACAAAGTTTTCTTAAAAGACTGAATAACATGAACAACCTGAAATGTCTTAAATTACAATGAGTGTAATTTTAACAATATTATGCCTCAGTTTATCATTTCCACATGTGGATAACAACTTACATTACAAATACAAATACACAAAACATTTACAATATTGGTAAATTATCACTATGTCTCGTTAGACAGTTCAGGTTGTTCATATTCGTTCAGGTTATTCACATTTTTTCTGAAAGGAAAGTTTGTAAATTTAAACATGTTTATGTAATTTTACTTTTTTACACAAAAACAAAGAGGAAATTTGCAGTTTTCATTATTTATAGGTTATTATGATAGTATTTTACTGGTCACTTGAGCTTGAATCGGTCTGCATGCATCTGTATGTGGAACCTGAATTAAAATGGTTTTGACATTGATTGTTTTTTTCTATATTTATAACTATTGCACTACATCATATCAAATCATATTTGCACTCTCCTTTTTAAACACTTTTTTATTCAAATTTATATGACTGTTTGTTTTACATGTATGTGTATGTTTATGTGTATGTTTTATGCTTCTGATAACACTGTGAATTTCCCCATTGTGGGATCAATAAAGGAATATCTTATCTTATCTTATCTTATCTTATCTTATCTTATCTTATCTTATCTTATCTTAATATTTTTGGTGTAATTTCACAAATTGATCTCACGGGCTGAATTAGACACTTTGGCGGGTCGGTTTTGGCCCACGGGCCACATGTTTGACACCTGTGATTTAACATGTAGGAGACACATGCATCATACCAGAAAAAATAAGGTACTTTAGAGCTTTACATGTTTTCAGCTTGTTACCAACAGACTGTAATCGTTCCACAGTTGAACCTGCCAAGATTTTAATTCCAACCCTGTACGTCATAAATTATAAATTAATCAAGAGTAAATCTTAAATATTTATATTCTGATCCCTATGCTTGAGTCACACACCCAAAGGTTGAAGTTTTCCTTCATCTCGGGCATACATTTAGAGCAGGTCTGCTTCTTCTCACATCCAAACTTACCATAACTCCAGCGATGCCGATGCCCACATACCCGATGATGTAGAGTTTACTGTTGAAGAAGTCTTTGATGCCTGACTCACAGTCCTGCAAAGCAAAGATAACACAAGTTCAGTGCCAGTTTCTAGCGTGGCAGGATGTTATGTGCAGCACCATAGCACACTGCAGAGACAACAAGGGGGAAAAAATTAGTTTCTGTCTTATGGGTGGAGCTGGTGACAGGTCTTACCTTGGTATCTGGTTCCTGATCAGGGCAGGGGTTGGCTTTGGTTCCACAACAGTTCAGCTGAAAGTGGAGAGGAAATATTACATAACAGAGGCGTACACACATGTACTACAAAATGCATTCTGAATGGCTCTAAAATATATTTTCCTGCTCTGTCTTTTTTTTTTTTTTCACTTACCACTTTCTTGTATGAGACGATCAACGTGCCGTTATTATTCTTATCGTAGCTCGTCGTGTAGAAAGTCTGCACATCTTTAACAATCTGTGTGACAGAGAACAGATAATGATGACAACACCGTGCAAAACATCCAATTAACTGGTCAAGCTGAAAAATAACTAACAATGAAATAATAAACATACCTTGTCTTTGTTTAAGAATCCAAAGACTCCGGCTGCCACCTCTGCACCGAAAATGATCAGCAAACAGGCAAAGAACTAAAATACAAGTTTGCAGATTAATTAAAGCAAAAAAACAGAACCACGTGAGGTAAAAGTTTGGAGTTTTGAGGGCAAAGTCATTTCAGTTGAATTTTTTTCTCACTTACAGAACCCAACAGGCACTGAGATTCCCGTACAGCTCCACAGCAGCCGAAGAATCCAACCAACATCACCAGACTGCCAGCGCCTATGAGGATGTACACACCTACAGAAACCAGGAAAAATTTAGTTTTTATCAATATTTCTTATCCAACAGTATAAACTACACACCAACTAATTCCTTATTACTGCTTCACAGTCACCAGCAGGGGGCAGTATTGTATCACTTGGAGGTAACTTGAAGCATTCCCCATGTGCATCTCCAAAGCAGAGCCCACACAGGCTCATTAACATGTCAGACTGTACTATTTTTGTGACACAAATAGCAACAAAGTAGTTGGTGCTTTGTCAAGTCCTTTTATTAGAGTGGATCCATTTGGACCTTTAGTGCCTCCATATAAGCTTTCTTACAAATAGCTTTACCCTAAGTGGGAAACTTAACATCCTCTTCGTGTCTTAAGCTCCCAGTAACTACCACCTTGGGAGAAATGCATCATGGGCGAGTCTGCAGAACGAACTTTACGACAGATTGGTTCCACCACTGTGTTCTGTTACAGGTGGGGTCTGTTGCTAAGTGACTGCTCTGCAGAGAGTGGGGTGAGAGAGGACACGTCAACCCCTCAGGTGATTTAGGCTCAGGTGGGATTGAGAAAAAAAGGCTGTTCACAGATACCTGGTGTGTCAACAATATCACCCAAGACCCCAGAGTGTATTTTGTGTGAAAGAGGATATAAATGTTAAATGATTAGTCAATGTGTGAATGTGTGATTCAATAGCATTACAACAAGGAGATGTAGCAAGTGTTTCTACTGCAACAGAAAAATGTTCCCTATCACTCAGGAGAGTTAAGTATGCCAAATTGGGCCATAGATAGTGTTTCTTTCTGGAACCAAGGTTATAATAGTTTTGGATTTTTCATTATAGTTTAGTTTTATTTAGTTTTGACTTTTTTTTCTCTAATTCAGTTAGTTTTAATTCGTTTTTAGAGCAGGTTTGCAAGTTTTTATTAGTTTTTGTTTTTTTCTAAATGCTTAGCTTTAGTATTAATTTTAGTTTTGTCGTATCTTTTCTCTTCTTCTCTGTCGAATTCAAATAAATCCCAGACAGGACTCTGCTGCTTTCTCCCAACTTTAGTCTCAATGTTTCCAGGTAGAGTGGGGACCAGAAGACGACTGGAAACGACAAGTGACGTGAAGTGACGGACCGTAAAATATCATATGGTGCCAACAGCTAAAATTGCTCGAGGGAAATAAATCGATTTCATATTAATCCCATACTGACAAAGACGAAAACGAAGGGAATTTTTATCCATAATTTGTATTTGTTTTAGTTAGTTTTGTAAGCACACAATACAGTTTCAGTTAGTTACTGTTTTTTTCTTTTAATTATAGTTTTTATTTATTTCAGTTAACGAAAATGTTTTTACAATTCTAGTTTTCATCATTTCGTTAGTTTTCATTAATGATAATAACCTTATCTGGAACTAAGCTAGAATTTGTAAAATTTGGGATTTATTAATGATCTTTGATGTATTTGCTTAACTTAGTCCAAAGTTATACAAAAATTCTTGATTTCTAGTCAAATAAAAACAATAAAAAGCCATCACAGCACCTAAGCCCTCCACGAACCTAAAGAAAACCCTGTTATTTAATACTTCATTGGCTGAGAACATTGCAGTGCTTTTCTAACTTTAATCCATTATTGAACTATGGTCTATCAAGCTAGTGATGTAACCAGTGGACCCACAGAAACCATGACAGGCACAGGGAGAACATGCAAACTCTACACAAGAAGGCCTTTGTCCAACTGCAAATCAAACATTTGACTTTCCACATAATGACATTTTATTTGCAGACTTTTTTTCATGGAGATAATTAGGATTGATTGTTGTTTTTTCTGTTCATATTATGCCACTATTATAGTATAAGCCTATAAATAGTTAATTTACACACATACTGGACTCCAAAAACTGCACAGAGCAGATCTGATATAGATGAATGTTAAAAAAAAAAAAAGAAAATCACAGACAGGACAGGAATCTGCAGAAGTTAAGGGCCTTGAGGCGATGGGCAACACAATAAGATCACCAGTCAAACCTCAAACAGAAGGAAATGACATGGAAATATATTTATGTTAGTTTCATTCAGCTGCTCTTATAGGGTGAATTGTTTATCACCAGTAGCAGAAATTAGTGCAATACAATGATAATTTTTCTAGTAAAAAAAAAAAAAATAAAAGAGAAGCTTTGTGTTGGCATGGAAGGGAGGCATAGCAACTGTTAATCTCGCTCAGCTGTGCCGGTATATACAGGGCTCTCACTGTCAAAGCCATGTGCAGAGCTGCTCTCAGAGGACCTGACAGAAGCCACCCATCCTTAAACCACATGAACAGCTGAATCATAGCACACATGCACATACCCAGGCCTACAGAACAAAGGCAGTGAAGTGTGTTTGGTTTTAACAAGAATCTGCCTTTTTAGGTTTTCTGCAACACTTATCTGACTCATGCAACTTTATCAAACCTAAAGAGTGAAGATAGTTTAATATGGAGACCGTAAAATAACTCATGGGTGCACAGTAGATATAGACCACTGGTTCCCAACTGTTTTTGGCTCATGACCCCATTTGAAAACCACAAATTTCTTGTGACCCCAGACATTCAAAATGGAGACCTTTTTTTGTTAAAATTAACCCTTTCATGCACAGGCCACTACAGTGGACAGTTCTTCTCCGGCTGTTCTCTTCTATATTCGTGGGTTTTGATGTTTTAGTTCCATATCAGCCAACACAGTGAACACTTACGCACCATCCTATACACTGACATTCAGACCATTACTGTAACTTTGCTGTTCTTGATAAACCTGATCTGCACTAACATGTTTAAGTGTAAATCAATTGTTATTTGTTAGACAAGAAGGGTTTTTTTTGCATATTATCTCCATGAAGTGAGTAATTACTAGCATTAGAATACGTTAAATGTGAGAAGACATCAGATTAGCAGCATTAAAAATGTTTTTATTTCATTGTTTTCATATCACTTTCTAATATTGTGTTTTAAACATGTTTCTTTGCTTCAAAAATTAAATGCATGGATATTTTTGTAACTCCGTAGGAAAAAAAAAAAAAACTCGATCACATTGTTTTTTTCATGCCTAAGGAGGAATAAAAACACTGAAGAAAAAAATCTTGACTAAGGTTCTCACAGTTCATGCATGAAAGGGTTAATTTGTTTTTGATCATGTAATAGTTTGCTATACTATGTTGCAAATAAACGTTAGTTTTAGATGACATTTAGTCTATATAATGCACAGGTGTCAAACGTGCGGCCCAGGGGCCAAAACTGACCCGCCAAAGGTTCCAATCCGGCCCGTGGCATGATTTTATGGAGTGCAAAAATTACACTGAAGATATTAACAGTCAAGGGTGTTGAACTGGTTTTAGCCTAATGTGATCTAAAGTAAAATAATAGTCTAATAACCCTTACAATAAAATGCGAACAACCCGAAAATTAATTATAATTTTAACAATATTCTGTCTGTTACTAAATGTTTTGTGGATTTGTAGATCGGATTCGTAAGTTGTGTTAATAAGTTGACACATTATATTGTAGACACTCTTATTTTAGTTACACATTCCAAACTTCAAAATTTCAACAATATTATGTTTGTGTAACATTGTGTGTAATGCACATGTGTGAAAAGTTGAGGCATAATATTGTTAAAATTTAGCTTAATTTTCTTAAGAAATTACATTTTTTTCTGGTTATTCACATCTTTTTGGTAAAAGATAGTTTGTAAATGTGAATATTTTCATAATTTAATGTTTTTTATTGCACTAAAATGAAGAGAAAAACTGGGAGTTGTCATTATTTATAGGTTTTTATGCTATAATTTTAATGGTTTGGCCCGCTTGAGATCGAATTGGGCTGAATGTGGCCCCTGAACTAAAATGAGTTTGACACCCCTGATATAATGTATATTATTATGGACGGAGGCAGAAAAGCCAGGTGTAGATTACTGCACAAAGTGAGAATTTTATTTTCCTTGGTCAGGATATGTACAGTCAGTACAGCTTGTATTTACAAGGCTGACAATTAATACTGAACAAACAATAACTCAAACTGTGAATTATGAAAGAGCTGCAGCATCTGAAACCGACCACAATGAACATTTGAAAGATAAACAGTACCATATATTTTTTTATTAGTAAGGTTTTATTTTTTTTTTACTAGAAATTTCAGGCGACCCAATTTGAATTTCAGGCCCCCAAGGTTGAAAAACACTGATATAGACATATCACTGCTCAGTGCTACATGCTGAACCCTCTTCTTTTTCTGTGATCATCCTCCTCCATTTGACATTTAACTGCCCTCACTCTCCATGTCTCCTCCTCTCCATTTACAATATCTTTCCATGTGGTTGGTGGCAACCGAATAAAAGGTGGTTTGCCGTCCTGTGGTTTCCCTCATCCATTTTCACAGTACAACAGTCATTTCCTGTTATTGACACTCATCTCTAGAGTGAAAGTCACACATGCCAACAGCACACATCACAAAAGCATGAGTACTTATTTGTGCATGACAGCAGCTAGCTTTAGGTTATTGGGCCACTCATTGATTTATGGCACTACTTCTACTAAAAGACAAACTAGGATCTGTTCATGAGTGGGTTTGTATGTGGTAGTAGAGTGTGTATTTCTGTTTAGATTGATGGCTGTGGTAGGAATATCCCTTTGACATCAACACAGGGAGCCTGAGTTGCATGGATACATGTCAATAAACAGTTTTGAAGTATTTCTTCAAAGTGAGAATAGCAGATATAGTACGACAGTAGGCTTTAAAATATATCTATTTCTTATTTATACTCACAAAAAGCCCTCCTACTCCTAGAAAACCAAAGATGCACTCACTTTTAATTGATATACATTTCATCACCCATACACTTTCACCGCTAAATTGATGAAAGTATAGAGATGAATGCATAAGCTAATGCCCCTGTGATCAACCTATGTTTGTTTTTTGTTTGTTTCGATGATGTCTATCTCATTATGTGTATTTTTTTTTTATTTTTAATTTATAGTGAATGAGTGCTGTATCAGTGTTGGCTGTTTTACGTCTTGTTCTGTTACCTGCCTAGAGACTGCAGATGAAAAGTAGCTATTTTTACTAATTCTGGCATATTTACATGGGTGTATTTTTATACAACAGTGTTCATAAATATGCATGGTCCCTATTAAATAAACCAATAAAATAAATAAATAAATAAAATAAAAAGGTCATAGTCAAAAGTCAGCCTTCAACAAATGCATTTTACTGTTAAAAATTGCAGCAATAATTAGCAGTGTTTCTATTTTTTAACAGTAGTACAGAACAAATGTGTATTATCCAAACAAATTTGACTATACAAAATGTTCAGAAAGAAACTTCTGAACTTTTCTTCACCTATAGATTGGGTTCCCCTGTATATGAAATACAATCCAAGGCATGTTCATGAAAAACATCTGGTGTGTAGTTGAACATCCAGTATGTTGGCTATAGCCTCATGTATGAAGCTTAAACATGATAAATCACATGTACAGTTGTGGAAAAAATTATTCGACCACCCTTGTTTTCTTCAATTTCTTGTTCATTTTAATGCCTGGTACAACTAAAGGTACTTTTTTTTGAACAAATATAATGATAACAAAAATAGCTCAAAAGAGTTTAATTTCAGAGCTGATATCTAGCTATTTTCCATGGTTTTCTTGATAATAACCCAAATCACTTCAGTTCTTACATCAATAGCTAAACAACAGTGTTTTTAGGCATTCCATGTTTTCTTTTCTGTCTGTTTTAGTCACATGATACACACAGGACTTAGTACTTGATTGAATAACCATTGTTTTTGATGACTTTTGAGGGTCTCAAATTTTTTATTGCAAATATGTGTGTGTACTGTGGCTGTGTAAATTCTTGGGGGTGTTTACTGTGGGGTTCTTACCAATGAAGAAGGTGTCTGGAGCCTCATCCCCATTGAGCAGAGATACAGTTTCTGGGTCAAAGCGCAGCCACAGTCCCACCGCCAGAACAAAAGATCCCATCAGCTGTGGGCAGACAGGCCAGACAAACATGAAACAAGCTCACATTTTTATTTCAGAAAAAAAATACACTGAAAATATTGAAAAATAACTCTGAACTCTTTAAACAAAGTGGTTTACAGTCTGTCAAGACTCAGCCATCTGGAGGCTGTAATTTTTGATTCTAATAAATACCAACTGCTTCCTCGTCTTCTAGTTTTCCCTCATGTGCTTTTCCTCAAGATGTAATATTCATTAAAATGAAAAAGGCAGACGATCTTTATTTTAAGAAATTCAGTCAGTGGCTATAAAGATATCAGTTTTCTATTGTGCATGTTTTGCAAATCAACATCAGACGTTATAGAAGTGGTGTCAGAAACAATGTTTTCATTTAAAGCGCTACAGTGGAAGAATATGTTTTTCAGGCCCTCAGAGAGTTGTTCTCTGCTTTCCAAATGTGATTTTCCACATAAATAAAGCAAATGGTGCTGTGGAGTTTCCACTCTGGCCCCCACCAGGGCAAAAACTTAGACTCAAAAATAAATATTTTGCTTAGAAACAATAGGTCTGGTAATCTATTTACCTCATCGGTGCAGCATCTATGTTTTTTTCTGAATAAAAGATTATAAAAACGGTAAGTTTTCAACATCTCTGGCTTCTCAGTAGGGAGAAAATGACCGGTTTGGCAGTGGGCAGCAGTATGGCACCTTGAGCTTAAACAGACCCTCCTGTTTGTTTGGAAATGTGGTTACATGTTGCTCATATTTTCCTTCATCTAAACCACCATCAATATACATCTACCAAAATCCTACTCTAGCTTTAGAAATCACAGAGCTCTTGCTTCAGAGCAAAACTGTCTGCACCATGACACTATTATTCACTAAGTGTTCAGAAGTAGAAGCTTTTTTTTTTCATCCTGTGAGATCTGAGATGCTCTCAAGGGCAGAGGCTGTGGTGGGTGCTCCTCTGACAGATCAATACTGAGAGGTTTTAGTGATCCCTCCACCCAAACCCCCTGAGGATAATCCAGGCTAAAACCTCTGAGCTGAGTTTCAAAACAACTCACTTTTATGTGTGTGTATGTGTGGAAATAAAATGATTTGTCTAAATGGAGAGTATTTAGAGGTTTGTCACTTGTCACATGGCCCTGTGTCCTAGATCTCTTAATTTTAGTCGACTGCTGTTTGGGTCTGTTGTCAAGCGCTGCCAAAAGAAATTTATTTACAAAAACAAACCCCGTTGCTATGTTCAAAGCAAAACAGGCTGCTACGCTTATGGATCTTCATTTCAGATCACGACCTCTTCCATTTAATGTTTTTCCTCATCCCCTCTGTCTACACTTCTCTGTGCATCAGCTCCACAGATTATATTTTACTATGAAGGACTGAAGAAAAGCCAGTAGCTCAGCAGTAAAACCTTGACATGAGACAGGTGTGGATCGGCTTCTTTGGTTTCTAGATGATTTACCGTTGGGAATAGTGATCTATAGAAACAGCTGAACTATTAAAGTTTCCATAATGCAAAGTCTGTGGATCTGTAGACTTACTCAAGGTGGCTGCATTAGACGATCTGAGTGTTTACAAGACTGATTTTTGAACTCTTAGGATTGGATTTAACTGTAGTCTATCAGAACTGAGGTCACCTGACAAAAGCATATGTTACAGGGGTCAGCCTATCATTTATCAAACCACCGGTATCAAACAGATGTCTGTGAGTGGCTCTATCCCATCCACGCTCTGCACACATGATTTTGCATTGGAGCAGTAACAGACTGATCTGTATCTGGTTCCTATGGAATCCAATGTTTGTATTTTCCTAATCACCTGATGGTTTCATTCAGTGCAAATGCAGTTCATTATATCTAATGAACCATTACACTATTTTTTACTTTTTATCACCATTAGATCTTTCATAACCTGCGGCCTAACTAAAAGAACAGCTGTAATGCCTCTATAAGCAGCTGACTTGTCTGACTCATAGTGGCAAGACTTTCACTGTCCTTCCTTCACTGTAAGACCAGATAAGTTGAATTTACTTTACAAATTTGAGAAAAGTGGTTACCTTAAAAAAATTATGTAATGATTAATTAATCTTTACATTTAACTTACATTTAATTATGATATTAAGTTAAATGTACTTAAAAAGTTCATTAATCATACTTAATTTTTTAAGTAAACTCAACTTATCCGAGCTTACAGTCTCCCCCACTGAGAAAAGTAGCAAGTCAGCTGGCAGACACCAAGCTAAGAGAAAATGTCTGTGGAACAGAGTCGATGGAACCGGTGGACAATAACAACAAAACAGCATTTTGGACAATAAAATAAAACACTCCTCTCAAAGCTAAAACTAGAAAAGCACTCGGAGAGCGCAGACCTCCAAGGCAGATCAGTGTCCCACCCTCGATCACCACCAAAATTTTATCCTTTGTTCCTTGTGCCAGTATCAACATTTCCTGAAAATTTCATCAAAATCTGTCAATAACTTTTTGAGTTATCTTGCGAACAGACAAACAAACAGACAACAAAACCCAGATGAAAACATAACCTCCTCGGCGGAGGTAACAAATGATTGTTGACAGCCGACAGCCGCTTAGAACTTTTAGATTTGTATCTTGTATGATAAGCACAGAAGCTCCTATAGCAGCTACTCTTTGACTGAAACCACTGAGAATGGTATGTTCAGACATGCATGGGCAGTTGACAATTTACATGGTCAAAAGAAAAAGAGGTGTGGTTAAAACTAAAACGTTTTAATTTTAATCCATTTAACTTACATTTACTCACACATTCGACTATATCTACAAATGAGTTGACTATACTTAATATTTTCTAGTAATGACATCAAAGTTATTTTTAAGTGCATTCTAATTAATTTTTTCTAAGTATATTTGACATTCGGGTTTACAGTGCTCTGCTATCTGTATGTTGCTGTTTTACACACTGAAAATGACAAAAGTTTCCCATACACATCTTTTAATGTGTGTTTTTTGTATTATTTGACACCAATAATATTTGTCTTCCTCCCTCTTGTGTTCGACCAAAACAACTTCTTTCCTCACAATGTCTTGCAACAGAACAATCACTGCGTCCTTCTCTCAGTGCTGCTCAAGACGTAGACAACCCTCCCTCCATTCCATCTATGTTGTATATATTCAAATCCATATTTATATATAGATGTATATATATATTTATATTTATAACCATTGCACTACATCATATCAAACCATATTTGCACTCTCCTTTTTAAACACTTTTTATTCAAATTTATATGACTGTTTGTTTTACATGTATGTGTATGTTTATGTGTATGTTTTATGCTGTTGATAACACTGTGAATTTCCCCATTGTGGGATCAATAAAGGAATATCTTATCTTATCTTATCTTATTCCAGAATGAAGGTGGATAGTCCCAGACCTGTGTCCACCACTGTGACAGTCACCACTGCTAGTGCTTCAATGCTGCAGCCCGTCATCATTATACATCATTATACATCATACGTTATGTGAAGTGTGGTACCCCGTATTAATAGTCAAATTTAACTTTTTCATTGTGATGACTATTTTATTTGCATTCTTAATTAAGAAACTTCCAAAAATCCTTCACAGATTTGTTGTGTAACACAATCTTACTCAAGTATTCAGTATCTTGATAGCCAAAACTTATTTGATCATTGTAAGTGTTTTGAATGTTCGAAGTTTCTGAAACATTTTGCTGTTTGTTAAGTGTGGTGCGACTCTACAGAACAGTTTAAATCCCAAATAACCATTACATACATGATTCATTACCATCTGCTAAAAAAGAACTTTTTCATTTAGTCTTATTTTAGAATGAAAGTGAGTAAAACAAAGAGCATTACATCACAAAATTTGGGACTACGGGTGTGTTTTTGTCTTATGTGACTTTACGTCTGTTTTGCTATTTTAATATGGTTACGTTGTCTAAAACTACAAATAAACATTGGTTTATTCACTCAGAACTGATCAGCCTTTAACGTGGGAGGAAATAATGATTTAAAGGGGTCATATTTTGCTAAATCCACTTTTATTAGTCTTTGGTACATTGTATTGTGTATTTGGACTCTAATAGTTCCAAAAGTTTGAATTTGAACCCTCCAGGTGCTGCTAAGCTATCTTTATATTCATTTAGGCAAAAATCGAGTGGATTTCTACAACCTGTTTTAATTCCTTCTTAATTTGTTACCTCTATAACTAGTTACGTCAGGACATTTGCACATATAAGGTCAAGATTTCCGATGAACATTTCTCCGAGTACGACATAATTGTTTGTCAGCACCAGTTGAGGTCCATACCGAAAATATGTCCAAACTCTGAGCAGACTGAAGTGGCTCATTTGCATTTAAAAGCCCAGCGCTCAAAACGTCCTTTCTGGTGTCATTACTCAGAAATAGCATTGAGGATGGACCTGTGGAGTTGAATTAATGAAAAATTCAGACCCAAGCAGAGCATTTACAGTTTATGTAGACCACAGGGAAATATTTTAAAATGCATAATTCCATTTAAAAAAGCAAAATATCACTCCTTTAATATTTACTGTTTACCGATAACCTGATAGCATTTACTGTCACACTGCCCTGCTCCACACTAGGGATGTAAGATTACCGTCATAACGATAAACCGCGGTAAAATTCCCGACGGTTAGTATTACCGTTTAAATTATAATTATCATGATAACCATGTTTGATTACTGCACTTTGAAAACTCATGGTACTGCACATTTCCTGGAGAAGCAGCAGCTATCTATGTATGTATGTATGTATGTATGTATGTATGTATGTATGTATGTATGTATGTATGTATGTATGTATGTATGTATGTATCTATCTATCTATCTATCTATCTATCTATCTCTGAAAAAGAAACTAAAACAACTCAAACTTGATATGGAAAATGGTCAAACACTGGCCATAAGGTGCCATCTTTAATGCGCATTTGTATGTTTGAAGCTTACATGTTAATATTTGAATGTTCCTGCCAACAAAAAATACATTCTGCCTTCTATTATTATTATTTTATTATTATTATTATTATTATTTTCAAAATACAGCTTGGTTACATTATTTCAGTGTGTGTATAAGTATAAATATCTTGATAATATTGATAACCATGATAATTTTGATCACAATAACCATGATATGAAATGTTCATATCGTTACATCCCTACTCCGCACATGAGCCGCAGACATATAGAGTATAAAGGCCTAGTCATGCATGAATAAATAAATAACAGATTAAAGACCCTCTTGGTCTCACCACACAGTGTTAGTGAAGGTGTGAAAGGCGGACTGCTGCCAGCTGAATTCTTCAGATATGCACAAGTTCCTGGATAAGCTCAAGATGGCATGTGCTGTTGTATAGAGGAGCAGGTGGTTGTTTCCCATTTGCTAAAAGCTTACAGCTCAGCCAAACCCAATTACTATTATGGCCATGTTTAAAAGCCAGATGCCTAGATGCCTGCAGCATCGAAAAGTCGTACTTATTAGGAGAGGGGTCTGGCATCCAACACTGCCGTCAGTAGCTGAAATCCTAAGTACATTCTAAACTCTGGCACTCCTAACCTGGCTCTCCCAGAGGTCCCATTAACCCCACCAGTACATATCCACCACCCCCTCCAGCATTACCCCCCACCACTTTGTCTGCCGTTATTACCGCGGCTGACAGCAGACACACCCCTCCCTTCACCCCGCATCTCCCATCCTCCCAAATCCACCGCTCCCTTCCAGACTTATCTCCATGTCCCCCCTCCTCCTCTGCCCCGCCTCATCTCGCTCGACCCCTCCCTCCCGACCTCACCCAAAGGACAAAGACCCACTGTCTCCCTGTGACTATATGCTTTGGGGCACAATAGGAGGGAACCTGTCAGACACAATGAAAGAGTGAATGAAACAGGGAGGAGGACAGAGGATAAGAGGGAATCTGAGGGCTCATCTTCTCTTCTCCGCCTGCACACACATATTCCAGTAGCGTTTTACTCAATATTCACATAACTTCTACTCTGTTCAGCATCTACATAGGCTATAACACAGACAATATGACCTGTTTCTCCCCAAACAGCTAAGAAGATATTATTTATGTCTGGATATTTGTAGACGGGGATGAAATTCTCTAGACTCTGAAGCTTTATTAAGGTTCTTTTATAGGTTAAGGCCTACTTTTTAACAGTGCAGTTAAATAGTGTTTTTGTGAGGGGGAATTTCCATGAGAACAGGGGATAAGCTGACACAGGGCTGTGGTCTCGGTCAGAGACAGTTTGTGGCATTTATACCGTTTTCTTAGTAAACTTTATTTTCAGGGGGAAAAAAAAAAAGGGCAATACTATAAATTTGAGCATAAGCCGTATATGAAAGCAAAACAGTAGTAAATGAGATTTTTAATCCAGAAGTAATTGGGGGGTGATTTAAGCCTGACAAAAATAGTCATGTGTCTGCAGTTTGTTTAGGAAAACAGATGCAAGGGCACATTAAAAATGATGGGCAGAAGGAAAGTGTAAATAGGAGCGCGATAATTATGGGTGGAGAAAATCCTATTGTACTCTGGTTCATGGGCAAAAGTGGGGGAGTGTCGTGGTACATATAATCATATCAAGCTCTTCCACACTGTGTTTGGAACATACAGAGACAATATTTAGTTTAAGTGTCATATTGGAAGCTCTTTAGATGATACTTGACATTTCTAAAAGTATCTGAAGTGGCTACGGAAAGTAATGAAAAGGAAAAATATAAGAAAACACTAAATCACCAAAGAATCAACCAAATATTCAGAAGGATGAATTTTAGTTTCTACATTTTTAATTGCACTTATACACAGTTTGAATGTAAAAGCAAGAAGGACATGGCCAGTTTAACAGAAAAAAATAATAGTACAAGAATTAGTGCAGCAAAAATGTACATTTATGTCACAGCTATACTTACTAGAGGCTTTAGCATTTAGCTTTGAAGTTCTGATGGAAATAAACTGAGGGTTAGATTGTGGTACTTTTGGTATTAGTTTAAAAGATTTTTTTTTTTTTATAAATAAGTCTAACATGACTAAGTGTCTGGAACTGTATCTACAAGAATTTTCTACTATCTATATATTTTGCAAAACCAAATTAAAGCTGATTGATATGGCCAAAAAAACAAGAAAAAAAAAAAGTTATGGATGATTTACAGTTTTAGTCGATTTATTTCTGGCTACATGAACTGAAGTCTAAATATGATTCAAAACTAAGCTGTCTTTACGAAAACTATATTCCATACGCTAAACACACTTACAATTAATATATTACGAGAAGCAAACAGGTTGCATTTCGAAGTTTTGTTTAGCAAGAAAAGTCATGTACATTTTGCGATTTAGGCATTTTTTTTGATGATTTCCAAAAAGCAAAATTTTATTAACTGAATTATTTTGATATATTTCCCAGCCCTAAACTGACAGGTTAATATTGTTTGAGTCTTTTAAAGAGCGATTTGTTAAAGACCATAAGGCCACTGGCAACTCACTGGCTTAATATTTGACTAAACAGGAAAATCAGTGAACTTTAACACTCAAACACAGACTTCAGGTGTTGCAAACTTTAGTATTTGAAGGTTTCGATCTTAGAGTCAAAGAGTGGAGCTCTGCAGGAATTTCCCTACATCACAATGATGTGACATGCATATAGAAAGATTTATAAACACAGAGAAGCTGTAACTGAAAAAGAATCATACTAGTGTGTGATTTGTGGTTGGATTTTTTTTTTTTTTTTTTGTACAAAGACCATCTATGCTATAATATTCAGTTGGGGGTGACGTGTCTCATTATGTCCAACAGCGCTGACAGCCTGTCCAACAGAGGTGCAGCGCTGGTGGTGGGATTTGAAGACAATCATATCAGCCCACCCCTCCTCCACACCCTTTCATCATATACACTCTTCTGATCATCTCTCACTCCACCAGCAACATAGGGGCTGCAGCCCAGGGGGATTTGGGATGCTGTGATTATTAGAGGAGGGCTGTCGCTGTTCAGTCGTGGCTGAAAGAGTACACGGAATGTGCTGAACCCATGCAGAGGTTTTCTGTTCTGTCACACCGCTGGACGGAACATCACAACACAGCAAAGAAACAGTGTTGTGTTTCTTGTTTACATCGAACACACATCCACAGAACACCCAACTGTCCTCATACTGATCTATTTTCTATCTGGGTCAACTTCATGCCAACTGTCCCTCTTTTTCTATGTGAGCGCGCACACATGCACAGAAATATCCCTCTCAATCTCCCCATGACCTTTTTCTTTCTTTTTTTTTTATTTTTTATCTCCAATCACATGTGTCTTCATTTCTATGTTTGTCAACTTGGGGAAAAAAAAAAATCCATCCACTTTCTCCACCTGTCATCCACATCTACCTGTCTCTATATGTCATTCCCACTCCCATACCGGTATAACGATAAACCGCGGTAAAATTCCTGACGGTTAGTATTACCGTTTAAATTGTAATTATCATGATAACTGTGTTTGATTACCGCACTTTGAAAACTCACCGTACTGCACATTTCCTAGAGAAGCAGCATCTATCTATCTATCTATCTATCTATCTATCTATGAAAAAGAAACTAAAACAACTCAAACTTGATATGGAAAATGGTCAAACAATGGCTATAAGGTTCCATCTTTAATGCACATTTGTAAGTTTGATGTTTACATGTTAACATTTGAAACAAAGTAAATTGTGCCTTTCATTTTATTACTTTTTTTTTTTTCAAAATACAACTTTGTTACATTATTTCAGTGGGTGTATAAGTATAAACACCGCAATAATAATGATAACCATGATAATTTTGGTCACAATAACCGTGATATGAAATTTTCATATCGTTACATCCCTAGTAGTGTGTAATCAAAGGATTTCAACAACAGCCACACCTTTCTGGATCTCACTAAATGTAAAGCGAACAATTTGATATTGAGACTTGTGCAACATTGAGGGTTCCAGTAGGGTCTCCTGCTCAGCCAGGCAGGAGTAGCAGACTAAAGTTATGCTATTGTCCTGCTGTCACAATGGATCCATTCACACCGCACTCAGCGCCTGATCCACTCCACAGATGCTTGTTGGAAAATCTCACACACACACACACACACACACACACACACACACACACACACACACACACACACAAAGGAACTTCCCCTCTGAGAAGTAAGAGTGGTGGCACAGACTGCAACAGCTAAAGTGAGTAAAGGTTAACCACGGAGACCTGAGATGTCAGTGTGTGTTCAGTTATATTCATGCTACTATATACATTTTTTCCCCTTTTTTTTCATTTTATTTGTTTATTTCGAGCATTTACAGAATACATGCAAATTCAAAATTCCAAAATCATTAATCTACACTTGAAAAGGAGTGTGAAGAAGACAAACTTAACTTAAATGAATAAAGGAGGATGTTTATAGAGGCACATGTGCAAAGCATGTGTGCAGGACACACACACAAACACACACCTTTCACATCCACCTGACAGTTTGTCTTGAGTAAAGTGACTCTCTCTTAAGTGAGTCTCCTAAATGCTGCTCTGTAGAAATACAAGAGCTAGAAGTTGTGCAGATCCTGCAGTGGTTTTGGGGTTGGACTTTATCAATCAGCTCTGCAGTGTTTGTTAATGAGTCTGGCCTGGGGAGCTGACTGTGGAGTTTGTTTTCCATGATGTCTTTCAATCTCTCCCTCTTTCTCTGTCTTTTCATTCAGTCTTCCTTTCAAAAACACGATTCCCCGGGAAAAAGGGGCGGGTTTTTCCTCTGTGGAAAATCTGATTTGAACCCGGTGAGCCCAAACTAAAAAACCTCTGGCTGTCACCCTTTCCGCGCCACGCACAGTAAAGCCCACTCCAGACGGCAACTAAATAAAGCACAGAGGGATGTGGAACCCCGAAAACTCTAAACAATCTCAGCATTGTCGCTAAAATAACACGTGGGTGTGAAAGTCAGCTGTGTGTGGACGGACCACTCCAGTCTGCTCTGCTGCACTTGCTCCGCGTGCATTTACGCACAACTCGCATCTCGTTCATCACTATAACCACACCACCGGCGTCGCACTCACTTACCCAGAATATGAAGTTAAACACGAACAAAAGGTATTTCACGCATTTCATTCCTCCTTCCACCTTCCCCATTTTGGCTGGATGTGTTGGTGTTTTTGCGCTTCTTTCTTTAAGCTGCAAAATGCTCTGACGGTCGTTATTGCCTCCACGCAATGTGACAATAACGGTCCACCCTGATCACAACACCCACCCGGGCATCAGGAACAACTCTCTCTCTCTCTCTCTCTCTCTCTCTCTCTCTCTCTCTCTCTCTCTCTCTCTCTCTCTCTCTCTCTCTCTCTCGGACACACGCACGCGCACGCACGCACACAAAACACCGCAGGATCCGCTTAGACTCTTTCCAGACCGCCCCTTTCAATAATGCAAAGGGGGACTAAAAGGGGGGCCGTGACCAACGATACAGACTTGGCAAACGTTTGTACAAATGTCCCTAAACTCCACTCACTGTGTATTAACCACGGTTCCTGTTCATTTCCACTAAATCTGCACGCAAACAGTCTAACTTATATATGTGGTAATGCCTGTCTGATAAACAATAACCACGTGATCTGATATATTAACATAATCACATGGGAGTTTTATGTACCAAACTAGGACATATAATAGGACATATAATAGGCTATTTGTTCTTGTCACATCTGAGTAACAGGTTTATTGCTTTTTGCTGTGAATGATTATGTGTATCATAAGACTGCAACATATACATGCGCTGGAAAAAAGTCAGATCTTTTGACTTAGTAGTAGAAATGCTTTGTTGTAGAAGCATGTAAAAGTTACAAGTAAAAGTCCTGAATTCCAAACATTACATCACTGTACATAGTGTGTTGTAGATTTAAAATAAGAGTAAAAGTAACAATGCATTGCGCAGTTAAAATAAGAGTAAAATTAAGTTACTCCTTTCAAAGTATTATTATTATTTTTTTTTTTTTTTTTATTTTTTTCTAATTTTATTTTATTTTTTAAAGATTTGTAGAGTAGCCCTATTTCACAAAGCCTAGCCAAAAAAAGTCTGAAGTCTAATGAGGTATTGTTTGGATTTAGGCTCATGCAATGTCACACCATTTATTCCATCATTTTTTGGATGAGTAGTTCAGAAAATGTATGTATGCATGTACGTATGTATGTATGCATGTATGTATGGATGGATGGATGTATGGATGGATGAATGGATGGATTTTTATACATATAATGTTGCTGAACCTAGACTTGTTCCATTTTTTATGTATTAAGTTATGTATTAAATATTAAGTAGAAAAATAGTATAAATAAACTTACCTCTCCATACCTAATAAGATCATTAAATTATACACAACCTGGCTAAAAAAAAAAAAAAAAAAAAAAAAAAATCCCACACTCTAATATTCAGCCTTAGACGTATTTAACTTTTAACTTTCATTACAGCACATATTTATCATAGCATCATTTCAATAAGCTTATGCCATGTTCCAACATTTATTTCCATAATTTGTGTTGTGAACCTAGACCTGGCCGACTGAATCACCCCAGAGCATAATAATGCCACCACAGGCTTGTACTGTAGATACTAGGCATGATGGGTAATCACTTCCCTTGCCTCTCTTCTCACCCTGATGTGTCTGTCCATGGCTGTGTAACAGGGTCAGTCTGGACTCATCAGACCACATGACCATTTTCCATTGAATCACACGCCAGTCTTTATGCTCTCTGTCAAACTGATGGTTGGTTAAGAAATGAGAAGCTACTGCATCAGTTAGAATTAAACAAATTCTTGGAGCTTAACATATCAGTGTCTGCAGTAATCACTCAGTGGAAAGCTCTAGTAATTAAATCTGTGGGGGACTCGTTTTTGGCCAGGCTGTGTATTGTTTAATTTTTTGCCAATTAATGTGTGTTAGAATGCACTCACGGGCCACTTTATTAAGTAGCATTTTTGTAATGAGCCAATCAGTACATTTAGGCATATGGACATGATTAAAATGATCTACTAAAACTCAAACCAAGCATCAGAATGGGAAAAACAGAGATTTAAGTGACATCATTGCTCATCTGAGTATTCCAGAGACTGATCTACTGAGATTTTCCCACACACAACCACATTTAGAATTTACAGAGAATAGTCAGAAAAAGGCAAGTATCCAGTGAATAGCAGCAGTCTGGGCCAAAATGCCTTGTTAATGCCAGAGATCAGAGAGGAATGGTCAGACTGGTTCAGTCTGATAGAAGGGCAACAGAAACTCAGATAAGCATTTGTTACAACCATCTTTGAACATTGTTGAAGGTTGGAGCAGATCAGCTACAGCAGCAGGATATACACTCACTGGCCACTTTATTAGGTACAAATGGTACTAGCGAGGTGTACCTAATAAAGTGGCCAATGATTGTATTTTGCTATTGCATTTCTGTCATGGGACACTACTGTGTAGATTACTAGTGTAATACTGCTTCATATTATATAAACAAATGCAGAGATTTTAAAAAAGTACAAAGAAAATACAATATTTATATCAGTAATGTAATATAGCAGAACAGTAAAATTGGATGTGTTTAGTTTTGTAGGATGCCAAAGTTGTACTGAAGAATAAAACTTGAGTGAATGTACAAATAAAGGATTTGCCTCAATCCCTTAGGTATGAATGTGAAACTGAATGGTTGTTTGTCTATATCGCCAGGATAGGACTAAGCAGTTGAGAAAAAGCATGGATAGTCACTCAAGTTCCTATTGCAAAACAAAATGGTGTTGATTTCAGCCGTTAATAGTGCAGCCTTTTTTGAATCTATATGTGAATTCGAACTAAATATAGTAGTAGTGCTATTAAATGCTATAGTGTGGTCAAAAACTCCCTATAATCATTGCCAGTTTGACTAGCCCATCTATTCTCAAAGGATAGACCGGATGTTAAAATAGTTCTTGCTTCCATCTGTTTTCTTTTTATGGCTCCAAATGTCACCCTGGGGTGATGAGTTCCAGTTCATGCGAGGTCATCACCTGAAGTATCCTCATTTGATAAAATCTGGAAAAATGAGATTAACCCATAAAGACCCAAACAGCCACCTACTAATGTAAAATAGCTAATACCTGTTGATCCACTAATTCTATCAATACATGTAAATAACTGGTGTAAAATGCAGTTTATCATCTTTTCCTGGTCATTAGATATGATCCAGTTACCGTGGAAACACCATTATCTTCTACAACATTGATTCACCAGTAAAACCCACAGAGCTGGATCGATGACAGAGGATGGAGATGCTTGTTTTATGTTTAATTGTTGAAATATTTTACAGAAAAAGTCACTTTTTCTTCAGTTTTCTCTGTTTTTGATGTAATAACCGTCAACTTTAATCTGAGCTTTTATGAACATCCACATGATCGGTAAATTAAATGTAGGAAAATACATGATATTCACTGAAAAAATGCAAAATACAGAGGATAATGTCATTACAAATGGTGTATATAGATATAGAGAAAAAAAATATTTAAAGTAGCACTTGGTCTTTGTTGGTTAAATACGGTGGCCCAGAGGTGCAACACTCCAAAAAATTATCCACTATAAGAAAAAAAAGAATACAGCCCAAAAAAATTATCCACTATATATTTTTATAATAACTTTATTTTTAGTGTACTGACCTCCACTTCCCAGTGGGTTACTTCGTTAGCATTAGCCACATTAGCTGAGGGTCTTAAACATTTTCAGCCTATGCTTTTATTTTTTGTGGTGACCTTAATTTTAAAGCAAGAGACCTTTGGGGTAAACAGTGCCCCCGTAACTGAAAAGGTGGATATTGTTTTTTTTGTTTGTTTGTTTGTTTTTTATAGTGGATAATTTTTTAGGCTGTTGTCTTTTTTTTTTTGTTATAGTGGATAATTTTTTGGGCTGTTCTCTATTTTTCTTATAGTGGATAATTTTTTGGGCTGCTCTCTTTTTTTCTTATAGTGGATAATTTTTTGGGCTGTTCACTATTTTTCTTATAGTGGATAATTTTTTGGGCTGTTCTCTATTTTTCTTATAGTGGATAATTTTTTGGGCTGTTCTCTTTTTTTCTTATAGTGGATAATTTTTTGGGCTGTTCTCTTTTTTCTTATAGTGGATAATTTTTTGGGCTGTTCTCTATTTTTCTTATAGTGGATAATTTTTTTTGGGCTGTTCTCTATTTTTCTTATAGTGGATAATTTTTTGGGCTGCTCTCTTTTTTTCTTATAGTGGATAATTTTTTGGGCTGTTCACTATTTTTCTTATAGTGGATAATTTTTTGGGCTGTTCTCTATTTTTCTTATAGTGGATAATTTTTTGGGCTGTTCTCTTTTTTTCTTATAGTGGATAATTTTTTGGGCTGTTCTCTTTTTTTTCTTATAGTGGATAATTTTTTGAGCTGTTCTTTTTTTTTCCTTATAGTGGATAATTTTTTGGGCTGTTCTCTATTTTTCTTGTAGTGGATAATTTTTTGAGCTGTTCTCTTTTTTTCTTATAGTGGATAATTTTTTTAGGCTGTTGTCTTTTTTTTCTCATAGTGGATAATTTTTTGGGCTGCTCTCTTTTTTTCTTATAGTGGATAATTTTTTGGGCTGTTCTCTGTTTTTCTTATAGTGGATAATTTTTTGGGCTGTTCTCTATTTTTCTTACAGTGGATAATTTTTTGGGCTGTTCTCTTTTTTTCTTATAGTGGATAATTTTTTGGGCTGCTCTCTTTTTTTCTTATAGTGGATAATTTTTTGGGCTGTTCTCTTTTTTTCTTATAGTGGATCATTTTTTGGGCTGTTGCACGTCTGGGCCACCGTAGTTAAAACTGTTGCATGGTTGCATAAATTAATCTTCCAGAAAAAAACAGGTCTTCTTAATTACACTGAATAATGACCGTTAGGAAGAGATGTTTTACTGGGATATGCAGAACTTCACTGTCCTCAAGATAAAATTACTACTACCCTCATACTGTATGGGATTACCCAACTAAATGTACTATTAATGCAATGGAAACAGAGGAAAGAGAGGCCCCTCTGCTGAATTTGTTCCCTTAGTGTCATCGGTGACTGTGAGTATGTAACTCAGCAGCAACACTGTGTTCAACATAAATATTTTCCCCCACAACCATGGAGAGTGGAGGGACCATCCAAATAACAGGTCATTTTATCACTGGGAAATTAAGCACTGGTTATAAAATGTCCTTATAGAGGAGCAACATGGTCTGCCAAGCTGAAAGGAGACGAAGGAGGAGTCAGAGAGGAATAACATGATGGAGACCGAGGGAAAGAGAGAGGGAAAATGTTTAGATAGCATGGTACTATATGACTAGCGTGTCTTTACAGATATGTGCATGTATGTAAGTTAGTTGAACTACTGAGAACTGTCACAGAGGAATGGCATGCTTGGCTTTTTGTCCTTAGAGATTTATTGCATGTGACAGAGAAAAAAAAACAAAATGGTTTGCTTTGGATGCTGACCAGAGCAGAACCAAAAGAGGGAAGCAAGATAAGATGAGGACAAGACCAATGTGTCCCTGCTCTTTTTTTTTTTTTTTTTTTTTTTTTTTTTTTTTTAGATTTTGTTGGTATTACAAAGACAGAGGAAACAAAATATATAAGCAACTTGTAATTTTGATGCAAAAATCACCAAACTGAACCCAAGAATTAAAATCAGTCTGCTGTTTTATGTATGTATATTTACTCAAAGCTGAAGCGTCTAAATATGGGCTCTACATGTGATCACATTGCCGTTTGTCAAAATTAGCAGGACATGTTAGGGGTTTGTGATTATTGCTGATGCGCTGATTGTTTGTTTGTATCTATGCGATGCGTTGAATGGGTGGGGTCAGTAGTAGCTGTTGTTATTTGCCCGTTGGTTCTGTTACACCCGTGTTTGGTCTATAGTCTGGACTGTTTTTCTTCACTGTGAGCTCATTATTAGGCAGACTCTAATACAATCCAACTGTGAGGGTCGAAGATAGTCTGACTTTTAACAAGGTGCAAAAAAACAGCACTGTATAATACGATTGTTGGCTATTTTGACTGCTGTAAAGCTGCTTTAATCAACTATTAACAGCCCATTTTAACAAGAGTGAAATAAAAGCAGAGTTACAAGTGAATGTGGCTTCTATCTGTGGCAGCATAGCACCATCTACTGGCCTTAATATTGATAAGTTGTAACACTTTCCTGTGAAAACCACTAAAGCAATACTGTTTTTCAATCTAGTTGCACCATAATCATTATTAGCACATTGCCTATTGGTAACAGGAACATTATTACTTCATATAAGGCATGTGGAAATAGTTGTTGAGAAGGTTAACAGACTATGAGCACTGCAAATAAACTGCAAAAACCACAACACATTTACATTAAAATATCCATATTTTCTTGCAGGTCTTGCGTTTCAAATGTTTGTGAGGGTATAAGACGTCTTTCTCTTTTCATATGCAGCGTTCTGCTTTGTTTAACTTCACAGCTACTGCATCGAAATCCAGAGAACGGGAAACTGTTAACAAACCGCACCGCCTGTCTGCACCTCCTGCCAAAGTGAGAGGTTATTTGAGGTCAGTGTCTGAAAAATAAACCTTTGATCAGACAACCTTGATGATGAGGTTTCCTGGCAACACATCCAGAGCTGAATAGCGCTGGTTATGATCTGTGAAACATCAGCTTCAGTGAGAGTGTGAGCGCAGCCAGACACCTGGGAAAGGTGATGGTGTGAGGAGAGGTACAGAATTATATTAACTAAGATGAGAAAGAGAGAAGAAGAACTCTGTCCTTTACCTTTTGTAACCAGCATCTCTGAGGTATAGATTTTAGCTCAACCACAAGAGGGTAGCATACACTAGTAAAATGTCATAGTGTTTGGTATTCTGTACATGGGAAAATACACTGTTCGGCCAAAATCGTACATGGAATATTTCACTGCACCACATTTAGTTTTGAATACAGCACACATTCACTGTGACATCTTTTTGCCACATAGTGCTTATATAGTGTCACAATAAGGTTCATACGATTTTTCCATCCATAGTTGCATTATTTTTTTATTATTACCCCGCCCCCTGAAGGGGAGGTAAGGGTATTGTTTTTGGTTCAGTTTGTTTGTTTGTTGGTTTGTTGGTTCAATTCATACCAAATTGGGTTTATAGATTGCTAGTGACTCAGAATTGATCTGATTAAATTTTGGGAAAAGTAGGTCAAAGTCTAAATTTTTAATACATTTTTTTAAAATCTTTTTTTCCCACATTTACTTATAATGGGTGGAATTTCAAATGTCTGTAGCAGTAAAACTATTGGTTGAATTCATAACAAATTGGGTTCATAGATTGCCAGTGACCGAGAATAGACTTTTATTACATTTAGGGAAAAGTAGGTCAAAGTTAAAATTTTTTAGGAATTTTTAAAATCTTTTTTCTTCTCATAGTTACTTATAATGAGCGAAATTTCAAATGTCTGTAGCAGCAAAACTATTGGTTGAATTCATACCAAATTGGGTTGATACATTGCCAATAATAGATGTGGTTACATTTTGGGAAAAGTAGGTCAAAGTTAAAATTTTGTAGGAATTTTTTTTCCTCTCCTATTCATTTATAAAGGGCGAAATTTCTAATGTCAATGAAAACATCAATTTTGTTTCAGTTTACTTAAAATTTGGCACATATATAGAGGCAACTGATATGCTGACATCACCACAGGCATAGACATGATGACATCAGCTGGATCCATGCCAAAATAATCTACAATATGTGCGAGGGGCGGGGTTTGTTGTGCCTGTCACTGCTTGTTGATGATGGAGAATCGGACCGCTGCATCAGGTCTTCATCACATCCCAAATTAGAGTCTGGACTTTATGGAGGCTAATCCATGTGTGAAAATGATGTCTCATTCTCCCTGAACCGTTCTGTTACAAGCCTGATGATACTGATCAGTCCTGGCATTGTCCAATCTTTTTGACATCAGAGACATAAGAGGCTACTTATCCTACTGCATCAGTTCGAGTTAAATAACTTCTTACAGCTGAAATATTATTAACTCATAAAGACCCAGTGTTACTTTGATGACAGTTCCCAAATACATTTTTCTCTCTATTTAACCTTTCCTAAGAGATTTTTTCACCATTTATTGTAATATTATCCTCCGTATTTTGCATATTTTTAGTGTAAATCATGCATTTTCCTATTTTTAATTTACTGATTATAATGATGTTCGTTAAAGCTCAGATTAAAGTTAGAAGATTATTATATCAAAAATAGAGAAAACTGAAGAAAAAGTGTCTTTTTCAGTCCAATCTGTGTGTGTCCATCCACTGTCATCGATCCAACTCCATGGATTTTACTGGTGAATCAATGTTGTAGAAGATGACGGTGTTTCCATGGTAACTACGGAGCCTCTGAACATCCAAATGGGTCATATCTGATTACCATGAAGAGATGAATAACTGTATTTTACACCTATTATTTACATGCATTTGTAGGATTAGTGGAACAATGGATATTTCATTTTTTATATCAGTAAGTGATATTGGTCACCAGTGGATGTTTGGGTCTTTATGGGTTAACTACTACAGTACTTACTCATGGAAGAATCTGAACTATAGCTTAGTTAACCCTTTCATGCATAAATCAAGATTTTTTTTTTTGAGAGTTTTTATTCCTCTTAAGGCATGAAAAAAGCACTGCAATTGAATTTTTTTATGAACCTATTTTTCATGGAATTAAAAATATCCACTCAGCTGGACACCATGTGTTTAAGTTTTGAAGCAAATAAACATGTATTTGCTGATATACAGGGTGGGGAAGCAAAAGTTACAATATTTTGAGGCAGGGATTGAAAGACAGTGTATGACCAATTAGTTTATTGAAAGTCATGAGAATTTTTTTGCCACAAGAAAATTTACATAATAGAAAATGTTTTTATTCTATGTGTCCTCCTTCTTTCTCAGTAACTGTCTTCACACACTTCCTGAAACTTGAGCAAGTGTTCCTCAAATATTCAGGTGACAGCTTCTCCCATTCTTCTTTAATAGTATCTTCCAGACTTTCTCGTAATAGTTTTGCTCATAGTCATTCTCTTCTTTCCATTATAAACAGTCTTTATGGACACTCCAACTATTTTTGAAATCTCCTTTGGTGTGACGAGTGCATTCAGCAAATCACACACTCTTTGACGTTTGCTTTCCTGATTACTCATATGGGCAAAAGTTTCTGAAAAGGTATGGATAATAGTGTTAGGTATGATTATGACATCAATATATGTTTGGTTTCAAAACAACTGACGTAGTGCCTGCTGAGAAAAAACAACTAAATGTTCATTGTAAATTTTGCTTCCCCACCCTGTACTGTGTGAAAACTATGAATAAAATGCTGCTAAGCTGATGTTTTGTCACATTTTAACATACTCTAATCTTAGTTATTACTCACTTTATGGAGATAATATGCAAAAAGGAAACTTTTTGTTTAAAAAAACAAAACCTTGTTAATTACAGTCTCATAACAATAACAAGGAATTGATTTACACTTAAACAGGTTACTGCAGATCAAGTTTATCAAGAACAGCAAAGTTACAGCAATGGTATGAATTGCAGTGTATGGGATGATGCATTTAAGCATCCACTGTGTTGGCTGATATGGAACTAAAACAATAAAATCCATGAAAATACAAGAGATCAGCTTTGACTAAATGTCCGCTGTAGTGACCAGTATGCACAAAAGGGTTAAACCCAGTGAATATCTCCTGTAATCAAAACCAAAGGTGGTGCAGTGAAATATTGCATGTGTGATGTTTTTTGGCCGGGCAGTGTATATGAGAACACATGGAAGACAGGATGGAATTGTTGAAGTACTCATCTTCTCATTTTTTGGGCTTTATACACTGGTTGATATTCTTTGCAAATGCACACCAACAGAAACTCTCACATTACATAAACTGATAATGACAGAGTGTAGGTGTTGCATTTATTTTCAGAAGCACCAGTGTGCACTTGCTAAATGAATAGTCTTCGTGTCGAGAATTGAAATTGTGACAAATTTGAGCAGAAATCTAAGTAAAACCAGTGTAATTCCAAGTTGAAGCCAGAAATCATTGAAGATGCAGTGTATGTAGCTCCCTCCTCCTTTCACACACACACACAAACAAACAGACAGGCATTTCCCACAGCTGTGTTTATACCAGTTTTCCAAGGTGACAGGAATTCTGCTTTGCTTGCCAATCCATTCGTCTTCTTCTGTGTGTATAAAATGCAGAGTCTTGAGCCTGCGCAGCATGAACAGCATTCCTTCACCTTGGACTAGTAATGGATTCACAAGAATGCAAAGGATGTTCATAATGTCTGTGTTGCGTTCCTCTGAATCTCTGAACTGAACCCTAGTTTCTGTCTCCTGACATGTGCCAACACTGACTAAAGCTGCTGAAAATGGAAAACATAGCTCTAACAGAGCTTTGTCACAGCAGGCATTTAGACTTATTAAGGCAGGAAACACACTCAGGTATAATTAGTATGATTCAAAATGGCTTAGAGGTTTATCAGTTTCAGGCCTTGAAATTGTGCATGTTGCTC
Organism: Sphaeramia orbicularis; assembly: GCF_902148855.1. Lineage (NCBI taxonomy): Eukaryota > Metazoa > Chordata > Actinopteri > Kurtiformes > Apogonidae > Sphaeramia > Sphaeramia orbicularis. Next base: position 33,595,861 of record NC_043963.1, read on the forward strand.
CACTAGGACAGTGTTTTTCAACCTTAGAGTCGGGACCCCACATGGCATCGCCTGTAATTCAAATGGGGTCGCCTGAAATTTCTAGTCATTGATTAAAAAAACCCCAAAACTTACTAATAAAAACTACATGGTAAGTTGAGAGACAATTCCAATATATAAAAGACATGACAAACTCTGAAGCTGAAACTGAAGCACTGTGGTTCTGTTTATCTTTCAAATGTTCATTGTGGTCAGTTTCAGATGCTGCAGCTCTTTCATAATTCATAGTTTGAGTTCTTGTTTGTTCAGTATTAACTGTCAGCCTTGTAAATCCAAGCTGTACTGACTGTACATATCCTGACCAAGGAAAATAAAATTCTCACTTTGTGCAGTAATCTACACCTGTGTTTTTTTCTGCCTCCGTCCATAATAATATACATTATATCAGGGGTGTCAAACTCATTTTAGTTCAGGGGCCACATTCAGCCCAATTCGATCTCAAGTGGGCCAAACCATTAAAATTATAGCATAAAAACTTATAAATAATGACAACTCGCAGTTTTTCTCTTCATTTTAGTGCAATAAAAAACATTAAATTATGAAAATATTTACATTTACAAACTATCTTTTTACCAAAATGATGTGAATAACCAGAAAAAAATGTAATTTTTCAAGAAAAATAAGCTAAATTTTAACAATATTATGCCTCAGCTTTTCACTTGTGTATGTACATTACACACAATGTTACACAAACATAATATTGTTGAAATTTTGAAGTTTGGAATGTGTAACTAAAATAAGAATGTCTACAATATTATGTGTCAACTTATTAACACAACTTACAAATCGGATCTACAAATCCACAAAACATTTAGTAACAGACAGAATATTGTTAAAATTGTAATTAATTTTCAGGTTGTTCACATTTTATTGTAAGGGTTATTAGACTATTATTCTCATTTTGTGCAGTAATCTACGCCTGACTTTTCTGCCTCCGTCCATAATAATATACATTATATAGACTAAATGTCGTCTAAAATTAACATTTATTTGCAACATAGTATAGCAAACTATTACATGATCAAAAACAAATTAATTTTAGCAAAAAAAAAGTCTCCTTTTTGAACGTCTGGGGTCACCAGAAATTTGTGACGTTAAAATAGGGTCACTAGCCAAAAAAGGTTGGGAACCACTGCACTAGGATGACCAACTGGTTCAACAAATTAAACAGACCCTTTGTTAATGATATCAGTCTCACTTGTGCTTTGTCTGCTTTAACCCATAAAGACCCAGTGCTACTATTATGGCAGTTCCCAAACAATTTTTCTCTCTATTTAACCTGTACTTAAATGATTTATCATCATTTCTTATAATATTAGCCTTTGTATTTTCCATTTTCCACTGTAAATCATGTATTTCCCTATATTTAATTTTCTATACTTAATCTAGATGTTGATGAAAGCTTATTACATCATGAGATTATTACATTAAAAACAGAGAAAGCTGAAGAAAAAGTGACTTTTTCAGCAAATATATAAGGAAATGAATGAAAAACCAAGTGTCTTCATCCACTGTCATTGATCCAACTCCATGGGTTTTACTGGTGAATCAATGTTGTAGAAGATGACGGTGTTTCCACGTTCACTACGGAGCCTCTGAACATCCAAATGGGTCATATGTGATGACCGTGAAAGATGACAAACTGGATTTTACAACAATTATTTACATGTATTGATAGGATTAATGGTTTCACAGTTATTAAACACTTTAGATGAGTAGATGGTTTTGGTGACCAGTGGATGTTTGTGTCTTTATGGGTTAATAAAAACAAGTAAATACTTTATATAGCAATGTCCTTCCTGTCTTCATTTCTAGTCCCACAGCACTAGTACTACATGTGAACCTCTGGAAATTTGTAATAATTTTGAACATTGTGTGTGTACTTAATCCTGTGCAAGTCAACCTTGCCTGTAATTTGTAAAATAAAAATTCCATCAAATTCACTGGGCACAAATTAATTTTCTGGAGTAAAAATGCCTTCAGAATAAAAGTAGTGAAGTTTGAGACACTATGAAAGTAAAATTAAGTAAAAAAAAAAATGCTGGATGGCTGTAGTTTCCAAGATACAGTCTTGGGTCAAAATGTGAAGTTCGGAGAATGAATGAGAGAATGGGTTTTACTCAAAAGGAATGTGTGTCTCAGAACTACCAGATCTACTTCAAAACACTGTCTGTACATTATAATACATTCAAATTACAGGTTCGATCTAGTGGAGGATAGTTTATAGTATAAATGTACATAAACCAACATATATGTGTAACAGTTCTTATTGAAAACATCAGCTAATCATCACTCTTGTCACTTGTTTTCCAATTCATCTCATTAAAGTATGTAAGATTTAACACATTTAATCTCTGATGCAGATAATAATAATAATAATAATAATAATAATAATAATAATAATAATAATAATAATAATAATAATAAAATCCAGTGTTACCCACTCTATTTCAGCAAACACAGAAGTCCTGATAATCTCTGTAATTTAGTGGGATATACAACATTTTTTGTTTCCTCTGCACCTTTATTCAGTTTATCTCCTGGTTGAGGATGGTGGATACTGCACTAGTAATGATAAAGTTATTGTAAATTAAGTAAGTAAGTAAGTAAATTTTATTTATAGAGCACTTTTCACAGACAGAGTCACAAAGTGCTTTACCAATTCAAATCAGAATCAAATCAATTCAAATCAAAATCAAATCATATTGTGAAAGTGTTTCAGGAGTAAAAGGAGGTTCATATCACAACATAGCAAATGTGTTCACTGGAAGAGCAGACATAAATCTTTCAGAAGAGAAAAAATGGATGGATGACATGCATGACAGCTACTTTAACCCATAAAGACCCAAACATCCACTGTCGACCAAAAGCATCTACTGATATAAACTGTTTAATACCTGTTGACCCACTAATCCTATCAATACATCTAAATAATTGGTGTAAAATACAGTTTGTCTTTTTATAGTCATCAGATATGATTTTTTTTTTTTTTTTGACTTCTTGATGAAGGCTTGAAGCCGAAACACGCTGAAGTGTTTTTTAGGTCTAGATATGACCATGCCATGGTAAGAAAGGCATTTTAATGTTTAAAGAGAGTGCCTTGGATTTTTCTTCCAGTGTGATAAATACTTTTTGAACCCCTTTTTCCAAAGAGCACCTCAAACAAACTTTTTTGGTCCAAGAAGCATTCCCTCCCAAACATTTTTTGATCAGATACGACCCATTTGGACGATCAAAGGCTCCATAGCGAATGTGGAAACACCGTCATCTTCTACAACATTGATTCACCAGTAAAACCCATGGAGTTGGATCAATGACAGTGGATGAACACACTGGGTTTATGTTCAGTTAATGATATCTTTGCTGGAAAAGTCTCTGTTTTTGATAAATAACCCTCAAATTTAATCTGAGCTTTTAGAACATTTACATGATCAGGACGTTAAATATTGGAAAATACCAGATTTTCACTGGAAAAATGCAAAATACAGAGGATTGTTTTGTAATAAATGGGATAAATCTCTTTGGAAATGTTAAATTTAGAGAACATTGGGAATTGTCACAAAAGTAACACTGGGTCTTTAGGGATTAAGGAATATTTTCCATCTTTAAACATTTATATGTGAGTGGTGAGCCTGCCCTTGACATCAGAACCAGGGGATAATGTCAGTAAATTTGAATAGAAAACACACTTTACTCTACTCTACCTTTGCATGTGAATCCATGGACTAGTGCCTTGTACAATTTCAGTGCCCTCCTTTTCAGAAACATACCACAACATTACCATAATGTGAAGTGACACAACAACCCAGGCAAGTACTGAGGTGTTTAATAAATAACAGCATGAACAACACAACAACAATAACAACAACGACAACATTAAAAGCTTGATTTCATTTTGTATGTATACACATACTGTATATATTTTCATATTTGACTGTATAAACCATAAATATGACATGCAGTCCACATAACTTAAAACAACCAGGACTTTTTGGACTGAGGTAGGGCCAGGGGCCAAGACTGGATACATGAAGTTGTTTGTGTGTGTTAATAATATGTAGACTGTGGTTTGTGTGTACATGTGTGTGTCTTTGGAGGTGGGGAGAAGGATTACAGTATTGGCAATAAAGCTGCAGTGGCTGTTTAGGAGAAATGTGTGGTGTTGGTTCGTATTTCTGCGGTCAGGAGTCGTCCTCCTCAGTCAGTGCCCCAGTCGTCTCGTCCAAGACTTGCGGCTGAGAACGCACACACACGCAGCGTTGATGCGGATGTAACGCCAGGCTGTCTGTTCCTTGTGAATGGTCAGGGCGCTTACAAATATGTGTGTGTTGGTGCAGTAGGAGTTCCAGTGGCGACTGTCGATGCCCAGACAGCCAGAGTTGCCTGATTTGGAGCCCTGTTTGCCTCCCCGTGACCCTGACCTCCCCCCGCTTGATACCCCCCTGTGTGTGGGGGATCGGCAGGTGGTCTCATAGAAAAACTGTTTCTTCACCACGTTGTTGATAGTAACATTGGGCAGCACCGTCACCTCATTCCCACGTATGTCTGTGGCCCGTGTCAGGTTGCCTACCCAGGTATTAATGCTGTCACATACTGAGTACTCTCCTCGGTGCATGGTGTGCGATCCCGCTCTGCGCCGGACCCTCACCCCCCTCATCCCATCAGAGTCATAACCCTCACCTTCCAGGGCATCATGTGATGGGGGAACCTCGCTGAAAACCACACGGGGCGAGGGCCGGTAACGTCTTTTGGAAAAGAGCTTGGGGTCCACCACTGGGCTGGAGGGGTCAGGGGGGGAATTGGGGGGAATCTGACTTCTATCCCGGCTGTGGGAAGCTGCCCGATGGGGTTTCTTGGTCCTGTGGTGGCTGGTCCTATGATGCTCCTGTGATGAATGGTGTTCAGAGAGGTGGTCTCCGTCTGCTGTCTGCTGCTGTCCTGCTCTGTGATTGGCTGCTGTCTGCTGTCCTATTCTGTGGTTGGCTGCCCCGGTTCTCTGGGCCCATCCACCTTCCATGTTCAGTACAGCCTGGACGCCGATCAGGAGGAGCAGGACCAGTGGTGACGACCTCATGGGCACACGTCCTTGGCCAGAAAAAGGAAAAAAATCTGTTTAGACAAAGCCAAGTAAAGTGTGCATTAGGGCAGCGTGATACGTGGTTTCAGCATCGTCCATAGTGGTGTGAGAGGAGACATCCTATTGGACATGCAATATTAAGTAAGTCAGAACAACTAAAACATATTCTGAAGATATTTTTTTTTCTCTTTGGCTTTTAACTCAGTGTGAGAGGTTGGCTTTTATTGTTTTAATGTCAGCCCTGTGATAAACTGGTGACATGTCCAGGGTGTACTCCACCTTCGCCCATAAGTCGCTGGGATAGGCTCCAGTGACCCCCGTGACCCTAGTGAGGATAAAGGGGGTTCAGATAATGAATGAATGAAGGTTTTACTGTATAATTACTTTTACTGTTTTCATTCATTCTTTTACATTTTTTTATCTACTTTATTTTAAGACACACACATATTCACTATTAATTAGCTGCTTACTAGCAGCATACTATCTATTTGTTTTTCATTATAAATCATTAATTAATACTTTATTCTGGAAGTTTCTGCAAGAATTTCCCTTATATAGGCTCCTAATTACAGCTTATTCATAGTTAGTAAGTAAGTTGTTGTATATTAATTATGATCTCAATATGCTTTACTCAGTATGGGGCTTATAAGGTGGTAGTACCACAGGAACAGTTATTCTTCCCTAATAATACTTACCATAGGTGGTCTATTTATACGGAATGAAACACAACTACAACTACAAGTGCTAATAGTGTACAAATAACTCTTGGTTAAGTCGCATTTAGTAAATGCATTACAGCACACAATTACCAAACTAATAGCTAGTCTACTACGAATATACATGTTAGTAAGCAGCTAATTAATAGTGAATATGTGTGTCTTATAATATAAAGTGTTACTGTTTTATTTGTTTTTATGTCTGTGTACAGCACTTTGGCCAACTGTGTTGTTTTTAAAGTTCTTTATAAATAAAGTTGACTTGACTTGACATTCTGTGCTGTTTTTTTTTTTTCTTTTTTTGCTGGAAACTTGCATGGTCCATCCAATAGAACACAGTTTGTTCCAAAGTAAGGGTTCTTTACTTGCACAGTGAACTGCCAGTCACAATACATGATGAGTTTATCAAAAAATGACCTAATCATTGACTGCAACCTGAAAGTTATTAAGGAATTAGAAAATAACACCAAAAATAAAGATTTGCCTTTGCTGTTAGACCAAACACTGTTTTGTATCATACCAACAGAGTCAGTATTCAAGTAAATTCAATCCCAAAATCACTGTGGCTCAGTCGTCTCAGTTGTCATCTGCTTTTGTATTTGATGTGTTGAAACCAGTTGTACTGTGTAGCACAAAAACTCATCAAAGTTACTTTTACTTTTATTATTATTATTTGTATTTTGTATGCTGATGCAATTTTGGCTAAAATCACTCCAGTTAATTTTAGAATGATTAGGTGTTCCCAAACATCCACGTCATCTGCTTGAAAATTCTTCTATTTTTTTATCATGATATATTGAAAATATTTCAGTTATTTTATTCTGTAAAGGGGATCAGTCAGTGAACATGTTAAAAGGTTCACTTTAAATATATTGCTTTAATTTTTATTGGTTTTATCTGTGTGTCATTTATTTATTCATCCCTTCGGCTTAGGTAACTTATGATAAGCCTGGTTGTTATTCTTGTCCTTTTGGATATTTAATGTATTCCAGAAAGATTATCAATCAGTGGATCAAATGATACAAATAAAAGAAAAGGGATTAAAATGAATCATCAGTTGCAGCTCTTGTGTACACACTTGTAGAAGTACTGTGCTATTGAAATGATTTAAGCTGTGTTTTCTGTCAGTTTTGTGGGTAACAAATGTTTTGTCCATTTTCACTATTTACCAAGGGAACATCTTTGGCCCTTTGACTGGAGTGTGTTTTGCTGTGTGTTTCTCAGTGGTGAGTGTTTAAGTGTACCTGTGGAATGTGTCCAGTTGAAGTGGGAGCCCCTGTGGACTCTAGAGCCAGACTCCAGTGCAGGCCGGGCCCCTCATGCCTGCCATCTGGACCCCCTGAACCACAGCCCTGTAACACACAGACACAGAAAACACTTTACTTACTTACATGTCCTATATTTTACTAAGACCACTGACTGTTTCATGTAACAGATACGGTAATGTAACAGATATGTCTGCCTTTGTCAGTCTGTAAAAGAAAGGTTCAGGCAGCCAACTAAAAGACTACAGTAACCATACAGGAATACAGTGGTATAGAATTTTTTTTTTTTTTTAATGGGATTTACATTTTCTATTCCAGGAAAAGGCTTTTATCATTGCCCCGCCCTCCGAAGGGGAGGCAAGGGGTATTGTTTTTGGTTTGATTTGTTTGTTTGTTAACACTCTAGCAGCAAAACTATTGGTTGAATTCATACCAAATTTGGTTTATGTTATTGCCAGTGACCCAGAATAGATGTCATTACATTTTGGAAAAGTAGGTCAAAGTTCAAATTTTTAATGAATTTTTTTTAAATCTTTTTTTTCCCCATTTACTTACAATGGGCAAAATTTCAAATGTCTGTAGCAGCAAAACAATTGGTTGAATTCAAACCGAATTGGGTTTACATATTGCCAGTGACCCAGAATAGATCTCATTACATTTTGGAAAAGTAGGTCACAGTTCAAATTTTTAATGAATTTTTCAAATCTCTTTTTTCTTTACTTATAATGGGCGAAATTTCAAATGTCTGTAGCAGCAAAACTATTGGTTAAATTCATACCAAATTTGTGTTGTAGATTTCCAGTGACCCAGAATAAATGTCACAACATTTTGGGAAAAATAGGTCAAAGTTTAAATTTTTATGAATTTTTATAATCTTTTTTTTCCCCATTTACTGATAATGGGTGAAATTTCAAATGTCCGTAGCAGCAAAACTACTGGTTAAATTCATACCAAATTGGGTTTATAGATTGCCAGTGACCCAGAATAGATGTGATTACATGTTGGGAAAAGTAGGTCAAAGTTCAAATTTTTTATGAATTTTTTTTTTTTTTTTTACATCTTTTTTTCCCATTTGCTTAAAATGGGCAACATTTCACATCTATAAAAAACATCAATTTTGCTTCAATTTACTTCAAACTTGACACAAATATAGAGGTAACTGATATGCTGACATCAGCACACGCATAGACATGATGACATCAGTTGGATCCATGCCAAAATACGCTACAGTACGTGCAAGGGGCGGGGTTTGTTGTGCCTGGCACCACTTGTTTTGTTTTGGGTTTGTTTCTTGCAAAGTATTTTAAATCATCTTATGTGTACACTAAAACCTGTTTCTTACTTCTCTCATGACAATAAGAAATAAAATGAACAAATCGCTGAAATAGTGCATAATTTTTTTGTGCTTTCAACTTACTTGCAATATTTACTGCGCATATGAAATGATTTTAAGACCACAAATTCTAGCCCCTCATCACTTCATGACCCTTGCATCTATCAGACATACACAATTTACTATTATCAGCGCTTATCTCCCACAAAACACACACACACTCACCATGTTTAATTGTTAATGCCTAAACTTGCTATACACTGGAATGCGTGGTATTTCACACCTCATTAGATCTTACCTACAGGGTGGGGAAGCAAAATTTAACATATTTTGAGGCAGGGATTGAAAGACAGTGTATGACCAATTAGTTTATTGAAAGTCATGAGAATTTTTTTGCCACAAGAAAATTTACATAATAGAAAATGTTTTTATTCTATGTGTCCTCCTTCTTTCTCAATAACTGCCTTCACACGCTTCCTGAAACTTGCGCAAGTGTTCCTCAAATATTCGGCTGACAACTTCTCCCATTCTTCTTTAATAGTATCTTCCAGACTTTCTCGTAATAGTTTTGCTCATAGTCATTCTCTTCTTTACATTATAAACAGTCTTTATGGACACTCCAACTATTTTTGAAATCTCCTTTGGTGTGACGAGTGCATTCAGCAAATCACACACTCTTTGACGTTTGCTTTCCTGATTACTCATATGGGCAAAAGTTTCTGAAAAGGTATGGATAATAGTGTTAGGTATGATTATGACATCAATATATGTTTGGTTTCAAAACAACTGACGTAGTGCCTGCTGAGAAAAAACAACTAAATGTTCATTGTAAATTTTGCTTCCCCACCCTGTACATGTTGGATGTAAAGTTCAGTCATCATGCATCAGTCGTGTAAGTATATGCATACAGACTTTGTAACATGTCTTATCTGAACACACATGACACACATACAGATGGAGGTATGCACGTAAGGCTGTTTCTATGAATAGTTCGTATGCTAAGATGCCGTGACGTGTATGAAAACACCCCCGACCCCACTAACAAACATTCAGGAGGTCACTGAGGTGAGCTGAAACCGGAGTGTCAGTATTCTTGACTTATTTGCAATGCACAGTAAAACACATCTTGTCGGCATGGTGTTTGAATACCACAAAGTTTATTAGAGTTGTAAATGTTTACCTCGACATGTTTTGATTTTACTACCTTGTTGTCAGTACTCCACCCTTTTGGCAGGAGATAAAAAATATTCACAAAGTGAATTCTGGCCTGCAGTGATATTTGCAAAGAAAAAAAGATTAGTTTATTCGTTTTAAGATTTGATTGCACTGGAGTTCTTCCTGACATGTCTATTTGCACTGACATCTTCCCAGTGATGTGAACAGTAACCAGAAGAGGTCAGTGTTGTCTGCATTTCCTACACTGACTAGAATTCAACAACTGCCTAAAGCAGCTGAGAAATATCAAAATATCACAGGCCCTGCTGGAAATAGAGCTGCACAGAGGGACATTTAGTATCTGAAGTCATTTTTCAGGTATTTTCCCACAGAATAAGGAAGATAATTTCTGCAGGAAGTCCATTCTTTTACCAAATCTTCCACTGGATTGTGATGGAAAGTACATTTGTGAAACATTTCAACTTATTTAAATCAACATGAACTTAAACTTGTGCATAGATATTAAGAACAGAAGCAACGTGTTCAACAACTTTTTAAAGACTTTAATTCTGTTTCTGTTCCAATAAATATATGAGATACTAAAAATCAAATATTATACTCTCATTATCACAATATTTTAAGCCTCTTCAAAATCAGGTATGTAAAATCTTTTGTATAATTATAGTGTTGCATTACTGATTGTTTTTCAAAGTAATTGATTATATTTGTTATATCTGTATAATCAATCAAAAAAAATTATGTTTAAACACAATAGGTTTTTCTATAAAAGATGAAGGTCTAGAAAAATAGAGTAAAGAAACCACTAATAAGAACAGAAATAATATTATTTAACTGCCTTTTAGATTATTTCTTGAAACACATCTTATAATATTTATCCTTTGCTTAACTTTCTAAATTATTTTGTCTTTTACTTATCTCTTTAGTGCATTTTCCATCCTTTATTATATGTTTTTTTTTCTTTATCTTTTGTTCTCTGGGTCTTTTGTGTGTCAAGCAAATACAGTTATTATTATTAAATAAAGTTATTATAGAGATTCTGTTTAAATTTGAATGTAATATAAAAAAAAAGTCCAGTCCAGTAAACTTGTAACACGCGGTAAAAGTATTGTACACACCCAAAGCAGGCATTGTACCGATGCTGCAAGATGGTTACTTCTTATAGAGTATTAAAACTTCTGAATGTTTCTTTGAGCACTGACACAGGGTCTGTTTGACGCTGCATGTGCAAACTAATCTCGTAATCAATCTTCTGAAGCATAAAAATCTGTCTTTTATGATTTCGTAGGTTCTGACCAACTGGAGATGTATTTTGGCTTCAGTAAACACACTCACACACATATGGAGCTGGTCCAAACAGGCAGCCAGTTGATTGATCTGGGCTGACGGGCAGTTCACTATTTACATGGCCCAGGGTGAGCCGGGAGGATCCTAATGTTAAAAATATGTGGCTTGTGTTTAATGCCAGTGGAGCCAGCGTAAACACAGCAGTGCAGGAGCGCAGGGGTCAGAGCTGTTTAGAAAGCACCTCTGACTTATAGGATTACTTCAGCACTGCATCAGAATCTGTCTGAATTTGTCTCCAATCTCCGCACACACACACACAAATACTGTACACGGCATAATAAACACTCATGCACTGCCATACAGCCTCATGAGATGCTCCTGTGGTTTTCCTGTATTCCAGTGGAAGGGGCTCGGATGTGCTTCCAATGCTATTTGTTTGTTTTATGGCTTGGCAGAAACAAATCCACGCTCTGGTTTAGAAATTTGTGCACCAGTTAGACTGTGAAGTTGTATATTTGGGCTGCACTCGTAGGGTGTTGACTGGGTTTGGAGGAGACAAAGTTAAATGGTCCAATGGATTTTACATACTAACATACAGTATATCCTATATCACACAGGCGGTACATATGGTCCTGATAACACAGGAAGTCTTAGATTCGTGTGTGAGGCTCTTTGCAGTTTGATGTGTGCAGGACAGTGAGCTGCTTTCCTCTTTAGTATCCAGACGGAAGAATTCACAGGCACACATGGGAGAGATGCCCTGAAGAATAAGACAGCCAGTATAGGAGACAGTCCCACTTATGGACGAGCCAAATCATGACAAAGGTATTCCAAAACCATTTCTGCGAATGCCACACAAATGACTGGAGCTGCATGGTTCATATTTCCAGACACACAACATACTGTAATAATACACAATGTTATAAACAAAGCAGTGCTTCTATATTCTTTTGTGATTCATTCCTTGTACAGTTGTCAAGTTTGCTCCGAGGATCATGTTTATGAAAACAGCCTGGTGTAGCTTAGCGTCCCTTGTCCTAAGGAGGATTCCTTTGCTCACAATAGGCTCCATAGATTTGCCAAGATGTAAATTAAGACCATTTCTACTGAGTCATTCACCACTTCCAAATGCTACAGTGGCATTGTTCAGTGCGCCATAAGCTAATACCTGCCTAAACAAAAGTGCCAAAGTTGATGACAACATGTGTAAAGAGGATGTAAGTGACACAGCTGCTAGGTCAGTGGTTCCCAACCTTTTTTGAGTTGTGACCCCATTTTAACATCAAAAATTTCTGGTGACCCCAGACATTCAAAACGGAGATTTTTTTTTTTGCTAAAATTAATTTGTTTTTGATCATGTAATAGTTTGCTATACTATGTTGCAAATAAATAAACATTAATTTTAGAGGACATTTTGTCTATGTAATGTATATTATTCTGGACAGAGGCAGAAAAGCCAAGTGTAGATTACTGCAAAAAGTGAGAATTTTATTGTTTTATGTACAGCCAGTCCAGCTTGTATTAACAAGGCTGACAATTAATACTGAACAAACAATAACGCAAACTATGAATTATGAAAGAGCTGCAGCATCTGAAACCGACCACAATGAACATTTGAAAGATAAACAGTACCACAGTGCTTCAGTTTCAGCTTCAGAGTTTGTCATGTCTTTTATGTATTGGAACCGTCTCTCTCAACTCACCATATATTTTTTATTAGTATGTTGTTGTTTTTTTAATCAATTACTAGAAATTTCAGGCATCTCCATTTGAATTCCAGGTTGACCGCAAGGTTGAAAAACACTGTGCTAGGTTGTGACCTACAAAAGCAATCATTATGCAGCAGAAGGGGAAAACACCTCAGACACACTAATTGCTTAGCCCAAGGCGGTAAAGCCCAAACACATATTTACTGACAGTGTAAAATTAGTTAGTAATACATTTTCATTTAGTCTGACAATGCGGTGCCTGCATACTGACATATTACTGTAAGTGGCTCCAGTAAAATGTGTTGAATGTGATACAATAACAACACAGCAGGTGAGTCAAAACAGTAAAAGGAAGCATTGCCTGCCATCAAACACAGGTTCGTTTACACTTAGCAAGGGCATTTTCCAGTGAGTGGGATAGATTAGTCATGAGTTACAAGTGTTTGTTAAAAGATGAGCAGGAGCAGCATGTCAGCAGTTCTCTGAAACAAACAAACAGCTCTCTTTCACAGTGATGACAACTGCATCAGGTTATGAGGGAGTGAGAAAAAGAGACCGACAGCTGTAGAAAGACAGAGCAGAGAGAGAGGGAGAGGGCGGCAGGAAAAGACGAGACGAAGGTAAACAGTATTTTTGTGTGTCGCTCATCGACCTGGTGCAGTTCAGTTCCTCCTGCTGTCATCTACTGGAAATAATTACAGACAGGGACTGACCGCTGGGTCAACTCATAGGCTTTCACTTTTAAAGACGCCTTCGTTCACAGTTGTTTGAAAAATGCAAAAATGGAATGAAATGATTCAGTTAACCCCTTCATGCATAGTGGTCACTACAGTGGACAGCCATTCTATTCTTTTGTATATTCATGAATTTTGTCATTTTAGTTCTATATCAGCTTATGTATCATCTCATACACTGCGATTCATACCATTACTGTAACTTTGCTGTTCTTGATAAACCTGATCTGCAATAACATGTTTGACTGTAAATCAATTGCTATTAGACTTTTTTTTTTTTTTACTTTTTTTTTTTTGCATATTATCTCCATGAAGTAAGTAGTAAGTAGTATTAGAGTATGTTAAAATGTAGGAAAACATGAAGTTACCAGCATTAAACATGTTTTTATTTCAGAGTTTTCACACAGTAGATCGGTAAATACATGTTTATTTACTTCAAAAATTAAACACATGGTGTCCAGCTGAGTGGACATTTTTGCAACTCTATGAAAAATAGGTTCATAAAAAAATTTCAATCGCATTTTTTTTTTTTCATGCCTAAAGAGGAATAAAACACTCAGGAAAAAAAAATCTTGATTAAGGTTCTTATAATTCATGCATGAAAGGGTTAATATAGATATTTACAGATGCATTTTTAAATAAGTGTCTTAATCAAGTCTCTTTTCTATTCACTGTTTCATTCACCATTGCAATAGAAGCTTGTCATCAATGGAAAGTCACTCTGCTTGTTACGGTTTAGACAACCTGCCATGTGAAAGTATTACAACTGCCAAGATACAGCCATGAATCAGTTTTTGTCACGCAAAATGATGTAATGCAGTGTCTCTTAAAAGCACAAATTAAGTTCTCCAAATGTTCTGGAGAGGTTGTCAGAGAGTTGTAGGCTATTCTTGGAACCACTTCAAAAGTGTCCTATATGGGATACACAGTATAGGTTAGACCGTCTGAAAAACTTTACCACGATGAAGTAAACTATGGAAAAATATACGTTTGATAAGTGACAGGGAATTAATTTCATGTAAACGCTGCTTTGTTTATGATTGTGCTTGACGCAGTTTTACACAATGGGGTTAGAAAGATTTATCTATCTATAAGGTTTATTCAGGTAGGATTAAATGTAAACTAAAACTATTTGATCGATTGCACAGAACGACACAGTTCTGTCTTATGTCAGCTTTTCAGCACTACTATAAACTGCTTTTTAAATTTCTGTCATGGTTCATTTTTCAGCTTTATGTCTTATATTAATACTCATATAAGCACTGCAAAAATCTAAATCTTACCAAGTGTATTTTTCTCATTTCTAGTCAAAATATCTTATCACACTTAAAATAAGACATAATCACCTAAAGAGTAACTTTTCAGTGAGATAAGAACTTATTTTTAGACAATAGATCTTGAAAATCTTATTACAAGAAATCTTACCAAGATAATTTTCATTTGTTCCACTGGCAGATTTTTTGCTTGAATTAAGCAAAAAAAAAATCTTGAATTAAGCAAAAAAATCTGCCAATGGAGCAAGATTAAGGGGGCGAGAGATTATAAATTAAACTTCATCCCGCTCCTTTTCTAATGGTTTACTTTCTTTTTTATATAATTCTTTTGTTGTTGATTTTATTGCAAATATTCGAAATAAATAAATAAACAAACGAAGTGAAAATTATCTTGGTGAGACTTCTTGAAATAAGGTTTTCAAGATCTATTGTCAAAAAATAAGTTCTTATATCTCACTGAAAAGTTACTCTTTAGGTGATTGTCTTTTTTTTTTTTTTTTACTGTGATGACATATTTTCCAAGAAATGAGAAAAATACACTCGGTAAGATTTAGATTTTTGCGGTGTGGTGGTATTCACGGTAATTATATTTAGAAACAAGTTATTTTTATTCTATCTTCTAACTTCAGAACATGACAGATAATATCGTAGTTACATGTTGAACAGCATACTCTACAAACAAAAAATTTAGGATATTTCTTTTTTTTTTTTGTCTTTTTTTTGTCATTTATGCCTTTTGTAAATAAAACCATGTCTGGTCATTAAAAAAATGTGTTTCAGTTCAAGTCACATACAAAAAAGTAAAAAGCGCTGTACAAGAATCCCAACTGAAAAAAAAAAAGGCCAAAAATTAAAAATCTCTGCAACTTTTTGTTTATAGTGTATCTATGGTGTTGTTCTGCACTTACATACAAAATACTGAGAAAAAAAAAATAGTGAACTATGGTGCACTCAAAGTTTAGCGACACTTGGCACTTGTAATGCGAGTAGCAGAGAGGAAGGAGATCAGCCTCTGTTCTATACCTCGCCCCAGTCTTCATGTTTTAAAGATATTTGCTGTGAAAAGTAAGGCACCTGTTGTGCATCAGGAATACTTCAAACAGCAAACTGCACTGCCGTGGCCTCAGTACACAGGAAGAAAGAAGACAGGCAGCATCGAACTGACAGACGCAGAACCTGTAAAAGCACTTGACTCCTAAGTGTGATGACAAATGATGTAAGATATACTGGGAAAAGAACATTTACAATATATCTGCACAAAGTAATATATGGTAAAATGACCATCTGTTAGAACACAGACAAAAGCCCATATTATATGTTCAGTACTTGACATCAGTTAGTATTAAAGTGATAGGTTTAGTGGACACCGCTATAAAAAAGCCTGTTCAACATAGAAATGTATTTCACCAGAAAAAAATCGTTTTAGAAAGACTGGCCTTTAATTCAACTTTGCTGACTGATGCTGGCAGCTGTACAGACGCTGGTACTTCACATATCAACAACACTTTCCCAGCTCAAACTCCTGCTGCTAACAAGACCTCAGAAACTTATCCGTGGAGTCAGATTTTATGAGCAACCACTTCAGACAAATTAAACTTTAATCATAAAACCATTGTGCCCTGCAACGTGAGAGGGAATATCAGAAAATCTGTGTTTGAAGATAATTTGTTCTTTCGATGAGCTTATTTAGATTATAGATATTGTGGCGCCTGGAGGTTATTTATTTAATACATTGCCCTTTTATCCAGGTGTTTCTCTTCTCTAACAGTGGTGAAATAAAAGCTTTCTTAAAGAGGATTTAGGGAATTGACCCATGAGTCCAGGGCATCTTGAGAACATCAAGAAAGAAGGGAGCCAAGGTGTAGAAGCTAAAAGAAACAGGCTTTGGCAATCATCCAGTGTCTTTATCCTGCTGTTTCGGAGCTTTCTCTATCTTTCTATCTGAATCTCATTTGTCCGGTTTCTTTTTCTTTTTGCTCCAAGAATCTGACCTCACGGTTATCTTTTCTTTCATGGTTGAAATCCAGTGGAAGCTTCCTGGATACACTGCACTTTCTGTGTCTTAAAAGAATACCAGATTTCCACCACATGTTTGCAGGTGCAGAATTACTCTTTTGGGTCACATCCTCGCTATCATTTCCTTGTGTTTGTGTTTGTGTGTATCCACAGAGATCTGATTCCCTTTCTCTTTCCCATTTTGGCAACTTTAAACCAAGACAAATGTGTGGATGTTAGTTTTGTGTGTTGTTGGCTACAAGTAACTGGCTATTTCTTCAGAGGCTGTAAAGTGATTTTTCTAAAGACATGCCAAATATGCAGACAAAAGGATCTCAATTAGAAATCCCGGTGGAACCAATACGTCTTGGAATTGGGCTAATTAAAACAGCTAGACATTTGTCTGCATATGGCTCCACTTTTTCTATTTGAAAAATACAATGATTCCAATAAAAATCGAAGTCAAAGTTTTAGGTCAGGACATAAAAAATGTGCCAACTCATTTTAGCAGAATGTGAAAACCTACTGTGCAAAGTTATTCCACATGCCTGTAATACCACATACCTCTAATGACATGCATGTGTGAATAAAACATATTTAAGACAGGAGGGAGTTTAAGTGTCTCCCTTTTGCTCAAACACACTTTAACACTGTCATGTCTTTCATTTGCATCCAAGATACTGAAACACAGGAACCGCAGGCCTTAGGTTTTTGATGTGTATTGTATCTTGTGGCCTGAAGAAGCTCTTTTTGTCTATATCTGAGCTGAGATTTCACACGTCTTCAGCGAAAGCTAATGTTACATGTGGTTAAAAACTTTTAAGTCAGTTCTTGGCACGGCTTTTGTTCCAGAGTCATTTTGTGTTTGCAATGGCAATCCTGAGACAAAGCAGAGACATGACTACAGTGTAACCTCAGCCTTTCCCCTATTGTCACACGTTGTCCTACAGTCAATCGAACAATAGTTCATTACAGAAAGATTGAATCCTTGTGTATTTTGTGAAAAGAGTCCAAAACAAACAACTTTTAGCTGACAGTAAGACTCAAATGTAATTTCATTTAGAAGAAAGGGATGAGTAGCAAATCGAAACTACAAACTGAAACAATGTGGTTCTTTGTACACGAGGACTGTAGTTTTTTTCTTTTGTGTGTAATAATGTGGTTTGTAGCACTTTGCCTTGTTGCGATAAAAGCTGTTCAAACCATCTATCAATGGTTTAGACCGTATTTTTATTACATCGTTTGTATAAAAATGTAATCATGTATGATTTGCATATGGAAAAGCTTTCCTATCATAATAATAATAATAATCATCATCATCATCATCATCATTCACATGCATTTGGTTAATTATCATAATTATCTAAAGATGGAATATGCTCTAAGTATTAATTTTCAATATACAGTATGTTACACTCATATACATGGAGTGTAACAGACTTTTTTCATCTTCCTGTCGTGTTTCCACATCTATAACAGCCTGTAGACCAGTGGTTCCCAAACTTTTTTGGCTTGTGACCCCATTTTAACATCACAAATTTCTGGTGACCCCAGATTTTCAAAATAGAGACATTTTTGGTTTTTTGCTAAAATTAATTTGTTTTTGATCATGTAATAGTTTGCTATACTATGTTTCAAATAAACGTTCATTTTAGATGACGTTTAGTCTATATAATGTATGTTATTATGGACGGAGGCAGAAAAGCCAGGTGTAGATTACTGCACAAATGTAGAACTTTATTTTCCTTGGTCTGGATATGTACAGTCAGTCCAGCTTGGATTTACAAGGCTGACAATACTGAAAAAACAATAACTCAGACTATGAATTATGAAAGAGCTGCAGCATCTTAAACCGACCACAATGAACATTTGAAAGATAAACAGTACCACAGTGCTTCAGTTTCAGCTTCAGAGTTTGTCTTTTGGGATTGTCTCTCTCAACTCACCATATATTTTTTTAGTAAGTTTTTTTTTTTGTTTTGTTTTGTTTTTTTATCAATTACTAGAAAATTCAGGCAACCCCATTTGAATTCCAGGCGACCTCACATGGAGTCCCGACCCCAAGGTTGAAAAACACTGCTGTAGACTGATTTCTCTGCAGAGGTTGTGGGTCAGACTTTTAGAAAATGCAGAGAAGTGACATTTAGGCACATTCCTGAGTGCCTCCACGCCTCTCGTCTCCTCCTCTACACTGACAACAGGGCGACACAATCTACCATTTTTTTTAGAATTGGAGTTGAAACACCAACTAACGTGAGGATGGGTGCAAACATAAGCGGCAGGACCCTGACTACAGCTCGATAAATATCTCAACTATTAATAAAAAAGAGTTAAACGCTACCTGTTGTATTTGACCATAAAACTGAATTTACTTCATATGAGAAACTTGGAAGCGTACAAACCAACAGTCTTTGTTTGCTGATGTAATGTGTTCATTGCCCAAAAGCATTTTCACAGAGCATTTTCGATACTGTTTTGTGCTCCTATTGGCTGCTGTTTTGACTCCAGGCTAAAAGCATGTCTGGCAACGAGGCAAAACCACAGCCAGATCAACATAGCTGTGTCAGTGGTAGGCCCTCACCCCTCTCCTAAAAACTCGGCCCACTCCCTCCTGTGGACCAGCAGACGTGGGAGGCCAGTCCTCCAGGCCTTGAAGGCAGGATGAACACGGTGATTAACATGTTTTCCAGAACCCTAGTTTTTATGACCTTGACATTCAACAATCTTCTCATGACAAGTGGTTAATCTTTTGGCATGGCTGGAGTAATAACTCCCCTGTCCTGGTGAGAATCTAAGATCCCACAGTGGAGCGGTGAGTGGAGGGCCAGAGGGAAGGATGTCGGACTGACCATGGAGAGAGATGTGGACAGAAGGATGGAGAAAATACAATTAAAGACTTCAGAACATAATGAAAGGCAGGCTGTGGGTAGAGTATGAGGTGTTCTGGGAGTTGAACAAGTAAAGCAACAAATGATAGAAAGTGGGAGAGAGAGGATGGAGGAGGTTGTAGCCGAATGACAGACAAAGAAGAGTTCAAGGAAAGGGAAGGCTTAAGGGAATAAGGGCTGATGGGAGTTACAAAGCACTGAGGACTAAGGGACACATGTGTGATGACAATAGTTTTAACAGAAACTATATTTCTCCTCTTTGGCGGACAGCGAATGAACTGTAGTTTCATATTGTTTATCGACACGAAGAGCATCGACTAGAGCAGACACTGAGAGGCATTAGCACCCAAACATGTGTTCAGATAAGGCAAGTTTATTTGTATAGCACATTTCATGTACAGGGCAATTCAAAGTGCTTTATGTAAAACATAAAAGCATCGCAGGAGACGCATAAAAATACATTTAAGATGAGAGAAAGTTAAAATATAAAAACATTAAAATTAAAATAGACATTAAAATCATCAGCAATTAAATGTGCTTTTAAAGTTCATTTAAAAGACATTATTTAAGAGTTTAAGGGAAAGCTGCAGTAAACAATGTTTAACCTCCTCAGACCCAGCTATGGGTTTTCTGTCCACATTTGTGAACAAGAGTTTCACAACTTTATACAAAAAAACAAGAAAAGCAAACTGCCCACCACAAAGGACATTCCATAAAAATTTAAAAAAAGTGCATCTGAAAAAACTGTTGCATTATGATGTTTCCAATATAGGCACTTATTTAATAAAAAACAATAAAAGTGTGTACTTTGCTGACATTTCCTGGGTCTTAGGAGGTTAAGACTAATGTCATTGGTTTTATGTTTACATGGACACAAATAGTCTGGTTTGGACAGGATAATATGATATTGTGATCTGTGCTAGTGCCATATTCAGAACACTGGCATGCATTTAAGCCCTGAATGTGACAGAAATCAAACTCTCATTAGGTGAAATAAATCTCAGTGGTGTTTCTGATAAAGATCTGTGACTAATGTGAGTATGAGTCATTTGGTTCATCAGGCTGCCTTTGTTTTGACTCATCTTACATTTTAGTATTTGTGCTTCGAATAATTCTTTCACAGCTCGCGCCCTGAATGAAATGAAGCGTATATATTTGCATGAAACCTGCAAAGGAGTGATCATGAATGAGTCACCCAGGTGAAATTACTACTCAAAAATATCGTAGGCATTAAAAGACAGACACCTAAATTTTCCATTAGGCCGCAATTCGCTCTCGTCTGACACCGCCGGCATGGGTGTGGGCCGACAAGTGTAAATCGGTTATATACATGCGTCATACATCGACACATGCATGTACTGTATTATTTGAATATTTTCTGCAATGAAGCACGCGGAGCATGGCAAATTTGTTGTAAATACTCACCACATGAACATGTAGCAAAGGAGAAGAAAAATGAGAACCAAAGGTGCTCTGGTCAGGGCAGCTCTTGAGGCCTGTTATGATAATATGTTAAGCAAATTTAACCTCAGTGCACAGACGCTGTTGAGAGGGTTGTATACAGTAGAAGTGCTCAGGCTGCAAGCTAGCGTTGAGCTATGCTTTCCACGTCAAACTGCTGGAACACAAAGTTAATCCAATAAACCTAATTTAATTTTCTTTCATCCTGGTGGTTTAGTATTCAGGTTGAACCAACCAGCATGCCACCTCTGGGTCATGCAGGGATTAAGTGTCTTTGCTTCAAAATACTGGAGCAACATGCATAATGACCTCACGAACATGAAGACATCCTCCAGACATGTGCAATTAAAGAGCCATCACACATAATTACAGTAACAACCTCATTACAACAACTTTACATCTATTTGTCTTGCTCAGTCTGATTCTTGTTACAATCTCAGGCAAGAAAAATATTGACTTTGTCTCCATGTCCCAAAGGAGTTTTTTACATCAGTTTTTTTACAACTTTAATCCATTTTAAAAACTATAGGTAAACCATATATGTGTGTTATATCTTTTTTACCTCCGCCAAGGAGGTTATGTTTTTGTCAGCGTTGGTCTGTCTGTCTGTCTGTCTGTCTGTCTGTCTGTCTGTCTGTCTGTCTGTGTGCAAGATAACTCAAAAATTTATGGACGGATTTGGATGAAAATTTCCGGAAATGTTGATACTGGCACAAGGAACAAATGATTAAATTTTGGTGGTGATCAGAGGTGGAGGGGGCACTGATCTGCCTTGGTGGAGGTCTGCGTTCTACGAGTGCTTTTTTTTTTTTTTCTTTTTTTTACGAGTGCTTTTCTAAAAAAGACAGCACAGACCTCCGCCAAGGCAGATCAGTGCCCCCTCCAACACACACACACACACACATATCTCTGATCACCACCAAAATTTAATCATTTGTTCCTTGTGCCAGTATCAACATTTCCTGAAATTTTCATCCAAATCCGGGGCACTGATCTGCCTTGGCAGAGGTCTGCGCTCTCCGAGTGCTTCTAGTTTTTTTTTTTTTATTATCTTCAATTCTGTTTTGCATTTCTGAAGCTGACTTTCTATCTATTTTGCATATACCAACATATGCTGTCTTATTATAGCCAGTATTGACCAATATACACAGTTGGACAAATTTTTTTTTGCCTCTTCTCATGAAATTATCGTGATAATGTGATTTATTCTTGACAGATAATGTGTAATTGTAATCACTGAACCTGGTCAAAGGTGATTACTGATGTCTATAAATTGGAATAAAAAGAGGAATGTGCCTGAAAACTAAATTATTCCAACTTTATGGACAACAGTGTATTATTGTGTAGTACAACACATAGTAAAGGTTGAGCATTCAGTTGTGCTCTACTGTTTACTCAATGACTCTGAAGGGTTTCGATGTAATTTATTGCGTTGCTGTGAATAGCCTTGTCAAATCCTCGCTGAATTCTCTTGACTGCAAAAATATTAGTGTTGTCGTCACTCCCACGCTTGCATTTGTTTGATTATATTCTCACCCCTCTCACTAAAGACTTGACCCGCCATTTTCTATTCTGTGTGGTCTCCACATCGTTCTGTCATCTGTCTCTCTCTGCTCCTGTGTCTCCCTAGCTCCCCCCTCCCCAGCTGATGTCAACCACCTGTCTGCGTGGGACCTCCCAGGCCCATCCTCTGTCTGTTAGCAACACACCATGTTCAGCTTCTGAGCCCAAGCGTGGTGAAAGAGATGGAGTGGCATCTTTCCAAATGGTCTGCATGTGTGTTTAGTGCCACTGTGTGATCTGCAGATGAATTAATATTTACTGTTTAGCTCAATGAGACGGCAGCTGTGAGAAATGGCATCCTACGGAGTCATCCTCCCCTAAACTCCTCATAACACATTGTAAAAAAAACTTAATAACATAAAATAAATGATTCCAAAACAGAAGTAAAGAAACTGCTTGTGAAACCCATCATGCCTTTAAGCATTCTGGGATCCTGTCTGGCTCGTTGCGTAGGCGACCAGTCTGTTACGACTAGTCAGTAAGTCATCTTCCTTCACATTGTGCATTTCCAAATTGACTTAACCTAAATAGGCACATAATAAGTGGCCTTACTTGTATCCTTGGGGCTAAGGCGTGTAAGTGTTTGATGCGTATCCAACACAACCACATACATACACAGGGAAACACACGTGCATTGCTCATACAGTAGACATGTACAAACTACATTCCTCCTGTGTCGCTAAGGTTTACGTATCTATTTCTTCTGTGCAGTCTGTGTTACTCGAGCTGCCATTTTTTTCTGTAAATATGTGAAAGTTTTAAATATTATTACAGTTCTTCATTCTAATAGTTTGGGCTAATCTACACATATAAATATAAAAGAGTAATGTAAGAGGAACAGGGACATATATATTATTAATAATATTTTAGGGAGGGGGGTGGGATTAAATAAATTGCACTTCTTCCCACCCCTTTTTGGGCTTGTAAATGGAACCATTATGCTGTTCTTCTGTCTAAGATTGTTATGATTGTTGATATTTGTATTATTATGTATGTTTTGCTTGTTCGCATATATGTTAAATTTCATTGCATGTTCGGAATAAATCACTGAATCAAGTCAAATCAAATCTTATTTTATCTGTATATTAAAAAAAAAAAAAAAAAAAAAAAAAAAAAAAAACACTTGTGTAGATTTCAGCGATGGGGTGTTTCATGCCCAGACAAGCTTAAGTCAACCTACCAATTGGATATAAAAATGAGAAGAAAGTGAGAGTGAGACGGTGTCATCACATCAATCCAAATGTAAACACTCACAGAAAAAAAAAAAAAAAAAAAAAAAAAAAAAAAAAAAAACAGAAGGGTTGCGGTGAAACAATTCAAAACACTAGATCACGACTGTATCAACAGATGAGGCTCATAAGGCTGTTGTAAGAACGTCGCCAGTGATTTGGTGATTTATCAGCTACTGTGGGTTTGAGCTGTGTGCACATGCAAGAGAAGAAAGCACGCCATAGCTGAAAGTCACAGAAGCATTTAATGTGGAATGAGCAGGCATGTCTGCACATACAGTTGTCATTTCTGAAGCATATACGGTGAACACACGCATATGTGTACGGACGCAGGTAAACACGACCTATTGATGGAGCACCTGTCAAAATCAAATCTTCAACAGTCAAACACAAAGACTGACTCGCATTAAAGGCCGCGGATTCAGTTTTCAGTACAAGGAATATTCCAAACACTGGACTGTGTTCTTGTTCTTGATATACTGCAGTGCAAAGGAGCTGAAAACGACATCCATATGGAGCAAAAGTCCCGGGACAATCGAATTCTCTTCATGCCCGACAAGAATTACATCCAAATCCAGCAGGTTACGAATGTCAAACAATGTTAGCTGTTATTTCTATTAAATAATTTAGTTCCAAACACTGCGAGAAGTTGTTTGTAAAGGAAACGTCAACAAGAATTACTGCAAAAAGGACTGACATCATGTTTCTACGTTTTCCATTCCGTCCTGTATGTTCTCTGCTTCTGTGCCACATGGTTCACAATCCTGACCTGCGCTGACCTCCATATCCCTGTTCTCCTCCACAAACACAGACGTAACCCTGAGTCTGAACTCTGACCTTTTACCTCTCACACTGAATCCAGCCTGAACTCTACAGCTGGTTCACTTTAAACCAGATGTTCTGACTCTATTCTGCGCAATGACCTGTGCCAAACTGCAGCTCGAGTCAACCAAAAAGATAACCAAAGTGGAGTTTGGGTGTAGTTTTTGACCCATGAATTATCATCTCCTTTTTTTTTTTCTCAAACAGGGAAGCTTTGTTCAAGATGTCTGGACATGTGACATATTTGAGACAGAGACACATTAATAGTACATTTTTAGGTCTCTTTTCACATAAAAAAATGTGAAGATAAATTATTAGGATCATTTGTAATGTATTATTTTTAGTATGAATTAATATAACAATAGAGTATATATGAAAGTTTGTATTTTCTCTGTCATTGAACATAGTTTTATCATTATTTTAGTTATGTAACAGAGTTTCAAGACATGTTACGTGCTGGCAGGATGTACTTCTGCAGGTTTACATGGGAGACTGATGTTTTGATGTTTATCAGACCAGGTTTTTGGGATAGAGGTTTTTTTTTTCCAGGTCTGCAGGTACAGCAGAGATAGTTTTGACAGGAGCTGGAAAATAAAACTATAAATCTTCCTCAAGGTTTTGTGGTCTGAAAAGAAAAGTTGTAAAAAAATATCTGAATGTGGTTTTTACTACCAGCAGGTATTCTACTATCTCTGCTATTCTAATAGTTGTGGCTGGAGGGCACTGAGGAATAATCATTATGTTTTATGCTAAATGAACACATTACACTAGGCACTTTTCCACTGACCCTCAGATTGTGCCAATATAACTTGCATATAAAAATTTACTAAACACAATGACAATTTTGCACAAACTCTAATTTTTTGAAGAAATGTTTTTGTGCTAGCAAGAGGTGGTTTTTCGGGCATATCACAAAACTGCAGTGGAAAGACCTTTTTCCACTAGAGTCACATGTACAAAAAAAATGGATTTTGACAGACGTTACAACAAGCAAAGAAGAAGAAGAGTTTTAAAAGAAACATGGCACAGTATGTGTGGACACACCAGGAAATCGAATCATTTTTTAATTTAATACAGAATAGAGGGGTGATATATAATAATAATAAATATATCTGTATATCAACTTAATATTTATGTTCATCGCAATGTTGATGGAATGACTTCTCGTGTCATCTCGTGATAACAAATAAATACTCGCATTTGTGATTCAATGGAAAAAACAAAATTATGCACTTCTGTTTTTTCAACATTTCGTAAATATTGGTAAAGTTTTGCACAGATGTCCAATGGAAAAGCGACTAGTGACATTTAAACCAAGGCCACCACATCAGTTATATCATCATGTGATTTTACTGATCGCAATGTATTTTAGTTCACTTAAAACAGTGGAAAATACTGTTTTTGTTAATACTGTTGTTTTATTCTCTTAGATGAATATCTGAGTTTCTAAAAAATATCCTTGTGAGCTAAGGTTACTTAAAACAGCAATATTTGAGTCATACTGGGTGGTGAGTTTGGCTGGAGACCCTCAGGTTAAATAGTCACATTAACTGTCAGTCCAGGTGTGCTGCTGCTGCTGCTGCTGCCTCTCCCCTGCCCAGGTGTCCTATACAACACTTCACAGTCTAGACGGCTCACATCATTCCATCCTTTATGTGTTTAAAGGGTGGATCCTCCTCCTGTTTTTGACTAAGTGAGAAGATTTCATGCATTTGCATAACCGCTGTGTTGGTGGCATTTTTTAATGTCTTAGCACTAACAGTAAAATCAAAATATGCCTTAATTTTTTATTTATTTTGACCATTATTAAACCATGCAACTCAATAAAACATATCCTCTTTGACACTCTATATAAACCTCTTATTTACTATAATCTGTTGGATATACCCAATATCTGTAATTCCGACATTGTGTCATGTAGAAAACTGATACAAACTTTCTGCTCAGTAGCATGAATTTCTGTTCGACAAATATGCAAACGATCTATTAATACACAATCTACTGATATTACAATGTTCATAAATGTTGAACAAGTCAAATATGACTGTAAATTTGGACAGAAAATTCAAATTGTAATCATAGCTAATGCATATATTTAGTTTTAGTGTAACAATCATATAATAACAGGGGAGGAAAAACAAGCAAAAAAGATGCTATTAATTTTACTGTCTTAAAAACACATTACCTACAGAAAAGGTAAAAGGAAATGTGAGGAAATGTCAGTTGTTTTTATCTGAGACAAAGTACTGATATGAAAAATGCTATTTGATACTGAAGCTACTATTATTACTTAATTATCACAAAATACTCTCTGATCTTAAAATGTATTGATGGTAATGTTAACATTTTCTATGCTCGAGAATGCTAACAGTTTTTAATAACGTCATTTAGTTTTGTCTTTGTCTCTAAAACACACACACATGCACACAGTGGTGCTAACATAGGGAAAGCAGTAATTCAGCTTCAAAGGGAAACCTGAGAGGGTCATGAATAATCACAGACATCTTTGTCTGCAGGGGAAAACAGCACTGTCCATCTGCCCTTCATACACATACACACAGTCGTTTATATAGCTTAAGCTGTTTTTAGCAGTGCCATAGGACGCACTTACAGGTTTGAAGGATGTGTAATTTGGGACCATTTTCTTTGTAAAGTTCAACCAGAGTCCATATGTTATCTCTATAAGATAGAATAATCAGGGTAAGAATATTGGAAAATGTATTATTATTGTTTCTTTTTAAGGAAAATACAGATATATATTGTAGATTCTCTTAAGCACGACAAAGAGCTGCAACAAGATACGATGTAAAGACCTAGATTTACAAGCCAGCAGATAAAATGTCAGCAATGGCATGAGTGTAAAAAAAAAGATATATGTGTAATGGAAAATGATCTCAACATGTCAAAGTCCTTAACTGTTTAAAATGCCATATCTCAATACCTACTGTCCTGACACAAAATGTGGTATCAGCGATATACACTGAAGATGTTGCTGATGTGTTTGCTTTAAGGTGTGGTACAAGCTACACACACCCACACTATAAGACATATCGTACATGTGGTTTCTTTCACCATTTATGACTCTTTTATGGCAGTGTCTCAGGCTGCTGTCTGCCTTACTGCTTTAACCAAACACATTTTAAAGGTACAACGCAGAACATTCACCCAGGTTGGTGTGCATATGTGTGCTGGAGGCTGTACTGTGGTGAAAGTTTGTTGACGTTAGGGGACTCGGAGGTAAGCGTAGTTACCGTTGTGCATTGTTACCACTGTAGAGGAGCAGAAGAGTGAACAAAAATATGACACTTCGGATGTTTGTAGATAATTTGAGCCAAATCCTCTATTTATCAGTGTATAGGCAGTTGGAAGGTAAACGATGGAGCTCATTTGTTAAGCAAATTTAAAAATTGGACCAAAATCTATTTTTTTTCAGCCCCCCCCAAATTATGTTTGACCATGGCGGTGGTCGCTGATGACCCCCCCTCAAAAACAATTTTAAACAGTCCTGAATACCTGACATATGACTAATTGATGCCTTTGGGATCATTTAGAACTGCTTTAAAGCAAATTAAAAAATTCCACCAAAATCTCTTTTATTTTTTTTACCCCCCCCCCCCATATGTTTGACTGTGGCAGTGGTCGCTGATGACCTTCCTCCAAAATGGTTTTAAATAATCCTAAATACCTCACGTATGACTAATTGATGTCTTTGGGATAATTCAGAACAGTTTTTCAGCAAATAAAAAATCTGGACCTAAATCTCTCTCTTTTTTTTTTTTAACCACATACCCCCCCTTATGTTTGACCGTGGCGGTGGTCGCTGATGACCCCCTCTCCAAAGCAATTTTAAACAGTCCTAAACACCTCACATATGACTAATTGATGCCTTTAGGATTATTTAGAAGTGTTTTTAAGGGTATGTCATAATCCACTCTCACATTGGAAATAAAAACACAATTGTTGCAGTGAGTAATGTTCCTTATATGTGCTACATGTTGTTACTTTATAATTAACTATTTTTAATGACTTATTACCTACAAACATTGTCAGTTCTGACATAAGCATAAAATCTAATATTATTTGAATAATAGCAGTTTAACTCAAAATACGAAAACCAATCCTCCCACTTTGTTCATTCATAAAAAACATCAAAAATATCTTTTAATCTCAGACTAGTCCTGAATTATCCTGCGTTAAGCACATGAACAAAGTACAGTCTCTGTTGAGAGGTCATGTAGGATATATAGCCCGGCGGCTGCAGATTTCTCTTTCCAC
Source organism: Sphaeramia orbicularis (assembly GCF_902148855.1). NCBI lineage: Eukaryota > Metazoa > Chordata > Actinopteri > Kurtiformes > Apogonidae > Sphaeramia > Sphaeramia orbicularis. Next base: position 33,624,701 of record NC_043963.1, read on the forward strand.
TTCCTCCAAGTGAGAAGTGATGAAAACACACTCAGCTTCCCTTTGGCACACAGCAGCAAAACTGAGACTTAAAAAAAAAAAAAAAAAACAGTTTTTGTATAGTCTGGAGCACATTTATCTTGAAGGGGGCTTTACATTTCTGGCCTGTATTCAATGTTTTTCTTATCCAGCAGCGATGGCTACACAGAGCACTAGCTGTATAAGAGGACAATGTACAGATGCGGGTGTGTGTAGTAGTTTAAAGTACAGAAGTAATCTAAAGCACAAAAATATATACTCCCTTGTCATTATTGATAAAATACTGTACTTACCATTTGCAAATGTGTACATAACAGAAACATTTAACATATTTTTCATCTCCTTTAGATTCTATTTAGATAATAATACACACATGTCCAATATTGGTGACCGCAGCACTATACCTATAGGAAACAGTCGAAGCCTTTCATCGGTAATGCTTGTTTGTGTAAATGTTGGTCTGCAGTGACATTCCTCCCCTGTCAAAGCCTGAAAGGAATTCCCTGGTAGGAGTGGCAGGCATGAGGTCTGTGTTTAGCACACACGCTTGCATATACACACAGACAATTACACATAAATATCCATATTAGAATATAACAATTTGCCCAGTTGCACACATGTACGAGCGTCAGGCCCCACCCAGACATAAGGATAACCTCAGCAACATACTTCATGTTGGACATTGGAGCTCATCAGAATCTACAAGTCCTTTGAGGGTTGTGTAACATGAGCGGAGAGAAAGACAGATAGAAAAAGAGGGGGAGAGAGAGTCCGATAGAAAAAAGGAGAGAGGAGAGAGAGAAAGAAGGTAACCTGATGTCCCAGGAGTTTTCTGAACAGTGAACTGGTTCCCATTGAAGTTTGGAGAACCCCTTTTTTTTTTTTTTTCTAATCCTCACCTCTATTCTCTGTTTCTCTCGCCCCTTTCTTCTCTTCTTAAATTCACCCTCTCCCTCTGTATTACACCTGGCAAACTACTACAGTATATATGACCTGAAACAAATGAACGAACACAGTCCCCAAAAAATTACATTCATCCCTGCACTAAATGTGTTCTTGTCAGTTCAGAGTCGCTCCAACAGAGCCTGGCAGACTATGGCTGAGCTCATCTCAATTTAGAGGCTTCACTTTCACTAAATGACAGGTATTCAGGAAACTTTAGAGTAAATTCTCTGAGGGAAATTCTTCTTTTTTGTCTACTGCAACTGTCTTATGCACCCACAGCACACACAATTACACCCTCTTTAATTACAGATTTAAGGGAACAAGGTTGAACTCACCACCCTGTTAAAGCTCCTTCTCTTCTCTCCCGTTAAGTGTAAACTTCCAGATTAACTCTGCTATATTCCACCTCACTCTCTCCAGGTCAAGGGCAGAATTATCCCAAACTCCAAATCCCGCTCCTGCTTTTAAAGCTGTGAATCCAGGTCCCGGGCCATCCACTTCTGTCTGTCTCCCTCCCACACTCTTTGGGAAATGGATTGTTCTAAAAGTTTAGTATGAAGAGTCCCAAAGCTGCTCCCTCCCTCCGGTGTGGCTCACTGCAGGTCCTAGTGCCTACCCTTTCCACGTGTTGAAAAAAAAAAAAAAGAACCACACAGCTGCTCATAATTTACACCTAGCCACTCTTATTCATTCCCTCCTTCCGTTCACCCTCACCTTCCATCTACATTCATCCAAATCAATGGGAAAAACTTTCACCCATGGATGACTCAACCTCTTTTTATGTTTCTCTTAATGTCATCTTATGGTAAGGTCAAGTCCTTGCCGTGTTTAGTGAAAGCTTCCCGGACTGGCCTTGTAGTTCTACACCTGAGTCATAGCGAGCTTGGCAGTGAGTCTGAGTATGGGTTTGGTGCAACGTGCCGGTAAAACCACCCGCAACGTCAACGTAAGCCAAGTTAAACACTTACACGATCATTTCGTTATTATTATTATTATTACCATTTTCTTATGGCTTTTGCTAATACCATAAATATGTGCATGCTTTTGCAATTGAAATATTCAGTAGTGTACAGACCAGTGGCATTTATGGACTTATCATAATAGAACGTTGATGGTCTGCTGCAAGTAGGAATTCATCCCTGCTACTTGTCAATGGTAAATGAGGAAAAAATGGAAATAGAACAACAAGAAGAGTCCAACCATGCAGCTATGATATCCCCTCACCCTGGGTAGAAATCAGCCACACCCTGCATTCAGCAGGGCCTCCAGGCTCCAGTATCACAACAGTTACTCTGACATTTCTCTCCCTCTGTTGTTTATGCATCTTTATTTTCCTGTCTCTTAGTCTTGCTTTCTCACCCTTTCCCGGTTCTCTGTGTTCCTCTCTTTCACAGCTCCTCTCTGACCTGAACCATATCGCTGTCAGAGCCCCTGGCGCTGAGCAGACAGACAGCCCACCCCTCTGCTCTGACAGACGGAGACAGGAAAAAAAGAAAGAGAGACAACAAATGAGAGAAAGGATAGATTATGTGTCGGTCTCATCCCTTTTTCTACCTCCTCTCCATTCATTCAAAATGCTAATGTTGCTTTAGCGTTAATGAGAAAACTTTATTGGGTGCAAATGGGGCCTGGAAGAAATAACACGGTCGACAATTTGAGAGGGGTCTTTCCGCTGAAGAATTTTGACCCCCCGCTGTTGGGTTCAGTTCCAGGTGGGTATTTCATTGAAGCTGGTGGCTCTTTTCGGAGTTTTCCGTAGTGTGTGTGTGTACAAGCCCACGTCGCTGTCAAAACTGCTCAACCCTTGTTATCAATGCTGAGTCTGAAAGGGGAAACCCCAGACTGTGAACTTTGACACAGCGCTCCACTCTGGGGTTGAATAAGGGCGAGAAATGTCAAGAAGGGGTAAGCACTTTGGGTTTAGAGGTTGAAGAAGAGGTCGAAAGTGCACAAATATCCTCATGTTTCAGCCATTTTAAGGCTAGAGCTGCATAAATGTGACCTGGTTTCAGGCGTAGACTGATGCATAGATTATTTTGAACCTGCATTGTTTTCTTTTGTTTTGCTTTGCTTTGTTGTTTTCCAGTATGATCACATTTCATAACCTTGAGTCATTTGCATAAGCCGAACAATTTATGACATTTGACATATGAACAATGTAGTCTCACGTTTTATTAGAACAGAAAATTCTCCATATACCACATAGACACTTCTTATCTTTTTAAGTAATTTTAAAGAAACAAATGCAGCAGACGTTTCCTATTAGCATGAAAAAAAGTGATTGCATCATAGTTTGGTGCTGTTGATAATTATTACAGTGCACATGCATGTGTGAATGTTTATGTGTTTATTCTAATAACTGCAATGAATTACAATCCAGCTCTAATGTGAGGTCTTCAAGTTATAGCTCTATAAATTCCAGTAAATACTGCCAAAAAAAAAAAAAAACAGAATTCCTGTTTTGATGCCGCCACACACCGTATATTACTGCAATACTGTATGCTCACTACTGCATCTTAATTGCAAAAAAACAATTATTCCTTTCTGTTATGCCGCCGTAGGGCACTAATGCAGCACTTGATCACATAGATATCCAGATTTAAATGCCATCACTGTTGTCAATGAAGCACTTAAAAACATACTAATCCTTAGCTACGCTCAATATGTATCTCAATAATATCTGAAGAAAGTGGTTGGACAGGTTTCCTTCTGGCACAAAGATGTAATTCAGGGACATACATGCCTGTTGGAATAGAAGCACATCCCCATTCATCTCAGTCAGCCCAAGAATGATGTCATTCTTCTCTGGACTTGAACATTGAGTCTGCTTGTTTATGAAGATTCTCAGGCATTCAAGTAAAAACATGAAAGAGGTTGAGAGAAGTGCATGATAGTCAAAAGGCTAATTAAAATATCTGTTCAGCTTCACTTCACTTCACCGCATTGTAAGTGTAGCAGTGCATACGGATGCTAAAACACAGAAAAGAAGAAGAAGAAGAAATCTGTTCTGAACATGGTAGAAAGGAGCCACTCCCTCTGTAGACGTTAGATCCTCATTCAGGATGAAAAAGCACAATTATAATTTTAATGGAGACATAATTATGATTACTGTACTTCCATTTCCTTTCACACTGTAACTTTAATTTGGTTTAATGAGGTATTTTTACATTATTTATATTAATCATCAGGATTTCAGTGCATATATAATAAAAAGCATTATCTAACAATACCTCTCATAATCATTTATTCATTATGTTCATGTTAAGTAAGGTTTTACTACATACTGTACATAATTTATTAGTGAAATAATACTGTTCAAATTAGTTAACTGTTAATGAACTTGTATTACTTATTCTTACAGTTTACTAAAGCTTATTACTATGTTAACTAATTTAACTTGATTGATCCTCACTGTAAAGTGTGACCAGTTGGGGTGATGCGTGATGTGTTTCTATGTATAATTAATAGTCAGACAAAATGTTACAAAAAAGAAAAGGCATTTTAGACACATTTTGATCGACTAGTCTGGAGGTAGGAGGTTGGTTGTGGGTTTTTATTACACATGGCTTTTATAAATAGTGTAGAAAAATCAGAACATTCTGTTGAAGTTTTTTCATGTTTTTTTTTTTTTTACTTTATTATTATTATTAATTAACTGATTAATTAATCATTTTGCCTCCTCTGTATTCACTGGCTGACCCACACACGTTTTTGCACTTTATCAGAATATCTCGGAAGATGGCAGGAAATTTGCTAATCAGTCATTTGAGTTAAATATTTGCTATTTAAGAACTTACTATAAAATGTGGGTCCATCTCCCTTTAAGTGCATCAACAAACTGTCTGAGACAAGCCTAAAACAATGTTTGCAAAATGTTTCAGTTTTCAATAATTATGTAAATAATGTAATAATTTCTGTAAAGCCCTGTGAGGCCACTTTGTTGTGATATTGGGTTCTATAAATAAAATTGAATTGAATAATGTTTTCTCATGTAATACTTCAAAATGTGCATTAAACACATTCATGACATTATTGAGAAGAAGCGGAAGAGGAGAAAAAAACGTGCACAGGATTCGATACGAGCAAAATGTTCCTGCAGAGTGAATACACAAACATACGTTATATAACTGATGACACTCCTTCCTTACCCGTATCCATATAACCTCTTTGACCTCTGACATTATAGATGACAGAGGGACTTTTTATTTCCATGTCCTCGGTGCTTAATGGCCATTATAAGATCATACACACAGCTCTCCTCATTGTGTACCTTTTGTATTTACATAGGCAGACTTTGCTCAATAATTGATGACACATATCTCCTCTAACATTTCCCTTTGCATTCATTCTGCGTTTTTCTTAATGGCTAGTGAAAACCTACGCCAGAGAATCGGTCATTCATTGAGGCTTTCGGGCCCAGTTATCCATATGTCACGAGGAAGGAGGATGAATGGTTTGATTTCACCTGCACTTTTGTTGACTGTGTGTATATGGCCGCATGCATGTGTGCGTGTCATCCTGTTGGGCAGCTGAATAGCTGTTCCTCCAAGCATTGTTGAGTTAGAGGGCTCGTCCTCCTACACCCTCATCATGGCCCTGCGCTGACGCATCCCAGAAGCCTCTTCACTCATTGACTCTTCTGTCCCCTTCCTCCCACGGCCTCGCTAAGCAGAATCCCGCTATTGTCCCACCAAGGACAGACTGCGGTGTACACATGCTAGCAAACAGCCACGCTCACTCTCATTCACATGATGCACAGCATGTACAGGCAAACGCCATGCAGGAGCTTACCTGAACATATCCCATAATTTCCCCTCGAACCCTAATCTCCTCTTGGGGTAAACTGAGGTCTTCATTAAACCCAGAGTACGTGTGTGTGTTTCTGTGTTGCCTGTCTGTTGCTGAGGTTCTGTGTGTGCTGGATAAGTAAGTGTATTAACCTTTAGCCTCTCTCACCATTGTTTCTGTGACATGCCCCACTGCTACTGAAATCCGTTCCCAGAGATTGTGGCAAAATGCTGAATCTAACAACATCTTGTCCTAATTTTACATCTGGGTCTAAGCCAAAACGGATGGATGAGAGCAAGTTTTAAGATTATATGGTTTTGTGGAGCCCATATTGCTGAATATTGGTCGAATACCGAAGAGATAGACAGTGGAAGACTATCCTGAAATTTACAGAATCTATATTGAATTTTCATTTATTTTGAAAGGAAATGTTCATTACTGTAATTTTACATCACTCTTGTTAGACAGTGGTTACACTTTTTGTGGCACTGGTGGTCAATAAAAATCTAAAAAACAAACAAAAAATGAAGTAGAAAAGCACGCAGAGAACACAGACCTCTGCCATGGCAGATCAGCCCCCCCCCCCCATCACCACCAAAATTTAATCATTTGTTCCTTGCGCCAATATCAACATTTCCTGAAAATTTCATGAAAATCCATCCATAACTTTTTGAGTTATCTTGCAAATAGACAAATAAATAAATAAAAAATCTGCCCCCCTCGTCACCACCAAAATTTAATCATTTGTTCCTTGTGCCAATATCAGCATTTCCTGACAATTTCCTGAAAATCTATCCATAACTTTTTGAGTTATCTTGCTAACAGACAAACAGACGAACAGACAGACAAACCCTGATGAAAACATACATTTATTACCTCCGCTGTGACACTTGGTGGAGGTAATAAATACAGTAACTAACATCAGTGTTATCCCTTCAATTCTAATTTTCACCACTAATGTCCAGAAAAACATATTTCTACACTTCCAATACAACTTCCGGTGTGTCCGAAAGAAAAATCAGCTTCATTATCCGTTTAGATTCATCATAATTAACAGCCGAATAACCCAACTCTACACCAAAATTCTTCAGTGGCTGGATGTTTCTCACACACAGAGGGTATTGTGTCCTGTAATTGAGCAGTGGCCTCAGGGTCTTTAGATTCACAGTTCACAGCTCATAGACAGGCTTAAAAAGACGTCAAAACACATCATTGTGCCCATTACCAGAGCTAATACAGTGTATTTCTCAGCCTAATAGGCACAAAAAGTAGCCAATAATGATTTTAATGTAGTGACAGCAATCTGGAAGTAGACCCTGATGCTTGGAGCACCACACACTTCCCACAAGGAATATCTGGAAAAAATAATGAACCGACTATGAGCAGGAAGTCACTTGGCTGGTGCCCTTCTGGGGTCAACTTCCCAGCAGTAATCACGGAGTCATACTGAGGATAGCGCGATGACATCGAAGACACTAAACCTTACGCACAATCTGGTTTTCCACCAGCCCTTCCCACAAGCACCCTCAATTTATTTTTTTATTCATATGTTGTTTTTTCCTTTTGCATAAATTCCATGAAAATGAGTCTCAAAAGCCACAAATTTTGTTTCCCAAAAATGAAACTTCTGTGACTCATGTCGTACCTCAGCACACGTCTGAACACAACCTCTGACACAGATAATGGTTTCATCTCAATTTGTCTCTGAGTTTTGCTCATTCACATTCACTTCATGTTTGTGGTCATTAATTCCTCATAACTCATGACAGAACGAGAAGTGGCAGGTGTGTATTCCATTGTGCTGTTGCCAACTGTTGCAATCCCATAAATTAAAAACTACATGTGACAAACATGGAGACTATTTTTAAAGTGACTGTTACGCCCTGCATTCTTTCCACATTCCAAAAACATCAATTTCCTTTTAGTTTTCCAGATTTATTGACAAATGAGTGTAGTGCCACATGGCCATATGGCAACAGGAGGCAGCTGCTTTGTTTTCAAATGACAACTAAAGTGAACTGTTGAAACAATTACATTACAACTGCAGTTGCCACATTCTGAACCAAACCACAAAAAATACTGTGATTCATTTTGTCATGACTCTATGATGACTTATTAGATTCGTAAAAGGAGAAAATATATTGATTTAACTAAGGGTCAAAAGTGAAGAGCAGGGTGACAACAGCAAATTTCACAGAATGTGTATGTCAGCATCAGCCTATAAATCCTCCTATAGACACATAAATAAGTTTATAACCTCTGGCATTAAAAGACATTTATGGAATATTTCTTAGCATCTTATATTGAACAAGATAACATAGTCTATTTTTACATTACATGCATATTTAAGATAATTAATTTTTTTTTCCACTGAAACCAGTAATAAATCTGTTTCTTTCCTATCACATACAGTGTATTAATACAGTGAACTACAGCCATTCATAGTGAGCTATATTTTACAACTAAATATGGAAATATATAATATCATAAATATATATAAATATATTTTTATAAACCAATGTTATGACTTGCCTCTTGCAGGAATGCATTAAGAAAGTTGTCACCTTTTGTTACTGATTGTGTAGTGACATGCATGCCCTAATAATTATTTCCGCTACTCAAAATAATTAAAATATTTCAATTTATTACTTCATTATTACATGTATTACAGGAAATGAATGACACATTGACAGTGAAAAGCACTGTTGTGTCCTCAGACCCTAAACATGGAGCTCCTTTTTGATAGTTAAATGCTGATGGCCTTGGTACTGATTTGTTTTTATGTTTTTTGTATGTGTCTTTGTCAAATACAGACATGAAAGGCATGTTCTGGTGTCTCACCTGGAACAGCACATCCTACATAGGCCATGTCTTACCACAGATGGTTCAGTTACAGTCTGAGTTGATTTGCTGCATGTCGTTTCCCCCATTCTGTCTTCCACTTAATTTCCTGTCTGTCTTTAATGTACCTATAAAAAAAAGCCCAATTATACATGAATAAAACACATATGGCAAGGCAAAAATTTAATTAAATTTGCACTTAGCAAATGTCATGTAGTATATATGAATCTTGCTCGTGATGCCAAACTGTTAGTGTTTCTGTGAGCAGGTGTAGAAAGTACCCTACATTTAACCTTTTTAAGTGATTTATGAACATTTATTATAATATTATCTTATTCATTTAGCATTTACCGTGAAAATTTTCCCATATTTAATTTATTGATCATGTAGATATTTAGAATGTTGTTTAGATGTTTTAGAAAATACATCATTAATTCAGCACATTAAACAAACATCTGCAATCACTGGCATTTGTCAAACTCCATGGGTTTTACTGGTGAATCATTGTCACAGAAGATGACGGTGTATCCATGTTCAATAAGGAGCCTCTGAATGTCCAGATGGGTCATATGTGATGACCATGAAAAGCTGAGAAACTGCATTTTACTTGAATTATTTATATGTATTGATAGGATTAGTTTATCAAAAATATTTTAAACAGTTTAGATTGGTAGATGCTTGTGGTTGCTGGCTGCTGTTTAGGTCTTTAAGGGTTAAGTTGAGAACAGATACTAATGAATCTACCTGATGAACGCACTTACAATTGCATAAACCTTATATTTGCCAAATATTATAATTCTCTCCTTCACTGGTTGAAAATAGGCAATGAGTCTCCATAATTAGTTGAATAATATAAATATACAGATAACCCAAGAAAATACTGCCATTGTAAATACATATAGGCACTCCTACAAGATGGCTGAAATATGCCATCTTTAATCTGGAGACTTGCTGCCTGCAGGACCAGATAGGGGACAGAGTACCATGACCTCCCCTCCATCCCAATAACACTTAAGGAAAATGTTCCCTAACACCCATAATGCGGCTCTGATTGTGCCTTGGCAGTGATTCTACACATCTGTGATCTCCACCGGAGGGAAGGAACACTGTTCATCAAAAAGGTATTAGGCTATAATATGTAATCCCTTTGCTTTAAGAATGGAGCTGTATTCTGATCACCACCTCATCTGTGAAGTAATGGTGACCGGGGGCTAAAGTGGGATTTGGAAGGTGAGGGAATGTTGAGGTGTAGTTCATGATTTCTTACTTTTCTCCTTGTATTTGAACACAATTACACATTACTTTAATTGTATTGCATTAGGGAGGAATTAATGACTATTTTCCATTTTGCATTATTGGAAACCACAAAGTATATCCATCAGCTGACATCCTGCAAACACAACAAGATGAAACAGAAGAGGCATACCATATAATATTAAATCAGAATAATTTAAGTCCTGATGCTAGAAATGAAAACAGTTTCTCACATTGGTGCAAGGTTTAATGTTCAGTACAGATATATTGTTTTTTGTACTACTTACACTTACTATTTATACTTACTACTTATACTTACATTTCACAACCTATGCTTTTTTGTGTATAGAAGTTCATTTCTGTTTTTACGGAAGTATTGCTCAAATAATGTGTGTACTTTCACAAACGGGGAAGTTTACGATCCAGGGTGATTTGGGGGAACGTGGCCTCACTAAAAGAATTTTACTGTGTGTGGAGTAGAGGATTGTTGTATAACTGCAAAAATAATACTGAGGTAATGACAAGCCAAGTGTAGAGGATACCAAACAGCCATGACAACCACTGTTTATCATAGTCTGACATCAGATCTGATCCCAATTAAATAGAAGCACAACCCAAACTTTCCTAATATTCACTGTAATATTGAAAGACAGGTGGGTGTGTTTAAGTCTGTTCATAGAGTTTCTTCAGCTTCTGTCCAAATCAAACTGTTCTGTTCATCTGTAGAATGACCTGGAGAGAGAAGAAATAATGACAGACAGTGAAGAATTACAGTAATTGTGAACTGCTGGTCCAGCATCTGAACTCTGATGTGTCATAAAATTTGATTTATATTTTTGCCAAAGCAAATTGTTAGAGTTTAAAAACATTTTTGGGTTAATTCTTCTAGTTTAGTGTGAGTCAGCAGTAAAAGTGTCACTGAGGAACTAAAATGAGACCTGTTGGAGACAGATGTCTGACTGTGCATTGGAGATGCTTTGCCAAAGCAACAGCGCAAAACACTTTTAATGTTATTGTGAGAAGTGTAAAAAATATTTTATATCTTATATGAAAATGATGTGACAAATTAGACCATGGCAAACTGCTATAATACATTTCAACTGGGTGTTATGGGATTGTTCTACAGAGTCAGCTTCCCCCCTACTGTTTACATGTTAATGGTACAGCCCAACAGGTTGTATGAAGTGTTGCGGTTGTTTTAGCGCTCTGGACCCGGTTCATAATACAACATATATGACAGACCTGATCACATCTCCTGTCCTTTTATTATACAACAACATTGGGGTGAAAATGTATATAATACAATTGAACCTAAATCTCCACAGGGGGAGAACTGAGTCTTATTTATTATAAGCACAGCATTTGGAAATGAATGATAATAATGCCAATATCAGTTTAATCAGCTCTATTTAAACTGGCTCCCACATTTCCTTTTGTTCAAATATCCTTTTGTTCAAATATACTGTTTATAGCTTGGCTGAATATTTGAAAACTATTACAGATGCATCATTACTTCCTAATATACCAAACCAGTCAAAACGTTACATTCAGAATTCACTTAATACAGGGTGGGGAAGCAAAATTTACAATATTTTGAGGCAGGGATTGAAAGACAGTGTATGACCAATTAGTTTATTGAAAGTCATGAGAATTTTTTTGCCACAAGAAAATTTACATAATAGAAAATGTTTTTATTCTGTGTCCTCCTTCTTTCTCAATAACTGCCTTCACACGCTTCCTGAAACTTGCGCAAGTGTTCCTCAAATATTCGGGTGACAACTTCCCCCATTCTTCTTTAATAGTATCTTCCAGACTTTCTCGTAATAGTTTTGCTCATAGGCATTCTCTTCTTTACATTATAAACAGTCTTTATGGACACTCCAACTATTTTTAAAATCTCCTTTGGTGTGACGAGTGCATTCAGCAAATCACACACTCTTTGACGTTTGCTTTCCTGATTACTCATATGGGCAAAAGTTTCTGAAAAGGTATGGATAATAGTGTTAGGTATGATTATGACATCAATATATGTTTGGTTTCAAAACAATTGACGTAGTGCCTGCTGAGAAAAAACAACGAAATGTTCATTGTAAATTTTGCTTCCCCACCCTGTAGTCATTTCAAGTCAATTGTTTTCCATCTAAGATTCATCAAGAGCTGTGACTAAATCTTGACCGAGACTAAATTTAGAATTTTTTTGTTAAAAATATTATCTGAAATGGTGAACATAGAGGCTGGAAAGCACAACTTTGATTTTGTGAAGACATATTACGATGCATGTTCATGAGGCAGTCACAAGCAGTTCATACACATTGCTGCCAAAGTAATTTATCCTCCTACATAAAAGACAGTTTTATCTACTCTCATGGTCACTTCCTGTAAGATCAAGCACCCCCGTAATTGTTGACTCAAACTTATTGTTCCTGTGATTCACCATCATCATATTTTTTTCCTCTTTTTTAACAAATTAATTGAGAAACTAAACAAAGATACCAGAGTACAGTTCAATATCATTCTAAGTTCAAAACAGTAACTACCATTAAGCATAGCATGCCTTCTGATGTCCAAAGAAAATTATCATCATAATGAAGGATGAAACACAGCTACGATAGGAACCATTATCACTATCAGCAATAGAAAAATACATTTATGTGCAAACAAACAAACAAACAAAAAAACAAACAAACAAACAAACAAACAAATAAATAAATAAATAAATAAGGCTCTGTGATCTCTGATATTTAAAGGGACACCCAAATGACCAGCAGCTCTTTTATGTATCAGATTACTCCCAAAAACTGTTTAATAACACATTATAATTATGATTTTATCTTCATGAAATACATACTACATACTCAGATCATAATAAAGAGCTTCAAACTAACTTCCCTGTCAAGATCATCTATCATTAGAAAAGGTGAAGTGGCTTTGATTAAATCTGGTTGCTTATTCATTTCAGTCCAGTGTGAGTGTCGTTTAATATTAAGTCATTAGCCACATATAAATAATCAATTTCACCTAAAAGACCTACAACTTCTAAATGACTTTTTTCTTCACACTTAACCTTTCATAAATGATTTATCACAATTTATGATATTGTTATCCCCTGCATTTTGGTCGTACTGATTTTAATTTACGGATCACAGACGATCAAGACAATAAATGACAGTAAATTCAAAAGTTATTATATGAAAACAGAGAAAACTAATGATGTGTAGTTTGGCAAACTATATGAGCTTTTGGTAAATCAATGATGCAGAATTTGACAGTGTTTCCATGTTCATTATGCAGCCTCTGAACATCCAAATGGGTCATATTTGATGATGAGAAGAAGCTGAGAAACTACATTTTACCTGAATTATTTTCATGTATTGATAGGATGAGTGGTTTAGAAATTATTAAACATTTTAGATCAGTAGAAGCTCTCAGTCACCAGCAGCTGTTTAGTCCTTCAAAGGTAAAAGTGATTCGAAAGTGACAGAAAAACAAGGAGCCTGTGTAAGTTGTAACATGTAGTGGAGAAAAACAGAACATTGGATGAGAAGCAGAAGCTAAGGAGGGAAGAATAGAGCAGAAAAGAGGGGAGGCAAAGTGAGTTTTGAGGGGTGAGTTAAAAGAGACACCTGGGAGAGGAACAAAGGAGAAGCAGCTGGTTTGGCTTTAACTCCTTGGAAACCCCACAAAGAGTCTTTCAAAGGGTTAAACTGGGTCAACATGTACTCTATTGCATAAACACTAACATATACAACATCAAGACACACACACACACACACACACACACACACAGGTCAAAACAGAACGTACGCAAAGAGAAAGTTCTAATGTCTTCTCAGGGGAATGAAATAAGATAAAATAAGATAAGATAAGTTAGATGGGCAAGTGTGGGAAATATAGATAATTACAGAGTTTAAAATGTAGGATTGTGATTACATGGTTCACAGACATGGTTCACAGACACCGCCATTCTTTTTTTTTTTTTTGATGTTGTATTTGAATATTCTGAATATTTGACGATTTTGAAAAGTGTTGTAATTTCCTAATTATTCTAATTGTTCCTGAACGCCACATGTATATTTGACGTGTGAACTCAGTTCCGCAGTGAGGGCACAGAGCTGATATGAGGGACTCTAACAAATGTTGGCTGGAAAATACAAACTTTTGCTGCAGTCCTACTCTAGTCCTCTTCTGTGCCTAAACCAGTTGACACACAAGGAACATACATATGGATGAGACGGACAAACGCAATGGAAAAGGGACATTTTTCTCCTAATGGGATGGACAGATCACCAACGGAAATTGCTAGCTAACCGAAAATGTCCACTGAACTGGATGGATTATTTGTCCAAACTGGATGGGATTCATAGGACCAGACGATTTTGTTTGGAATAAAGTTGTGTTGGTGACCGCAGCAGGAGGCAGACAACCGTCCAGAGTAAGTGAAAACACTTCAGTAGGCTTAGCTTTGGCTTTTCATGACTAAATACTGTTAATGCTGTCGTACTACGGTCCTCCACATCCAAATTATTTAGCTCAAAAGAAGTTTTGGAACGCTGTACAACAGTAGAAAAGGGCGATGGAGAAGTTGTGTTTCTTCTCTCCTTAAATTCTTCACACAGAACACAGTTGTGTTGTGTGTATATGATTAGTTGTTGAACTGAATCCTCTCCCTCTCATGCTAACATCTATCTGTGTGTTTGGTCACTGATGTGAGGGCTTTTGTTCGCACACTTCCAAACATATCACACAGTTGTGGCCTATTTGGACAAAACAATGGTTTACTTAATACTTACCGCTGTGTCGTTGGCGTTTTTCCTCTTCTTTCTTTTTTTTTTTGTCTTTTTTCAAACCCTGAAGGGTAGGAGCGCTTCATCATTGCTGTTCTTTTAAAATGGCCGCCGCCGTGCTCAGTGTGGACAGACCTTTTGTTCCTCCACTGACAGCAAGTGGGGGGTGTGATGGGGGGTGCGTGAGGGCGGAGGTCACTTCTACATGACCCTCATAGTGTTTGTCATTGCATAGGGGGCATCCCTCTAGTCTGGGGGACCCCAGTCACAAAACAGTACAGGAGAGGGTTAGCACTGCCTCACTGTGGTGGTTTGTTTACAATGGATGGTTTTTAAGAAGTTGTACAGACAAATGACCATGCGGCCATCGGGGCCCTCTTCAGGGAGGGGGCCCTAGGCAGCTGCCTACCTTGCCTATGTCATCCCGACGGCTCTGAATGCTATGTTGGCTACGTTCTGACCAAAACAATGCAGTGTATACGTGACGTCATTGCACATGCGCAACAAAGGCAGAATCGATAAGCCGAATTGTTTAGCAGGCAGGTAAATGATTCCAAGGAATCAAGCTACAGGGATCGGGTTCTCAAAAGAACCAGTTCTTGATTCCCATCCCTAAGGTAAGATAAGATAAGGAAAGGAAAGGTCAGATAATTTAAGATAAGATAAGAGATAAGGTAAAATAAGATAAGATAAAATAAGATGTAAGGTAAGGAAGGATAAGATAAGATAAAATAAGATAAGACAAGTGACAATATTTCCGTTTTAAGAGTGAAACAGGAAATATAAAAGAGTATCTGCCATTTAAATTACTTTTTCTTTACATACAAACATATTATTTACTTAGTTGTAATATAGCTGCACTTGATATTGATATACTGATATGATACAGGGGGAATAAAGGTTTAATATTTCTGTTTCCTGGTATGTGGACATGTTATTAACTACAGGTGTTTGATTCTGGAATACTAGAAACTCTGAACTTGAGTCATCATGGGCTAAATTAAGAAAGGCTATCCTGGATTTAAAATATGGAAATGTCAGATCGTTTATGACAAAGTTATGACACATTGGAGATCCCAGGGTGTTTTCAGCTCTGACTAATCTGATGGTTTTGCAACCAGAAGTGAAAGTTGTGTGGGAAGTCTTGGAAGGACAAGTGTGTTTTAGCCTTGTCTGGGCGTGTTTATCACTCTTTAGTGCCCCATAGACACATTTCCATTATTGCTGCTTTCTGTATTCTTGTGTATTTGATGGTGTCATTCTGTGAAATTATTACAGATGCTTCCTTAGTTTGGCTGTGTTTTTGTATTTGTATTTTGCATTTATTTATTTAGTTACAGGACAGTGCAAATTGGCATCAGTCTCTTTAGTCTCTTTATATGTGTTTTCTTAAATTGCAGAGTGATGAGTTCTCAGAACCACTGTACTAAAGGTATAGTTACTGTACGTTGTAGGAATTTATAGGAGAGCAAGACTTGTTAGAGATCGCACACTTCAAGAAGAGCTCCATTACAACCCCCACAAACCTCTAGGCATGACACCCCACACCCCAAACTGACAGTCAAAACACTCCCAGTCTGTGAAATACATGTGTTGTGACACACCCACTTCAATGTGAATAACATCAAGGCCAGCCCAGCAAAATTAAAACACATCACATCACACAGTGGGGGGCAAGTTCTAAAAACATTGTGCAGCAAATTAACCAGAGGATGAAAATATTGACACTGTTGGTTAATGCTTTGGGAAACAAGGCTGATGCAAGATACTACTGTGATCTAATCAGTTACTGTTTTTTTTTTATCTCAACTGATAAAAAGCAAACAGATTACTGTTTTTTTCCAACATTCTTTTTATTGAAGTCAAGGTAAAAGGAAGTGGCAGTCATACAAGCAAAATCAATACTTAGATTTTCTACATAACAAAAAACACAATGCCCACCCCACCCCATCCCTCCCCCCACCCTACAAAGTCCCGGGCAATGCATCCCCATCTAAGATGAAATAACTAAATAAGCAAAACAAAGAAAAACATAGAGAGGCAATAATATTAGTAGGTATGACATGCAACACGCATAAATAATTAAACAAAAACAAGACAAGAGTAGACTTGGTCTACAAGGCAGATTTGAGAGCAAATGAGGTTGTGTTGTGTTGGGCTGCGTAATGGCACATGTCACCCCACAAGATCTAGCTTAAAAATCATGAAGTCATGATTTTATTTTATTTTTTTCATCATTTCTTTGCCAAGTACAAAATGACTGTGTCTCAAGGATCCATGCTCTGTTTGTGTATGTTAGATGCTGCACAAAGGACACTGACCTGAGGTCTTAAGAGGGGGATCAACGTCTAAAAAAGAAAGAAAATTCTCAGGAAGCCTGTCAAACACACAAAATATTGTACATTTTATCAGTTGAAGCTATCATGAAATATCTAATATGATAGCATCTAATATCTGTCTTATCTTATAAAATAAGTAAACCAAGAAAATGGTATATGTTATAGTTTTAATAATGAGATGCTGGTAATTTATTTATTATTTATTTATGGAGGACGCACAGCATCTGTTCATGTTTTCATTATTGTAGCATATATGTAGTATGTGATAAAGATTTGCTCCCAATGACTGTAGTGTGTTATGAAATATTTCTGAAATATTTATATAAACTTCTTATAAACACTAAGTTTTGCCAACATTTTAGTAAAACCATCTGGCTTCCTGTGTATATATAAGTTATTCACATTGAATTGGTTACAACTTATGCAATTACAAATGTATTCATCTTCATTTCAGTGTAATATATACATAAACTCACAAGACCTTGTGCTGGGCAAGTTACTTGAAAATGTAATTATTGAATTTAATCATTCATTACATATTAATCTTTACTCACTTTACTTGCTTGCTTTCTTGTTACATGTTGGTCCAACTCCTGTCAGAAGTCTCATTAATCAATTTCAACACTCAGTCAGTGACATGAGCTAAAATTATTCACACCCTCAGGCCAATGTGTCGTTGTGAATGTATGTGGCCACTAGAGGGAGTAGTGAGTCACTCTACTGGTTTCCTGTTGCACTGAAAACTTACACTGGGATGAGAACCGATGGGTTAAAAAAACAAAAAAACAAAATACAAAATAATGAGATATAGAAGCATTGACACTGGACACAACTCTAAAGTAAAAGAATGAATTTAGTTCATTGTTTGTTGATCCGCAGTTCAGACCAAACTGTGACAGTTCTGACGTTGTTTGGATGATTTCAAACAGATCATTAGTGCAGTGTTACACTGTATTTATGCTTGTTTATGAGACCGACACCAACATGGAAGACATTGGGGGAGACTAACAACGGAATCTGTGAACAATCTGAGCAACATGTGTGTGAGTGTGTAGTTGTGTTTTTTGTTTTTCTGCGTTTGAAAAATTGTGCGAGATTTGAGCGCACTGGAGACACAAAGTATTCAAAAACAGCCAAAATACACACTGACTCCAGAGGGTTAAGAAAATCTGAATACTGATCTAAAGGCGTCTTCTTGCACCTAACAAATCTGAACTACAAATGTCCTCTTCAGTTTCATGGGTCTCGTGGAAAAACAATGTCTTCCAGGTCATTAAAAAAGACCTACCCGTGGCAAAATAGGAATAGAAAAGGAATTTTTCTCAGTTAAACTTTTCAAATTTTTTTCATTCTGGTTCATGACTTTTTGTTGATTATTAGGCATATCAATAAAACCTCTATTTTGGGGGGGTAACTTTGTTAAGTCACTCCCCACAGCATTAATTCCTGTGCTAAGCTAAAGTCAGGCAAGTATATTAAAAACATAGAATGAATGAATTAAAACTGTCGTTTGAAGGCAAATCATACTGATATCAGAAAACTCATGCTTTCTCAAAATAAAATAGCAAACAAATTATAATAAATAAAGCCAAAGTAATGAAATAATGTTCATAATTGTTTTTATTTCAAATCATAATCCATTAGATAGCTCATTAACAGAAACAAAGTTGTGGTATTAATCTTATGTCTCCCATCACTGATATAATGAACCGACCAAAAACAATGCAAAGAGTGTCGTTGCACTTGATGATGACATGAGGAGTCAGAATAGTTTTCAGCACTTACACAAACAATGGAAATGAACAGTATCTTTAAACTGAAGGGTTTATGAGCTTTAAGGCTTAATCTCTCGTCTTGAGACATACTGTCCATACTGCTTAGACTAAACAGTAGTAAACGGGAAATATCACACGACATGTAGGAGGACTCTAAGACAGTGTGATGAGTTTTACATAGTGACAAATAATTCATGCTGCACACACACAAGCTTGTATAAGTTTTCACAATCATTTGTTTAGATCAAAATAAAATACACAGTTCATTGGAAAAGCCTTTGGTGTAATAGACTAGTGGAATAAATAACATTAAGGATTCCTCTGAAGTTTTTAGATCCATTTGTTCCTTCTACTTTCATAACATGCACTTCAGATCACTGACTGTTTCCAAACAACACAGTCTTCTCCTGGATTTTAAAAAAATATTTTCCATTCAGTTTTAAAGAAAGATATCAGTATGTCAACTGTCTTCCATCACTAAAATAAATAAATCTTTCTTGTCTCTTACAGTTTAATTCTCTCTGCTTTTTTTTTTTTTTTTTTTAATTGTCTTCTATCTCTACCAACTAGACAGAGGAACTCCTCATCTTCCATGTAAAAAAAGAAATTAAGAACAGGCTACCTCAATTCCACTGTGTGTGTGGCACACATACTTCCAGTGGAGGTCTGACAGACAGCAGGGCTGGTACTGGTCTACAGGGCTTAGTTACAGCCATAAACAAAAACCCAGAACACAGGTCACATCTGCTGCCACACAGTAGCTACTATCTGCCACTTCAAAAAAGCATCTGTTAAAGACATTAGAGCTCCATACTGAAGGCTGATCAGAAAGAGGTGAGAGAGAAAAACTAAGAAGTACAGCGTGAGAGAGCGATGAGGAAAAAGACTGATGAAGATGATGAAACCTCAGAGCTTTAGATAGATAGATAGATAGATAGATAGATAGATAGATAGATAGATAGATAGATAGATAGATAGATAGAAGCACGACAAACAGTTAAAAAAAAATGGAATATAAGAATAAAATAAAATACAAGAGCAAACACACTACACATAATAAATTAGAAGAAGCTTTACACAACAAAAAGGAGAGAGTAGTTATGCTCAGACTTAGGGAGCAGCTACTTACATAAAATAGAGTCAGTAAATGCCCATGTAATCTCTTTTAGTTACTGAGAAATGCATGTATTTTAGTTACAGGTACTAATCAAATTGTTAGTGATTACAATGATACCATATCATCAGGTAAGAATGCCTTTTAGTGATGGAAATTCAGCATTTCCACTGTGAAATTATTAACCAAAACTTGTCTTTAATAGATAGCCTATTTTTAGAACTTTCCAGATTTCCAAATTTATTTTCCAGTTTTAAATACTTCCAAAAAAATAATATAATATTTTTGTGACATCTGCAAAACTTTACTCTCCCATCGCTGCTTCATTTTATGCAGATATCACAATTTGGCCAAAAATATGACTTAGGCAATTATGTTATGAGGCTAATGATATGTAATATCAGGGGTGTAGAATTGCGTAGGGACTCAAGGGACACGCCCCTACCAATATCCAGCCACTACTGTGTTGTCTCTATCGATGGGCTCTATGCACAGCCCCACTACTTCCTGAACTTCAGGTAGCTCCTTTATTTCCTGTCTTTCATTATTGGGCACACTAATTAATCCAGGTGTGTCTGGCCACAGTAGTCACAACAAGAAGTAGCAGACACACCTGGATTAATCAGTGTGTCCAATAATGAAAGACGGGAAATAAAGGAGCTACCTGAAGTTCAGGAAGTAGTGGGGCTGTGCATAGAGCCCGTACAACCGCTGTCCGTAGTGTTTAGTCAATGATTATGGCACACAAAGGGTTAATAGTGGGTCTCTGCTAGAAGTCCAGCCTCTAACCTAATGATCACTCTCCGATTGGCTCTGCGGTTTTGCTATCGTACATGTGGTTGGCCGTCCTCGCTGTTACTCCCTCTACTTGTAAAAGCTAGAGTTCCGGGAATTTGGACCGGACAGGAGGCAGTTCGTATCTCCAACCACTTAGCGTAAGTTGTCAACATGTATGCATTTGTTCTGCCTGGGTAACGTCAGCTTGACAGATTTGAATATCAGAGGTGTCATTTACATTTACATTTGTACATGTGTCTGTTTGCCTGCATGCGCATGCGTATGCGTGTCTGTGTGTGCAGGGCCGGTTCGTGGCATAGGCTGATAACTGATAACATGAGAATTTCTCATTAATTGTCTTAAAAATAAAGAAATGAGAGGAAAAAAAACAAAACAACAAAGCCCCCTGTAATTTTTCAGGTGAACTCTCCCAGGCCGGTGCTCACTGTGTGTGTGTGTGTGTGTGTGTGTGTGTGTGTGTGTGTGTGTGTGTGTGTGTGTGTGTGTGTGTGTGTGTGTGACAGAGACAGAGAGGAGCTGACTGACAGTCAGACAGGAGTTGAACTAGCATCCAGGTAAAGGATGGAGAGTTTATCACCATGAAAAGGCCTTCCAAGGCCTTAGCTGCACAGTTTAGAAGCAAAGAAGAGAGGAGGAAGAAAAGTCATCTAATTATAGAGGTATGTAACCTTTTACAATGTTAAAAAATGTTTTATGTTATTAGCAACAGCTAGCTGAACTGAAATGAGGCCAAGTTGGCTAATAATGGAACTGTATGATTAAGATATGACATATCTGCTAAGGTGTATGGTTTACTGCTGCTGAACTGGTTTAGACATGTTTCTATGTGGTTTATACATGTTTCCACACGGTTTACTGCTAGTTGGCTGGTTTCTATATGTCTCTATGAGGTTTATATATGTTTCTATGTGGTTTACTGTTAGTTGGCTGGTTTATAAATGTTTCTATCTGATTTATTTATATTGCTATATGGTTTACTGCTTGTTGGCCATTTGATATATGTTTCTATGTGGTTTGCTGCTGGCTGCTTTGTGGATCTCCTCTCATGCTTAATGTATCTCCTCTTCGTGCCCCTCCACCCCCATATGTATGTGTGTGTGTGTGTGTGTGTGTGTTTGTGTGCATGTGTGTATTTTTTAAGGGGGTAGGGTGGGGGGGCACCAAATTCATATCTCGCCTAGGGTGCCAAAATGGCTAGAACCAACTGACTATGATTGTTTGCTTGTTTGATCAGCTCTACATGATGTGAAATTATGATCGCAAATGCAAAAACAACATCAGCTTTCAGGAGTGCTGCCTTAGAGCACTTCTGTGTCCCCACCAATGTCAGAATCAAACCTACTCCCTTGTGTAATATAGTGGACTTAAAATAATCATTACATTTTTACCAGGTAACTATTATCAGATATGACCAGGAATTTTTCCATTACTGGCAGCTGTCATTTATCTGAACAGACCTACTGTTTGCCGGGTAAAACTATGGATTTTATATTATATAATAGTGGACAAACCCTCCGTGATGTGACCCATTGGTTTGTGGACAGCATTTTGAAGTGTGAAGATGCTTGACATGTGACCTGGGTGGAGGAGTGGGAGAGGTGAAACTGAAACTAACTGAAAACAAAGACCACATCGACTAACAGTATAATATTAAACACTAACAAGTAATTTCAGCTGTTTAATACATATTAATGCATACATATGTGCTTGGTAACAGTTATGTCAAAGCTATAAATGTATAAGTCAAACAGGCTAATTACAGCTACCAGGGCTAATTAGGCTAGCTGGCAGACAATATAAGCCAATAGGAATTAATGCTAACATTAGCCAATGTGGCTAACTTATGGCAGTTATCATAACTAAGCACTGGTAAATTTCATGACAGAGTCCTCTCACAGCCTTCTTAAACATAACAACGGCAGAGTTGTCTGTCATCAATACAATACTGTTGTCACAGAGGGGTTAATGCACAATAGAGGCCAAAAAATGTATTTATTTATTGTTCGTTCGTTCATTCGTTTATTTATTTATATTTGGTACCACGCTGTCAATGTGTATTTCTGTTGTAAAGTTGTACATTTTATGATAGAGGAATACACTTACTTTTGGAGCCAGCTCCCAGTGGACTTTCAGTTTACTGTGGTTTTTGACACTTACTATGAACTGTCATATGGGAAAAATATTATATTATGTAATTTATGGTTGTTGGTGATTGTTCTGAAGTCAAAAGAGTAATCGTTAGATATTTTACAATTCAAGAAAATCAAGAAGTCGCAGTGTCTGCACTATTTCTGGAGGAACATTATCCCATGGCAGTCAGACGACCACAGTTTAGCTTTCACTTTACTGTTAAAACTAGTCACAGGAGGTTTAATTGGACACAGACCTTACATCAGAAGTGATCTACCAGTCTGGTATTCGGCTAGTCATGTTAACTGTCCAATTAAATGTACACTTTGGGTCATTAAGTAGTCACATTGTTGAACCACCTTTACTTTACAGACAGTGAAGGGATTCCTGGAAGTGAACAGTGTATGATGTGTAACAAAATTTCCTTGCTAGCAAATGATGTGATTCTACCAATATCGTCACACTGTTCCCCTGATGAAAGGTCAGTTATGTTCCAAGATGTGAGTAATAAAAGTCTGCTAACTAGTAAGCTATTTCAAATACGTTATTTAATACTGGATACATGCAGCTCAGGTGAGTGTAAAATTATGTAAAGATCATCTTCTTTTTTTAAGAGTATCAGTTTACAACCAGTATGTTTGCCAGATCGCATGGAATTGATGGCCAAACATATGAGAGCAACTAACAATACAGACTCCAGAACCTCTAAAAGCCAGCTGTTTTCAAGTGGAACAGAGTGTTGGGATGCTTTTTGTTAAATTATGGTAATATCTTAAGGCTAGCCTTTGGATAAAATGTTGAAATACATTTCCCCTGAGGCGTCATTCAACGCTAAGCCCAGAGTGCTGTACAAAATAAAACTGAATACCTCAATTCTTTGTATTCCAAAAAATCTCTCACCTTCTGGCCTTAACAGGGCTGGAGATAATATTTGCAAATTGAGCCAGAAAAGTGTCCAGAGCTACTTTTGCTGAAGTTAAAGTATGTAGAGCCAAAGGGCAGGAAATGTAGCCTTTTGAGAGGAAAATGGTATTTAATTGTCCACCGAGACGGCATCATGTACATAAAGCCAAGCAATAACATGAAAGGATTTTTTCTAGATTTTTTTAATCCTTTGAGAAAAAACTTCAAATCTTTGAGTTTCATTGCACTTGGCACCTCATTTGACATGGGGAAAGCTCTGGACAGATGTTCCCTTCAAACATCTGCCTGTTTTTTTTTCCTGAGGTATTTAATGTAGTTCTTTTAGGGTGGGAGAGGCATGGTCAAACACTCATGAGGTTTCTTTACAATGAATAGTATGAGGGGAGGGGGTGGCAGAAAACATTGCAATGGGGAAACAAAGAATAAAAAGAGTCATAGAAAAGATGCGGGGTGATGACTGAGGACCCCTCAGCAATTATCCCTGTGTTGTGGTTTGAGAAAAGGGCTGACATGGATACATTTTAGACACAATTGTCATTTTTTTGTTAGTTTAGAGTCCAGTTTAGAAGCCACACCTCATCAAATCCCATTCACAGCGAAGGAGCCATCATCGAAATTGGAACGAAGCATCTAAGTAATCCTGAATGACTGGAAATGATGTGGAACTCAAACTCTGCCTGATCTGTGGTTGCCATTTTAGGTACGAGTTCCAAAAATCAGGGGAGTTGCTATGTTTTCAGGAAGTCAGCTTTTTTTTTTTTTTGTCTCTTTGAAAAAAAAAAAAAGAAAAAAAAAAAGAATGTGTTCTCTTTTAAATTCATTGTGTGTATTTGAGTGTGAGTGTGTGTAACACTGTTCTTGGGTGGTTAGACCTTGGCAGACACACCCTGCCTCCTTGCCAGACACTTCTCTAATCAGCGCAGGTCACTGGAATTAGATGGCTGCTTTCTAAGCTTCTTTAACTGGGAAAAGATGTCATGCTTTCGTCCTGCGTTCGGCCCAGAGCTCGATCACTTCACTCCGCGATGGGGACTCTTGCATAATCATTTCATCATGGAGACCAAAAAGATTTCAATATCCTGTGCCCGGACGGTGAAGGTGGAGCTGCTTACCGTGTTACACTCAACGTTGCCGTAAGCATTCCCAGCCCGTGTTTATGGCCAAGCTTAACTTTCACAGTAATTGCCGCTGTGTTTTTCCATCCACTCTTTGCCATACAAAACATTCCTATTAGAAGACTAAATCCTATGCTTGATTTTCTGTTATACGCTATAACATTTACTTCATCACTTTGAAGTGTGGAGTTTTTAGAAATAGACTATGTGGAAACTCAACTAACACACCTTCAAAATTCATGTGTTTTTAGTACTAAGGAAGAAATGGAATCTACCAGACAACGTTACATTTCATGTCATGTTCTGGGGCTTATAGTGGTCTGCTGAACCAAGCTCTTATGGTGGTTAGTGTTGTTTAGTGGTAAGAGAGGACCTCAGAACCATAAAGATGTCTCCTCCGTTCCAATCATTAATGTCTTACTAATTCACTTATAACCCAGTGGGACCACACAAGACTAGGGGAGACTGGGAACAGTTGTTACATTTTTGACATTTCTGTCTCTAACTTTGAGGTCTTTTAACCCACTGTTTTCAAACTGTTATATAAACTAGCTTCAAGTGTCTGCTAATAAATGACCTAGAAAATGCCTGTGCAACACAAATAGAAAATGCATGACTTAATCTCAAACACAAAGAGTGAAATGTTACAACTGACCCCATAGTCTGGGTCAGTTCTAACATACCTTGGGGTAAAATGTAACATTATAAAATCAGGACCATGACAATGAGTTAAGATATTGACTGACTAATGGAAAGAGTTGGGTTTCATTTCATAAAGACGGAAACCAATCTTGACCAGCAGTTGAAGTCTCATCCCATGACTTTGGAGGTTTGCAGCCATATTTTTCTGCAAGCTGATATGCAAATTCTCTTACCTGTAATGTTAACCATGTAAAAAATGTTAAAAAACTTCCCTATTCAATTTATATATTATGTATTGCCACCAGTATAACTTTCATAAATTCAGCCTGACTTATCCTTTACCAATTCTATGTGCTTATCTCTCAGGGACACAGTCCATAGTATGTATTAGCAGCACCTTCCAGATACTCTGTCAAAATCGTGTTCATCAGTGAACACTTTTGTTGCAGAGTTGTAGCCTACTTGTGGAAGTTTGCTTTATCCCTGATCTTCTAACTTCTTCCTCGCTTTGCAGACTCTATATAGTGACATGGCATGTCACTATATAGACTGGACCTTTACCTTTCCGTGGACCTTTACATCAGTGGATGCCCTCTTCAGAATGTTGAGAGGCACCCGCCTGTCAGTTTTTTTCTTCCGGTACCTAAGCATGTTAAAACTTAAAAAAAAAAAAAAAAAAAAAAAAACAACTGCAGGGTTCCCATGGTCATGGAATCCTGGAAAAACAATTGAAATTTAGTTTGGGATAGGTTGTAACATTTTAGACAGTGTTACAATCTACCCCAAGCAAGTTTGTTACAACTGTCCCTGAATGCATTAGTGATGAGCTAGCTTGCCTTACATCTACAAGCTAAAACATTACCACAAATAACCTGAATGAAAGATCACTAAACAGACACATAAGCCACATGGCATACCTTTAGTGAGTCCAACTACAAATCAAGCTATGTGATCACAAAAGTAATTTGAGCAAAAAAATTACTCTCTTACCACAAAATTATGTTTTCCCTCACAAATTTTGATGTGTCTGCCTCATGACACTACAACTTCCCATGTGGACTAAGGACTAAACTGAGCATGTGCAGAGTGAATCAGGTGAGTCCTAACTTGTTCCTTATTGGAGCAATTGCAAGTGTTACAACTGACCTGTGTTACAGCCGTCCCCGGTCTCCCCTACTTCTTAATCACCCTTTGACAGAACACACCACGTCAAAATGTTACCAGCCAAATATACTAAAACATAACGTCCACCAACTTCACTGTATCTTACTCTTCTGTGAATAGTTTTCAGAAAAAGAAGTTTAAAGAGGAATAACAGCAGGTGTGTTTTACCATCAGTCTTGCCTCAGCAATTTGTATGAATGGACATTTTTGTGATGCTTCACATGTTTGCAGACTAGTTTGTAACTTGACTCTCCAGTTAGCAAGAGTTTCAGTTTCTGGAAGAGAACAAAATATGATGAGCAATCTGTTTAAGAATGCATCGGAAAATTTAAGAGTCCAAAGGCTTTTTGCCTGTAGAGAAAATTTTGAATTCTTCACCAACTTCCTGTGCTCGTATCTGGACGATCTTGACAAGCACGCAGCATTGAATGTCTTTTGAATGACTGTATAACTGTAAGACATTTCTTGGAGATGAACGTGCATATTCATGTGTGTTTGCATGTGACAGAAAGGGAAGTAGAAAGAACGGATGACCTGCGGTTATGAAGGAGTGTGAGTCATGTGTTTATATGACATCATCAGCACCAGTAGCCTGGTGTACAACGGCGATGTGGATGAAACCAAAATCTTCCTTGACCTACTTTTTCATATGACCCACATGTTCAATATCAGCACAAAATCAGAGGCAGGGATAAGACGATTAAATTTATGATGGATAAGAACCTACAGACCCCTATTCAAGCAGGGCCTGATGGTTTTAATTAATGCATGACCAATACAGGAAATTGGTGATACCCACGTAGATCAATTTATTATTCAATTTATTATTTTTATTTTTCCTGCTGAGATGATCAAATTGCAGGGCCAGCTCCCCCGGGTGGTTGTGAATCACTGTGTCTTGCTCAATTATGTTTTTGTTTGCCAGATCTAGGAGTCAAACCCAGAACCTCCTCTGGAATAATGAATGAGATGAGCTTCATGGCACACAACTTTGGTCTCAAACCAGCAAAGTGTTTATCTCAGACACTACATTCAGATTCAGTTGAGATATTCCCATTGCAGACAGTCTTTTATGCAAATAAATATGTATGCATAATTCAAACAAAAAGAAAATTAACACAGGATGCAAAACAAAACCAACTGACAGTGCCAGTTTTAAGTCTTAACAGAGGTATGCAGTCTGTTATAGATGCATATTAGTGAGAATAGAAACATTTGGAAAAAAAAACAAAAAAAAATTCATGCATTTTTACCTTTCATCAACATGAAAACTCTGGTTTAGATAACTTAAAATGGTTATTTCTAAAAACTTCAGCCAAAGTGGAGATTTTGGATGGAGTTTTAGGATCCTGAACGTCACAGTCTGCAACAGAATAATGCATCAATATCATATGTGCAACCTGTGTTTATCCTAACCCTAACCTCATGACAGCTCTTTGTGGTCTACTTATGCAGGTTCATGTAGATGAAAACGTCTCTGAAAACAATCTGGTGTGTATGACCTTATTATTGGAAACAGAAGTGAGGAAATATCAAATACCCAACTACATGTATAGATGGCCTAAATTAAAACATCATTACAAAAATACATGAATTTCAAAGAAACTATTGAGGGGCAGGAAAGGAGAGAAATGGTCAATGAAGTTCATTTCATATCAACAGTGTCTGAATGACAAATGTCCTGTTTGCATTATATCCTGCAACTCCTTGATGATGTCACGAGCTGCCGCTGCCACGTTGAGAGTCTGTGGAGTTTCAGCCACATGCCGGGACATACTACAGCGAACTGCCATGACTTTCACACATTTTATTTCTTTGTTTGCTAAAATATGTTTATTGTAGCAACAACATCCTTCTGTGTGTTGGTGTCGGGGGCCAGCTCTGGTTTGTATCTCAACTGGAAAAAGGAGCTGAGGGAGAGAGGAAGAAATAAAAACGGGGAAAGGGTGAGAGTGAGAGACAGAAGACAGGCAAAAAGAACAAAACACTTTAGCAAAGAATGACATGGCACAGAGACAAGGCGGCCATTAAAACCAGCTGACAATCCCATTGATTGATTTTACCACATCAAAAATGGCACTGAGTCTCTGAGCTGTCTGGCGGGGGGTGGGGTTGGGGGAGGAGTTTGTAAGTGCGGGATAAAACACAGGGACCGGCTTCGTCCTATTTTAAACCAACGACTTCCAACTACTTCTGTAACTCTACCTTGTGCTGAAGAGAAGTGGGCAAACAAAACAGAGTGATGGGTCTGCGTTGTCAAACTGTTTAAACAGCACAATTACACTTAAGTGTCTACAGATACACACATATGCACAGTGGTGGACACATACCAGCGTAAACTCACACACAATCAAGATCTCGACAGCACAAGTAATCAGCACTGCTTTGGTGTGTGGACAGAGATGAATAGTGGGAGACAGGTACTGTCAAATACATTCCATGCTCTGCAGAGAACCGTATGGACTCCTTTGGCGCTGGTCCTTCCTTACACGCACTTACAGTATAATAGTAGAGCAAAAAGAAAACATGTTACTCAACAGCGTCTTTGTTTTTCTTTGTGTTTGACTAGTTCCAGCTTTTATCTGGAGATTGACATGCTGCAGTCCGAAGGGGAGGGCTGAGCTTCAGAAACAGGCCAGAGGTGGCAGGAAATTGTTAGCTTTGTTTAGATCAGCCCCACGGTTGCCATCTTTTGTTCCACTGTCCGCTCTTGTCAGTGTCAATCTGTTGGCTCGCTTTTAAAACAGTGTGACAAAAAAAAAAAATCCCTAAAGAATCCTGAGCGCTCCTCCATCTTTCTGTGTGCGTCTGTTTGCGGACAGCTGTGTGTGATTACCTGGGATCAGCAGTGTATGGTGGCGGCAGATACCATTGGCTGTGACATTAGCGTTACTTCCTGAGTTAAAGGTCTGATGTAACATGTCATAGGTTGTAAAATTAAGTATTGGAGACAGCATGGTGCCGTGTTAACCTTTTGCTTGATCCTAATTTCTAACAGGAAGCACAGATTTGGGTTTTTTTTATCAGTCCTTTCTGATCACACTTCTGACAATTTCCTCAAAGAGCGGCACCTTTGAAAATGGTGGTTTTATAGAAATTCTCCCACTTTAAGATAGCATGACACAGCAACCACATCCTTCATGGCTGACTGCCCGAGGTAGATTTGACAGACAGATAATTGCATATTGAAGGTGTTCAGGTTCAGGTTTGTAGAGTCAAACTCAATCCCTCTTTCTGCTTTGCCAGTTCTTCCATGAGCCTTCTCCACCACACTAAAGACACAATGATTTTAACCCCTGGCCCTAACTGATTGTGACCAGGTGGTCTGCATCGACAGCCTGCAGGAGGGATTGTGTGTGCGTAGGAGCTCGCACACACACGGAGATGACTCACAAAGAATAATTCACAAAGAATAATCACATGGAAAACCACCGGCTTTCACTATGTACACCCACTCTGACAGACACAGATGTGACTTGGGGAGTTTAGAGGCGAGATATGCGAAATGTGTGAGAGAGAAAGAAAGAAAAAGGGGCCCTACAGTGAAGTATTCACAGGTGTCCATGGCCATTAACATGTGTTTATAGCTCTGTCTCACACTCACACAAGTATGGAAGTTCGACTGCGGTTGGGTAGGCAGCCATGGAAAATCACTGCCTCAGTGTTCTCAGAGATGATCAATTAAACCAAACCTAATAAGTGCTGTCATACATCTTAAGTGGGTAGCAACACAGTAATCAAGATTGTTTTACTACCAGTCACTCATTATTAATGTATGTGTAGACACAGATGTGGTCACTTTATTCCCATCTTGAGCAAAATCGAAGGTTCACAAAGAGGCAAAGGTGTATCCATGCAATTACAGTGGATGAGCTAGTGGGTGAGTGCACATTTCCTGTACTGTGATTTATATTTTGTCCACAACAGAGGTGAAACTGAAGCCTTTGGCTACAATTTCATTGTACTAATGGTAATATTTATGCCAGAGTGGCATCGTGAGAAGTAATTCAACATATGTGACTCAACATCATCAAGCAGAGGAAACGTGGAGATATGACTTCTTTTGATTACAAACTAACTTTACTAAGCTTTTCAGAGGAAATACATTGCTACACAGACCACTTGGCTTTGGTTTACATTGTGTCAGGCGTGTGTAAATAAAGTTGGACTCATGTAAAATGTTTAGACATAAAAAGCAGGAAAAGTTTACTTAGAACTAGTAAAAGACCTGCATTAATGGCTTTTTACTGTCAATTACATAGTCTGGCCAAAAAAATCATTAGTTTGTGTCTGGACAGATCACAAAAGAATACAATCAAAACTAAAATGTTATCACGATATGAGGAGGATAAGAGGATGAGGAAAAAATGCACTGACAACAAAATCACAGCATCACAGACACCCACACCCACCGAGGTATATGCAAAGGAATCCATCAGTGACATTTTTGAAGTGGACTGTGAGATAAACAAAGATTGGAGTTAATGTAACCCAGAGATTCATCTCTGAGTAGTGTTTTGGCCAGAGACAGCAGCTTTCAGACCAAATGACTTCCTCCCTTCTCTCAAGTCAGTCACTGGAGGATGAACCGAACACGCTTCTCAGCATGACGCTGAAAAATGTGCTATAAAACACATTTATGGCCATGTTGCATCTTGAATTAATTTTATTTATGTCTTGGCAAAAAGGGAGAATCAGTCTCAAAAGCTTTCATGCGATCCTCCAAACCTCCATATTTTTTTGTCTCAAAAACCAGGAGCAGCGGTTGCAAGTAAATTATCCTGAAAAGAAGAACCTCTTAACCATGTGCCATGACTAAATATTCAATGAAGACTGTGTGTGACTGAGCAAGACAGACTTTAATAGGTGGTAATTGTCATGTTCCCCCCTTTATTTTTAATGATGTCAGGGTTATTACAAGAGAGCCATCCAAGCCCTGGGTTTTAGGTTGCATCTGTGTGTCTTCATGTTCAGATGAGTGTGACCAGGGGCAGTGACATCTGCTTAATAAAATATCATCCACATATACACGGACATGCATTTGCACAAACCGACACACACACAAAACATGAAGCCTTTCCAAGTTTTTTGCCAGAGAAGACCGTCAAAGGTTGTCAATCACATTTGCAATAGACTGTTGATCAGTGTTCCCTGATGTTCCTTTAATCCCACGGATACATGCTTTCATGACAGACATGGGCGCACGCACTAAGACACAGCCACTTTGACACATGCTAAATAAAACATTGGCCCATGGTAAACCAATCCTGCCCACATATGCTGAGCACAGCACGAGCAGCATGCTGCATTGTACTGCTCTATGACATTCTGTGGGCTTGAGTTTCAATTTGGAAACCATAACATAGGTCCGAGCTCAGGGGGGAGTGACTCTTTTCCTCACTAATCTAAATCACATGGATTTTCGTCAATGCTGATTTTTCTGCCAGCGATGGTATTGTGTATGCAGAGACCCTGTTTGACACGCGCATGTACGATAACAGAAGGTATATCGTAGCGTTTGATATGCCAGGTGATGGTCTGATCTTACTCAAGAACTTGGATTGCAGACTGCAACACACCCCATCCCATCTGGAGGAACGTGGCTGGATATGCATGGAGATGATGACAGCTCACAAGCTACAGCGAATCTAAAACGTGGTCCATAATGACAAATTGGTTTTGGAAAAGCAGCCACACCTTTCTATTTGTTCAGTGTGGCTCGTTACATTTAATTGGAAAAGTAAACTGTTTATAAGGCATGATTATGCAGCACCATAAAACCCCAAAGAGAGACAGATCTGTTCTTTTTTGCTGATACTTTTATTATCCCTTACTCAGTCTAAATGGTTTTAACACTGCTGCAGTAAATGCAAAGGCCGTCACACTCTTACTATAAGGTTTTCAGGCGTGGGCAGAGGTGATAAAATATACCGTGATGCTAATGACACAGAGGGGATCTCGTAAAACTAAGGCATTTTCTAACGTACCCACAGTAATGTCATTATCAGGCTATGCTAGGCTAGTAATAATGAGAAGTTCTATTTAGCTAAACAAGCAGAACTGTGCAAAACTCCACAGCTTTATGGGTTCTACATGTGGAAATACCGCGTGCAGACCTAGCGCTGAAACTAGAACACATGGACACAGTGTAAATAGCTAACATGGTAATGCTGTAATATTTTAATTGGTTGCAGGTTAATTGAGGTGGTGCTACTGTGTGAACTTTCTCAACGCTTAATCACAGATAATGACTTGAAATTTCAGGAAGACATGCAAGAAATGTGTGCTGTGTGGTTGTCTGCACTCATGAGTATGCACAATGCATGCTGTACAAATTAAAGGAGTGAGCTGCTGCTGCTGCTGCTGCTGCTGCTGCTGCTGACTAAATCCATGCCGTAAGACCTCATATAATGACTTCTGTGTGGGTCATTAATTCACCTTGTAAAAGAAAAGGAAACAGACCACCATGCATCCTTACTTGCATATAAACTGCTTTCCTTATTGTTTTAACATGTTGCATTTAAGCAGTTTTATGCATCAATACTTTGTAAAACTACCCTCTGCTGCGCACATTAGTACTGTTAACAGATATGTTCGAGACTATGAGTGTGTTTTCTGCATACTGAACATCACTCAGACTTTATCGCTCATGCTTAGGAATAAAGCTTTACTGACGCCACGGCTCTTGTGCAGATTACAGGCAAAACTCCAGACACAGGTGCATATTTGGCGTCTCTGACTCTGTGACATAGCGGTGCAATGTGCCCCAGAGACACCTCCAGGTCTGACCTGTCATGATTTAACTCTAACACACGCATGCACACAGGATGTTGCATCACAGGTTTCCATTTGGGTTGCAGTCCAGACTTTAATGGATGTATGGGTGATTTAAGAGTGGAGCGAAATCATACTTCCACTCATTCTCAAGATCAATTTACACAGTTGGACCAAAATTCAAACTCAACACTCACACAATGGATGAAGACATTCTCCATTTACAGCTGTAGATATAGACACATATGATATACATTCTGCACTCTGATGTCTCAATCTTCATTAGAGCCCTTAAAGGCATGTAGACGCATTAGAGGTCTTTTTCTTTTATGTTTACCACAGATTACTGGAAATGAAAGCATAAATCAAAGACTTTTAGAGATTTATGACTGCTTTGTGATCCTTTTAGGATAATCTTTCAGTCCTTAAAAGACCATTTAGGTCATAGTTTATTAGAACAGTAAGCCATCCAAGAGTGGACTGGCCTTGAACATTGCACTAAGTGACCAGCTTTCACCATTACTTTATAAGGTAAGAAATGTCAAGTTTTGCTGTGTTTATGATTTAGGACTAGGGCGCAGATGGTGATTAATTTAGTGGAGTGTGTGAAATAAACACTTTGTTAGTATCTCACAGAAACACTTTTGATATTTTACCTATCACCATCAAGACTTTTTTTTTTTACTTTGTCAGTGCCAAAAAAATAAGAATAATGAAATAACAGGTTCTTCATCTGAGTATGTACAGTATATAATAATAAGCTGTACATGCTGTCAGAGTATGCACCGCTTGTGTTTGTGTCTGAACAAACAAGTGTTAATCATCTGTTTACATGTCTGACTGATGAAGCCAGCGTGTTAGATTACTGCTTTGCCTCTCTGATCAGAGCCAAGGTACTCCTTCATAAAGCCCATGTGAAAACAACTTCTTCCGATGGTAGAAATTCCACCTGCTCCAAAGACGATCGGGCCTGTGTTTAAACTGTAAAAATTCCTACCATTACTACAGAGTGCATAAGGCCCCAAGGGTCCGCGTTTATAACACGTCCAACCTGACTGCACTCTGAAGACTTTCTTTACAAACACTTTACAAAAACTTTACCGAGATGGAAACTTGCAAAGCTTAAGGATAAAGGACAGATAAAAGAAACAGGGGAAGACAGAGAGTAATAATGCTACTGTAAGGTTCAATGGCCAAGCTAAATACTTCATGTATTCATTTATTTGTGAACTGTGGTTAATTTGTAAAATACCTGCATTCTAAACTTTATACATATTTGTATTCATACGGTTGTTTATATATTTTTACTTTAAATGCTGATGTATTACTTAGAATAGAATAACTTTTAGAGAGTTTCTGTGTTTCACATGCGTTTTCAGCATTCTGACTGATTATGCGGTTATTATTCCTGATTGGCTCAGACTCAGGAAGTGAAGTGTAAATGTGCGCTGTATCATAACAAATAAAGCTGGACAGTAAAATTTGATTACAATCTAAAATTAACCTGTCTCTCATCTGCTGATTCATTTATCCAGACCAACTCACCACCACTCACATATTTACTGCAAATGAAACATGTATAAAACCACCTGTAGGCAACGACAAACAACAACTAATTTTATATATTAGGACAGCAAAACATCTGAAAAAAACTGCAGTATTTTTTTTTTTTTTTCTGGTATGTCTTGTGTTATGAAAACACCTGAATATTCATCAGATGATTTAACCCTTCGATGCATGAATTATGAGGTCCTTAGTCCAGATTTCTTTTCCTGAGTGTTTTTATTCATGTTTAGGCATGAAAAAAACAATGTGATTGAATTTTTTTACGAACCTATTTTTCATGGGGTTACAAAAATGTCTGCTCAGCTGGACACCATGCATTTAATTTTTGAAGAAAAGAAACATGTATTTAAAATGCAATATCAGAAAGTGATATACTGTGTGAAAACTATTAAATATTTCAAAGCAGCTAATCTGATGTTTTCTCACATTTTAGCATACTTTAATACTAGTTATTACTCACTTCATCTACATAATGTGTAAAAAAAAACAACCTTTGTTTAAGAAAACTGTTAATTACAGTCTAATAACAAATAGCAATTGATTTACTCTCAAACATGTTACTGCAGATCAGGTTTATCAAGAACAGCAAAGTTGTCTGATGTGCAAATAAAACAGTAAAACCCATGAATATACAAGAGAACAGCTGTAGAATAACTGTCCACTGTAGTGACCGCTATGCATGAAAGGGTTAAAAGGCAAAATTTGGAAATAATTAATTGTTCTCAAATGATTGGGAGGATTTTATAAGGAAAAACAACTACATTAAAAAAAGTAACTTATCTCACGTATCACTAGAATGCTCTCATGAGTGTGTCCTATCTGACTTCTCCTTTAGATTATTTGGAAAATATCAACTATGCAAGTACACTGGTCTACAATTTTTTAGAAATGATTTGCTTCAGAGATTAAAAGTGCTAAATGTTATGGATTTTAATAAAATTAAATTGGAAAATAAATGACAAAAGTGCCGGTTTGCTGATGTTTTCAAGGTATATGATTAAGTGTTATTACACATATATATTGGTGTATGTACATTTATATAATAGTTTTATAAATCTTCCACTAAATAGAACCTGTAAAGTGAATGTATTCTAATGTGCAGACAGTGTTTTGAAGTAGATCTTGTAGTTCTGAGACAAATATTCCTTTTGAGTCAAACCTATTCTCTCATTAATTCTTGAATTTCACATTTTGACCCAAGGCTGTATCTTGGAAAGTTCAGCCAACCAGCATTTTTTACTTGATTTTTCTTTATCAGTGACTCTCATGGTAAAATTTCATTACTTTTATTCTGGAAGCATTTTCCTTTTAGACCAGTGGTATCTTTAAGTAGTAGCATGGCATGTTTGAGTTAATGTGCCTGACCTGATATGCAGCAGTGGGACTATTGTGTATGCATATGCCATGATAACGATACTGAAAGGCCATATTGTGATCTTGTTATATACCTATGTGTATATAACATCCAAGCGCTTTCATCATTGCATGAATGGAGTCATTTACTTGAAGACACACTATAAACAATGTTGCACTGTCGATAGCATCCTACTCAAGGGAACTGTAGCCTACTTTCTGTTCAGTAGTTGCACAAAAATAGAATGAACGCAAGTAAGAAAAATAAAGATTAAGATGAATAACTTTATAATAAAATGCACATAATAATTGCTAACTAAAGCACTTTGTCTGGATCAAGGTTATAATAGTTTTGGATTTTTCATTATAGTTTAGCTTTATTTAGTTTTGACTTTTTTTTCACTAATTCAGTTAGTTTTAATTCGTTTTTAGAGTAGGTTTGCTAGTTTTTATTAGTTTTCATTTTTTTCTAAATGCTTAGCTTTAGTTTAGTTTCAGTATTAATTTTAGTTTTGTCGTATCTTTTATCTTCTTTTCTGTCGTATTCAAATAAATCCCAGACAGGACTCTGCTGCTTTCTTCCAACTTTACTCTCCATGTTTCCAGGTAGAGTGGGGACCAGAAGACGACTGTAAACCAGAAATGATGAGAAGTGACGGGCCGTGAAATATCATATGGTGCCACTAGCTAAAATTGCTCGATGGAAATAAATCAATTTCATAGCAATCCGGCATTGACAAAGACGAAAACGAAGGGAATTTTATCCATAATTTTTGTACGTTTTCGTTAGTTTTGTAAGCACACAATACAGTTTCAGTTAGTTAACGTTTTTTGCTTTTAATTATAGTTTTTATTTATTTCAGTTAACGAAAATGTTTTTACAATTCTAGTTTTCGTTAACAATAATAACCTTGGGCTGGATGTATTTTTCTAAAAGTTCACATGTTTTTCATCACAGAAAACAGACGCATTTGATATCATGAGTAGAAGATTATGTTTGCACTTTGCATGAGCACAGTTGACAAATGAGGCCCCTGATATAGCGGATTTGACATATGAGAGGACCCCCAACTCCACCCCAGTCCACCTGCTTGCCTGTCCATCTTTACCTGTCTGCTGAAACCAGATCCATGGGAGAGAGAGAGAGAGAGAGCAAGAGACAGGCAGAGAATGAGGCAGAGGGAAGGGACCAAGATCCTGCCTATACCCATCTATTAAAAACATTGTACTCCCTGCTCACTGTTCTTCCCCACGCTCACTTCTCCGCCATACCACCACCCCCACCCCTTAACTCACCCACCTCACCCAGAGCGAGGATCAGGTGTCCCCCTTTGAAATCTAGGATGGGATCAAACAGGACACAGGCCTTCGATAGGGCAGCTCCACTGCCACAAGGACCCTTAATGAAGGAGTAGCACGGCAGGGATCTGGGCCAAATGGTGGGTGTGTGTGAAGAGAAGAATAAGAGAGACAGAAGGAAATTTACAATTGGAAGCTGTGCTGTGGGGCTGCCGGTGCGTGCTTTGAGTATCAGGGGTGTATTTGAGAGCTAATAGGCTGACAGCGAGGCATGACATGTCTGCTGTCTTCTCTTTAGCGAACACAACGGCAAACCCTAACTTGCAGACACACATCTGGAGCATATTGGCTAATAGAGGATTTCACAGTTTATAATAATTCTAGGAATGCATTGAAAGAGCAAAATAAAGAAAAGCAATATGCAACTAGGGAAACTCCCCTCATATTAAAAAAAAAAAAAAAGCTTTGGACTGAAAATTGTTAATGCACCAGTTCTTTTCTATCAAATTTTAATCATTGTTGGGAACTTTTCAAGCCTGTGGGCCTCAAAACTTGTAGTTCAAACCAAACAATCCAGCTTTTTTTTTTTGAGTCATCAGTGGAATATGGGTGGTATGGACAGTGGCCAAACAGTTAAATAACCGTATATTGTAATGGAAGTTGTTTCTATACCAGTCTCCATGCAGTAATTGTTTTCAGATTGGTGATCTGGGCCTTCTCAAATCTTTCTGCTGAACTTATGGTTCTGCTTGTCTACGTTGTAATTTAGTTATTGTTTTGTGGTCAATTACAGTGGCATGTTACATTCATAATTATAGCTGTGGAAAGATGTGGAGATACAGACAGATCGGATTTTGTTTGTGTTTTATGTTTAGGAATATTGTTTTATTCTGCAGGAGTCGTATTATGTGGGAATTTAAAAACGCCTGCATGTTCTAAAGTTGTTTTAGACTACCATGGATGAAAATTCAGAACATATGAGGTTGGTGAGGTATATTAATACATTTTTCTTAAAACATGAAAATGTACATATGTATTGCTGTATATTTAAATGAATGATCTTTGTTGGTTAATGGATTTTTGACGTAGCGTGGATCGTGACATACAGTGTCTTTGTCTTTGAACTTTTTTTTGAAGGGTTGAAATAAGTATACATTGTTCAAATACACCAAGAAAATACAGGAAATATGTGCACAGCCTTAAAAGATGCACAGAAAATTAAACTAAATGGGTTCTAAAGGTTAAAGTCACTATTTAGGGTGAACCCTGAAACTTAAAACATCCAAAAATTAATGCAATAAATCACATACTATCTGAATAAAAGGGTTAACGACATGTTAAATGCAAAGGGAGGTTGCACTTAACACTACAGTTTTGGTTATAGAAGCTGTTTTTTTCCCTGAAACTTTTGTTTTTACCAGATTTACTCCGATTGTATCTTGATACAGAGACTGAGAAATGCATACATGTGATCATTGTAACTTTACTAAACCAACAAACAAACCTAATCTTGGCCTAAGATTTTTACACAGTACAGATTGACTGCTTGATTATTTATACATGTGAGGATCTTAAGTGACAAAGGCAGACCAGCATAGCTGACATCATAGCTGTTTTTTCACCCAAATGTAACTTTTTTTCTTAAAACCAAATCTAACTCACCTGGTTATAATAACAAGACAAACACCTGTTTTTTTGTGGGGTTTTTTTTTGTTTGTTTTTTTAAACAAAAACATAAATGACACTAGCTCCTTTGGTTGCTCAAAACACAATAATCCAATATACCTGTATCAAGTTACAGTCATGGAAAAAATTATTTGACCACCCTTGTTTTCTTCAGTTTCTTGTTCATTTTACTGCCTGGTACAACTAAAGGTACATTTGTCAGGAACAAACATTATGATAACAACAAAAATGGCTCATAAAAGTTTAATTTCAGAGCTGATATCTAGCCATTTTCCATGTTTTCTTGATAATAACCAAAATCAGTTCAGTTCTTACGTCAATAACTATGGCATTGTACTGACAAAAACAGTGCTTTTAGGCATTCCATGTTTTCTTTTCTGTCTGTTTTAGTCACATGATACACACAGGAGTTAGTACTTGATTGCATAACTATTGTTTGTTGATGACTTTTGATGGTCTAATAATTTTTTCCGTGACTGTATTTTGTAGAGCAGTTTACAGACTACCTGGGTGAACATGACTGATATGATAGCTTCCCCCTCAGGGAATGTTGCTGGATGATATGGATTTGTGGGGTAAACTGCACCAAAGTTAAACTCAAAACACAGAGCAAATGTACCTTCAGGAGAGACCAACATGTTCTCACTTTCCAAAAACATCCTCAACATTAAGGTCTAAAATTCCAACAGAGGCTCACACTGAAGTCTTAACCCAAAAAAAGTAACCTTGTGGGGACAGGGTTTTTGTCACCATATCTCTGGCAAATCCTCTCACATGATGATGTGAACAGATTTTATCCCCATGGTATAATGAATTGCACCTACTCACACAGTGTTCTTTGAAGGTGATTGAAAGTGCCATGGCAGAATGCCAGGCCACCTAAAGGTGTTACCGTTTTTACTTTCTAACCCAGGTCACATTCATATAGTGTTTCCTTCCTCTTTCATCTTTTAAAAGACAAAGTCCAGTGTTGAAAGAAAAGACAGAAGACAATGTAGATTTGTACACTATCTATTCTGATAGCCTGTGTATGCGGTCACTCTGAGAAATGAAAATCTTTGGAGAAACAACTTATATAAACTTTGAGGTTTCAGACTACACACACACACACACACACACACATATTCACGCAAAAGCACAGACCATAATCGCTGGTTGGACTGCACACAGAGTACAAGTCGCAGACAAGTTCTCACATTTCCCAAATGCTTACATTCCACTTGCTGGCTTGTCCTGCCCCAGACTCAGTGTCAGTCCTGAGTTTACACAGTCAGACAGCTAAGCCGGGGGAAGAGCCGGGATGACAAGGTGACATCCAAGGCTTTACAGCTCTGATGGATACACACACACAGATGAATCAAGAGGTATTTGTGTCTCTGAACAAACACTTGTAAAGCTTGGACGCTAAAGCTCTCTAAGACGTACACCTTTGGCGAACAGAAAGGAGGGAGACTTTAAGACCATCAAAGAGTTACTACAGAATTCACGTGGCTCGACTGTTTTCATGAGGTCAGATTAACCTCAGCCAGTCTCACTGATGAATATTTCATTTCCCAGCCAAGTGGACAGCCTGCCTACGTACTTGTTTCATAAAGATGACAGCGCTTTAATTTACTGTGTCTACATGCACAAAGTACACATGCATCATATTGTAAATCCCTCCTCACCTGGCTATTAATGTGTTATGTTTTCCTCCAGAGCATTTCATCCAGTCCGATTAGGTGAAATACACTGCATAGTGAGGGGCTTTCGACGCTGAGGCTGGGGTTCAGTCCTACAATAAAAATTTAACCGTTTATCGTGTGGGTTTATCTATTTTTGTATCTCATCTTTTCGTTGTTTCTTGGCCTGTTTTTCTTCATTAGCAGCCACCTTAGTTTCTAAAAATGATTGCTTATTATATTAGTCCTTTCCTCTAGATCTACAGTTTTATTAGACACATGTTTCAGCTGTTGGTTTGGATGTTTTTTTTAGCCTTAACAGGTTTATCTTTTCAGAGTCAATGTATAAATAAACTCACTGTGCGCTACCAGTGATCATTATCCTAACTTGGAGATAATATGTGAGTGTTGTGTATACAACATAGTTCTTCCAGCCAAAAATCTGTATCTGCAAGTTCAGATTAGGGTTTGAGATGCATTTTTATGGATAGTAATAGGTAAGACTTGACTTTTATGGTTAGATTGATAGTTGGTTATTGTTAGAGATAGTTGTTTAGGTTCAAGCAAAGGTTGTGGTTATTCATGTTAAGGCTGAAGGTGAAAAAAGTAGATACATGTATTTGTCCAGTATGAATATGTTTGTACACTGTGACTTTATCCTGTCAACAATTAATAACTGATTACATGACTTTGTGATCTGCTGTCAGAGTAGGAAACCTTGAAGCACCAGTGACATTTGCTGCCATCATGTGGTTTATAATAATACTACACAATGACAAACAACCCAATTAAACCTGTTGTTTACTCCTTATGCTAAAAGTCAATTACAGGGAATCTGTGTTTAAGCATCACAGACATATATGCAATAGAATGTATGAGCTGTCATATGCATTTCTTTAGGTATTAAACTATAAGTAGGCTATCTTTTATGTTTTGTCTTTTCAAAGGCCACAGTGTCACTTCTACTCCCTGTGTGGTATTTTGACTCTAAGGGCTGTTCATTACTATCTAGATCAAGCTCCCCTATCTTCATTGATACCCACCTCCCCTCTTCTGTTCTCTCAGTCCCCTGACACTCTCGGGCCCTGCCATGGTGCACTTGTAATGGGCAGCTCTGGAAACCCAAACCATCATTACCTCCCTCATTACTCCCTCCTGCACAATAGAGACCTGTTTCCTGGCTTTCACCCCTTCCCCAGATAAAAACACACACACACTCACACTCACTCACACACACATATGTATAGACTCAAATGCACCTCATGCCCTCGTCCTTCTCTCTATATTTCTTTCTCTCTCCTCCTGCGGGCTCTCTCTGGTCCAAGGCCTCGGTGATCAGGTGTCCGTGGCTCTTTGTCTAGTCTTTTGTATTAGAGTACAAAGGCAGGCTGTCTCTCTACATCTCTATTCTTTTGTTGTTGTTTTTTAAACTCTCACCCTCTTTAGTCTCTTCAG
This sequence comes from Sphaeramia orbicularis, assembly GCF_902148855.1. NCBI lineage: Eukaryota > Metazoa > Chordata > Actinopteri > Kurtiformes > Apogonidae > Sphaeramia > Sphaeramia orbicularis. Next base: position 33,667,126 of record NC_043963.1, read on the forward strand.
TTCTTTTCCCTCTGTTCTTAACGCTGTCATTTTGTTTTGTTTTTTTATCATAGTACTGAGACTTGACTTTTACTCTTTGTTTTTCTTTCCCTGTGATGATGACATGTGTGCACTACCTTTCACTTCATAACTTTCTTTTTGATAAATAACACAGTGATCAGTTCCCTTTAAAGGCCACTGGAGAGCAGCAGTGGACATCGTGTGGGTCTTAGTGGAAAATGGCTGTAAGACACATTTGTGCAACAGTTCATCTAATGCTTAGTGTCAATCTGAGCGCTTGTGGTTGAGGAAGTCTTAGACCAAGCTTCATAAGGATCATAACTAAGCTCCGTGGCCTGACTCTGTTTTAGTGGTTTGCCTTCAGGTTCTTCATCCATTTCATCTGTTTATGAGGACGTGTAACGCCAGATGCCAGTGTCTCACAATGCTGTGGCTGGGTTGCTTAATGTGGAAAAGTATTATTAATATTCCTGCGGTAATATTTCAGTGGTCTGAGATCATTACTGTATCTTAGCCACAAAGTAAATCCACAAATCAGGCACCCTGCAGCTACTCTAATGTGGTTTCTCAACATGCCAAAGATTATAGAAGCGTGTATGTGCATTTTCATATGTGTATTTGGGTTTGTCTTTTTATTCCCACTGGGAACACCCAAGCCCCACATGTGAAACTGGATATTGTCCTTATTAATGTACCATCAGGCTCAGTACCTGCCATTTATACATTCAGCTGTGTACTGTTTTTTGAACATAACTTGTACTAAAAGAGCCCATTATGACCTTATACCAGGGGTGTCAAACTCATTTTCTTCCAGGGGCCACATTCAGCCCAATTTAATCTGAAGTAGGCCAGACCAGTAAACTAATAGCATGATAGCCAGTAAATAATGACAACTTCAAATTGTTTTAGTGCAAAAAAATAACATTCAATTAGGCCAATATTTGCATTTAGAAACTATCCAAACAAAAACGATGTGAATAACCTGAAAAAAATGAAATTTGTTAAGAAATATAAAGACAGTTTTATCCATATTATACCTCGACTTATCATTTTTTATACATATGCGTTACAGATCAGATCTACAAAGGCACAAAACATTTAATAACAGGCAGAATATCGTTAAATTTGCACTTAATTTTCTTTAGACATTTCAGGTTGTTCATATTTGTTCAGGTTATTCACATTTTATTGTTAAAGGATAGTTTGTTAATGTAAACATTTTCATAATTTAATGTTTTTGCACTAAATGAAAGAGAAAAAATTTGGTGTTGTCATTATTTATAGGTTACTGTGACATTATTTTTGAGTTTGACGCCCTAACTTGCATTTTGCAAATTCATCCCGCGGGCCAGATTGGAACCTTTGGTGGGCCGGTTTTGGCCCCTGGGCCCCATGTTTGACAACCTGTGCCTTATACAGTCACAGAAAAAATTATTAGACCACGCTTGTTTTCTTCAATTTCTTATTCATTTTAATGCCTTTACAACTAAAGGTACATTTGTTTGGACAAATATAATGATAACAACAAAAATAGTTCATAAGAGTTTAATTTCAGAGCTGATATCAAGCAATTTTCCATGTTTTCTTGATAATAACCAAAATCACTTCAGTTCTTACATCAATATCTATGGCATTGTACTGCCAAAAGCAATACTTTTAGGCATTCCATGTTTTCTTTTCTGTTTTAGTCACATGATACACACAGGAGTTAGTACTTGATTGCATGGCCATTGTTTTGATGACTTTTGATGGTCTAATAATTTTTTCAGCGACTGAATATAGCAGAAAATACAAAACAGAGAGAGCAGAAGGCTTTAGAGTCTGTACATGAGTATAACAGAGCAACTAGTACAAGCTTTTCAGTAAGTTTGATATCTTATTATCTTATGTCAATGACCCTTCCCTCTGTTAAATGAACGCATGTGCAGTTATCTACTGCATACAATGTCCAGGTTTCCCTCCAAACAGATCAACTCATCTGATTAAGGCTCCTTTTATCCAGACAGTGGCTCCTTGGCTATAAAAAAAAAAAAAAAAAAAAAAAAAAAGAACAGAGACAAGCTGTTTTCCAGACCACGGCCATAAAGGTAAGTATGCTTTTATAAATATCAGATGTGTGCAGCTAAAGAGGAGGGAAAGTATGGACAGTTAGTCCTATACTGAAAGTAATGTATTTAACCCATAAAGACCTAAATAACCACTGGTGACCAAAAGCGTCACCTGATGTAAAATGTTTCGTAACTGCTGATCCATTAATCCTGTAAATACATGGAAATAATTGGTGTAAAATGCAGTTTGTCATCTTTTCATGGTCATCAGATATGACCCATTTGGACGTTCAGAGGCACCGTCATCTTCTACAACATTGATTCACCAGTAAAACCCATGGAGTTTGATCAATGACAGTGGAGGTAGATCCCTGTTTTTATGTTAAGTTAATGATGTATTTGCTGGAAAAGTCACTTTTTCTTCAGTTTTCTCTATTTCTGATACAATAACCTTCAACTTTAATCTGGGCTTCTGTACTGAACATCTACATAATCAGTGAATTGAGTTTAGGAAAATACATGATTTTCACTGAAAGAAAAACCAAAATACAGAGGATAATATTATAATAAATGGTGACCAATGTCTTAAGAAAATTAAATACAGAGGAAACTAGAAAAGCACTCAGAGAGCACAGATCTCCACCAAGGCAAATCAGTGCCCCCCACCCCATGTCTGTCTGTCTGTCCATCTGTCCGTGTGCAAGATAACTCAAAAAGTTATGTTGATACTGGCACAAGGAACAAATGATTAAATTTTGGTGGTGATCGGGGGTGGGGGGCCACTGATCTGCCTTGGCAGAGGTCTGCGCTCTCCGAGTGCTTTTTCTAGAAAAGAAAAGATCACCACCAAATTTTAATCATTTGTTCCTTGTGCCAGTATCAACATTTCCAGAAATTTTCATCCAAATCCATCCATAACTTTTTGAGTTATCTTGCACACAGACAAACAGACAAACCAACGCTGACAAAAACATAACCTCCTTGGTGGAGGTAAAAATATATTTTGGAACTACCACAAAAGTAGCACTGGGTCTTTATGGGTTAATCTGTTGAATATGTCTGTTGGAGGATATAGAGGTAAACAGAGACCTGTTGCACTGATGAACTGAACTACATTTTTAGTGACTCTAATTCCTACAAGGTGCACAACAAGTTGCTGATTTTAAGGTTATGCATAGTCAGAAAAGGTAATTAATTTACTGATTGATTAATACATTTAAAAAATATAACATGCATTTTAACTTCCCTTGTCCAAAATAAATAACAGGTAAAAACTGGAAACTTTAGAAATGTACATCACCAAATATAGACACTAGTATACATTAACAAGTATATAAGTATACATTAACAGGAACTTACCCTGGTACACTTGCACATGCTCTGCAGAGGTCTGTTAGTGTTCTGTTGGATTTGTACTAATATGTGACTCAGTTCTGACTGATTGGGTGGACTGTCTCTGAAAGCGTTATTCTTAAGCTTTTACCACTGAGAAGGTGCACTTTTCTGTGTCGGGAAAGGTTGGTTTAATGGTCACATTACTTTTCTTGCACAGTGGATAAATTGTGGACTATGCAGATAAATCTGATTGCATAGCTCTCACACAGAGAGACTCCATCTGGTTGCCTGAGGTGTTATTCCACTATGTGTAATCATGACAAAAACAAAGCTACGCAACGTCTTACTCTCAACACATAAACATGCATGTGCAAACACACTCATGCACTCTTTCCTCATCCACAAAAAACACATTTACACACACACACACATACACACACCAGGCATGTGGAAAGAGGATGTTTCGTCCAACAGTGTTCCATCACAGAGGGTCGCCCTGAGTCTTGGAAAAAACAGTAAAGTGGGTCATGAAGGAAAGACTGGTGATTTGGTTTACCACTGCAGCACATGTGGGCTGCTGTATTTTCACACACATGCTGTGCTAGATGTACAGTGTTTTAATGCGAAACCACTGACAGGAATGATTGCTCAGTTTAATTTTAACCTGGATCCATTTTTCAGGTTTTGAATCATCATTTATGTATGTTTCTGCAAAGGAGGGGAAGCTTCTTATGGTAACTGCCAATGGAAAATACTTGCATGTGAGTGTATACATGTCTCTCCTGTATGCTTCACATGTAAACCATTATGTGGCACATTTCCTCTTGCACCACAGGCTTTTAATTACCAGCTTCTTTCCAGCTCTGCATTGCCTTTGCTAGCATGAAGTGATCATATAAAAAGGCTAAATTTACACATGAACTCAATGTGTTTAAGTCACTGTTTGGATCTTAATGACTAAAGGTTTGCCAGGAAGTTTTATGTTCCAAGCTTTGCTAATTGAAAGGGCAGGAAGTGGCATGCATGTGTGTGTCTAAAGGCGGGTAAGAGGTAGTTAACAGGAAATTAATCATCGTGCAATCTCTGAATTTAATTAATAACCACGAGCAGTCTTTTTCTATCTCCCCTCCAGGTCTCCTTGCGAATAAAATCATTCTGTTTGGGGTTTTTCAGTCGCTTACACATTAGCTTTTGCCCTTTCAAGTGAATGACTGTGATATGTGTCATTGTCCTTTACAGTGTCTGCAGCTGCTAATCCACAGGAGATCTACATTCCTGTCAGTGACTAAAGGATGACATGATCACATGTGCTTCCCTTGTGTGAGAGTGCGCATTTGCACCTCTGAATTAGCTCCTCGCCCTGAGCCCTGTGGAGGAGACACTGATTTAAGACACAAGTACCAACGTGAAGAAAGTGACTTAATCGTCATGTTTTATAAATACATCCATTCCCCCACAGGTTTCAGATGCACAGACAATGGAAATACACTACATTATGTTGCAGGAGACTGTCACTGTATCACAAGGTTGGCACCCCTTCTTTCAACACAACTGTTATTTTGTCTTGAGCTTTTCCAATTGAACCCCGACGCACAGATCTCTCCTTTCAACTCCTGAGTTATATAACAAGTGAATACCTTTCTTTCTTCCTCTCATCTTTTCGGTCTGTCTCTCCTCCCCTTCCAGTCACATCGCTCTCCTTTGTCACCCTCTCTACACCTTTGTCAGACTCTTTCTCTCTCTCTCTCTCGCTGTTCTAATCAGTGCCTGTGGTGAATAATTCACTCAGTGCTGTGGGGACTGAGGCTCTTTGATTGGCAGCTTTATTCTCTTGTCTATTACATTATTAACATACCTCTACTGGGCATTGTTGCTATGGCAAAGGACATTACAGGCCACGGGACAGTCAGCGTTTTCATAGAATGACCCCTCCCCTCCATACACCAACCCTTAATCTCTCTATCACTTCATTTTTGATTTAACATCTCCTCCCTTTTCCCCTGTGCTTGGGTTGATTTGTTTTCCTTAAGGTCACTGGTTAAGCTATTCAGTTTCATTTGACCTTTTCATAGACTTTAATTGCACTGATTAGATGTTCATGTAATGTATATTTCTAATGCTTTCTTTCTGTGCTTGTCTGAAAACATAAAAGCTTCTATATTTTTTAACTAAATTATTCTTGACAGGAACTGTGTGTTTCAGAAAATACTACAGCAGTGTTTTTCAACCTTGAGCCCATGTGGGGTCGCCTGGAATTCAAATGGTAATTGATAAAAATTAAGAAAAACTTATGAATTAAAAATATATGGTGAGTTGAGAGAGACAATCACAATACATAAAAGACATGACAAACTACTGTTTATCTTTCAAAAGTTCATTGTGGTCCATTTCAGATGCTGCAGCTCTCTCATAATTCATAGTTTGAGTTCTTGTTTGTTCAGTATTAATTGTCAGCCTTGTAAATCCAAGCTGGACTGACTGTACATATCCTGACTAAGGAAAATAAAATTCTCACTTTGTGCAGTAATCTACACCTGGCTTTTCTGCCTCTCTCCATAATAATATACATTGCATAGACTAAATGTCATCTAAAATTAATGTTTATTTGCAACATAGTATAGCAAACTATTACATGATCAAAAACAAATTAATTTTAGCCAAAAAAAAATGTCTCCGTTCTGGGGTCACCAGAAATTTGTCACGTTAAAATGGGGTCACGAGATAAAAAAGCTGGTGACACAGAGTACTTTCCAAATTCCTAGTGTGTAGCCTCAACAACTACATCCTACAGATAATAAAAATAAGAATAAAATGTTGCGTCTGTCAGTTTCAGTGGTCTTCTACCAATTCATTAGAATGGAGAGAGCATTGTTGGAAAAATGTTGTTAGATATTTTAAGACACCCCATCAGGATAAATACAGAAGTGGCCCTTCTGAGTGTTGGAGACAGTGTGGATCAAAGGAGGCCAATCATTAGCATGTGTTCTGGGACTGCCCCAAGATGCACCAATAAGGGAGTGGTATCCACAGGACTTTAATATTGGTCTTTAAGGTTCAGATTACCTATAACGCTGTAAATCTATATCTTGGTGATGTCACTGTACTAGAACGGAGGGAGGATACAAAATTATTACAGGCGCTTTTAGCAGCCAGCGAGAAATCCATTACAAGAAGGTGGTTAAACCCAACTCCACCAACAATAGAAGATTGGTGCGAGACCATCCTGCAAACATTCAAAATGGAAAAATTGACTTACTACAGAATCCAGAGGGATACATTTTATCATATTTGAGACAAATGGATCAAGTTTGTATCCTCTAGCCACCTAGAATTTGTATCACTGCTCTAAAATGTCCTCTTTTTTTATAATCTCCCTGCATTTATTCTTCGTTTTATGTTTTTCTGCATAAACATGTGTAATGTTTAAAGAACCCAGAGGTATTGTGTAGCTATGCGTGTTTTTAAGTGGGAAATACTGAAACTGTAAGTACCCAGTTCATATGTTTATTTATTTATTTGACACTATTTTAAGTATAAAATAAGAAATACGAAAAGGGCTCTAATAGATAATATCTGTATGAATGGTAAAGTTGGAGCTATTTTGTCACCTTTTTCACTAAAAACAAAATGAAAAAAAAAAAAAGAATAAAATGTTGCCATTCAAAGTTATATAAACCATAAATAGCAATCATCTCAAAGATCCTGCAACAAAAACACTCATTGTTTCACCATTTTTAGATGTGTATATCCACATTAAGATGCTTTAACTGCTTACAATACAAATTTCTGGCATAAATATAAATAAAAATGCATTATTATAGAATGACAGTGGAAACGATACAAATGCATTGCTGTTTAAATACAGAAAAGGATGCAATATGTGTGATATGAAATCACAAATTCTCCCACATTTAAGTTGTGTTGTGTCAGTGTCACATAATTTATTAATTTTTAGGATAAAATTTTGCCTTTATTGAATGACATGCAGAAAAGGAGTTCTCGTTGGAATCAAAATCAAAATTTATTTGACTTTCAATACCTGAAAGAAAAATGTGATACAAAACTGAAAGGTGGAATTCTCACTGGCTCACAGATCGGAGAATTCATAGGGGATCCAGTGTTCTCCTCAAAGTTTCCGCCCATCTTTCTAGAATTAGCAGATTGGGATTTGTTTGTGCAAGCAGTGCAAAATTTTCTGGGCAACCAGAAGTAGTAGTAGTAGTTGAAGACATAATAAAAATGTAACTCAGAATTCATTTCCTCTTCTCACACCTTATCCCATCCAGTTTGGGTGACAAATGATGAACACGATGAGCAGGTTCACATAGTTCTGAGATATGTCTCAAACATTAACTCATATAGACCCTGTGCTACTTTTGTGACAGTTTTCAAATACATTTTTCTGTGTATTTAACCTTTCTTCAGTGATTTATCACAATTTATTATAATATTATCCTCTGTATTTTGCATTTTTTCAATAAAAATCCGGTATTTTCCCATGTTTAATTTACTGATCATGTAGATGTTCATAAAAGCTCAGATTAAAGTTAATTGTCATAATATCAGAAAGAGTGAAAAATTAAGAAAAAGTAACTTTTTCAGCAAATATAACATCAATTGAACATAAAACTGTAGAAGGAAAACAAATTATTGCTGTTTCGTTTTGTCTGAACTTTGTACTTGTTATTCTGACATTTTAGACTTTATACTTGACATGCTGAAGAGACTGAGCAAATCAATAAAATCTTGTTAAAACCAGATACTGTTGGGACATGGTGTGGAACTCAGGTAAACATACCTTTGAGGCTTACACAGTATAAAGGATCTTCGCTTTTAGTTGTCTGTGTCCAGTCTTAGCAGACTGCACCCTATTTGCAAACAGTGAGATTTTGTCTCTGAATCTGTGTGTTGATCATTGCTGATTATTGTTTGTTGTTCACTTCAATTTGAAACATCATTTTGTAATAAATTTTATAAATCTACAGTTATTGTGCTTCTTTCATTCTCACCGTAAAATCTAGCCCCCCCCAACAAAAACAAGTGTCTCCATCCATTGTCATTTATCAAACTCTAAGGGATTTACTGGTGAATCGATGTTGTAGAAGATGACGGTGTTTCTAAGGTAACTACAGAGCCTCTGAACGTCCAAATTGGTTATATATGACAACCATGAAAAAATGAAAAACTGTATTTTACACCAATTATTTACATGGATTGATACGATTAATGGATCAGAAGTTATTAAACATTGAATAATGGTATATGATTTTAGTTGCTGGTGGTTTTTTGGGTCTTTATGGGTTAAAAACACATCACTGTTCACAACCCACAACAAGAGCAACTGTCTAAAATACATGGCCACTGCAGTTTAGTTATGAATTTTTCATTAGATTTGAAGCTCTAGTAGCATTATTATTATTTGTTCTAGTTGTCCAGTCTTCATGGAGTCCAGATGCAAACTCTTGGTTCCATTCTTTGGTGGAAAAGTTGGATTTTCCTTTATCTTTTATACCTCCTGCCGATTGATACATGATGTAAGCAAAACAAATTACATTACATTAATTACATTTAACTACAGTTTGCAGGAAATTCCCCTTGAACATGTGATGCTTTTCTCTCTGAGGTGTTCTTTACCTTATGTTTAACCCATGTGTTAACCATGGCAGCCCTTTGGCCACAGAGATTAAGTAAATGAGGTCAGGTAGAACTGCAACAGAACAAACTACAACTCTCAAGACCTTTAATGTGTCAACACATGTTTGACATTAGTTCCCCAAGAACAATCACACTTCTTGAGCTTCAGTTCCCCCTCAGTCCCCTGTGACTCTTATTTTATAAAACAATTCAGACACGGGTCTTCCCTTAGGATAAACACCCATATGAACACGTATGGATGCACGAAATTACACGCAACCAAAAGCTCGCGCTGAGATGCCTGCGCTGTGGATACATCTAGGATAACAGTGTGGAGATAAGAGGATGGGAGGAGAGTGCGGATGAGTTAAGTAAATTGAAAGATGGAGGAAATGAAGGGTGTGGAATAGAGGAGACGCAGAGAAGCACGGTGGAGGACGAAGTGACGGACTTATAGATATTGAGGGCATCATAGCTGCAATGTAATTGAGATTTAACTGTGCCAATGTCATTCTGTATATGGGCTGTGTGGATGACTGTTCATGTCTGTGTATTTGTGTGTGTATGTGTCCTTTTTTTTTTTTTGCTGTGATTCAATTCACACTGTCTCACATCCCCTCGATGCCTGAGGAAGTCATCTGTCATAGTGGGTAGCTGAGGAGACCTACAGAGAGTGAGCGTGTCTGCAGCATGTATGTCTATGTGGGTTTTTGTGGGTCTTTTTGCAGCAGTTTTTATTTGCTCAGATTTTTCCAGTTGCTTAGGCCTTGCGTAGTCTCTGTGCTATTAGCCCTTTGCCCTGTTCTGAAGGGGAAGGCAGAAGGAAAACTCTTTATACACTCCCAAACTTGAAATCTCTTCTCTTCTCTTCTCTTCTCTTCTCTTCTCTTCTCTTCTCTTCTCTTCGAATAGAAATAGCGCTAGGTCCCAGGACAGTGGGCTTTTGTACAGAGGTGAGTGAAGAGCGCAGATGTACTGACTTTGTAATCTCTGAATGATGCCACTCCCCAAAAATAGCACACCGAACTCATTATCTTACAGTAAGTTCTTAGAGTGTTTTTCAAGCTTTTCTCTACCCAACTCTTTAACCCATACAAACCCAGCATTATTTTTGTGGCAGTTTTCTCTCTTTTAAACCTTTCTTATGCGATTTATCACCATTTATTATAATATTATCTTCTTTATTCTGTATTTTTTTCAGTTAAAATGAGGTATTTTCTTATAGTCAATTTAATGATCATGTAGATCAGGGGTGTCAAACTCATTTTAGTGCAGGGGCCACATACAGTGCAATATGATCTAAAATGGGCCAGACCAGTAAACTAATGTCAATAATAGGATAAGAACTGATAAATAATATCAACTCCAAAGTTTTTTAGATGTTTTTGAGTGAAAAAAGTAAAATGCCGTCATTAAAATGTTCACATCTACGAACCGTACTTGAACGTAGCATGAACAAATATGAACGACCTGAAAATTCTTAAGAAAAATAAGTGCAATTTTAACAATTTTAGGACTTAGTTTTTCATTTATACATATGCGTCACAACTTACAGATCACAGTGGATCTACAAATGTACAAAACATTTGGTAACAGGCAGAAATTGTTAAAATACTACAAACTTCTCTGAAGACATTTCATGTTGTTAATATTTTTTGTGAAAAGCCAGTCTAAATGTCGACATTTTTGTGTAATTTTAGTTTTTTGACACTAAAGCAAAAAGAAAAAATCAGCTTTTTTTCATTATTTATAGGTTATTATGGTAGTATTTTACTGGTCTGACCCACTTAAGATTGAACATCCTTGATCGTTAATATCTTCAGTGTAATTTTTACATTTCATAAATTCATCTCAGGGGCCGGATTGGACCCTTTGCGAGCCGGTTTTGGCCCCTGGGCTGCGTGTTTGACACCTGTGAAGTAGATGTTCATAAAAGCTGAAGCTAAACAGAGAAAACGGAGGAAAAGGTTACTTTTTGAGCAAAGATATCCGGAACTGTACGTGTAAACAAGTGTCTCTATTTACTGTCATTGAACCAGCTTCATGGGCTTTACTGGTGAATCAATGTTGTAGAAGATGACGATGTTTCCACGTTCACTACGGAGCCTCTGAGCGCTCAAAATGGTCAAATCTGATGACCATGAAAAGACGAAAAACTGTATTTTACACCAATTATTTACATGTATTGATAGGATTAGTGCAGTGGTTCCCAACCTTTTTTGGCTTCTGACTCCATTTTAACATCACAAATTTCTGGCAACCCCAGACATTCAAAACAGAGACTTTTTTTTTTTTGGCTAAAATTAATTTGTTTTCATCATGTAATAGTTTACTATACGATGTTGCAAATAAACGTTAATTTTAGGCAACATTTAACCTATACAATGTATATTATTATGGACAGAGGCAGAAAAGCCAGGTGTAGATTACTGCACAAAGTGAGAATTTTATTTTCCTTGGTCAGGATATGTACAGTCAGTCCAGCTTGGATTTACAAGGCTGACAATTAATACTGAACAAACAATAACTCAAACTATGAATTATGAAAGAGCTGCAGCATCTTAAACCGATAACAATGAACATTTGAAAGATAAACAGTACCACAGTGCTTCAGTTTCGGAGTTTGTCATGTCTTTTATGTATTGGGATTGTCTCTGAACTCACCATATATTTTTTATTAATAAGTTTTTATTTTTGTTTTTATCAATTACTAGAAATTTCAGACGGCCCCATTTGAATTCCAAGCGAACCCATGTGGGGTCCCGAATCCAAAGTTGAAAAACACTGGATTAGTGGATCAGAAGGTATTAAACATTTTACATCAGTTGATGGTTTTGGATGTTTGGGTCTTTATGGGATAATGATTCCAATTACTAGTCTTAAGTATGTGGTTAACAATGGAGATTTTAGTATATCCCTATAGTTGCTAAAAAAAAAAAAAAAAAAAAAAAAAAAAAAAAAAACAAAGTGCTATTTGAAACAGTATGTTTATGTCATGTGCATGTATTTATGTGTTAGTGTGCCTGCGAATGTGTGAGACATGTGTGCTTGAGATAATCATATGAGCAGCCTTTTATGGGGAGCTGTGAGAAATTGGGTTACTTCTTTCATCACATTGTCTCCTGCCACAACAGGGAACAGAAAGCCTCTGAGTCTAATTAACAAGCGCAGAATCACAGAAACAAAATGTACCAAATGACAAAGACAGTTACAAAGCAGGCTAAGACAAAGGTATTCCAACACGGTGTCTGCTTCTTTTTAAACAGGCTGCCAATTGCTCGCTATAGCTGTATTTGTTGTTATACTAGCAAAGCAACGGCAGTAAAGGTTCCAGAGTTAACATCATCAACATCAGAGGCTCTGAAGTCAAGTGAATTAACTGTAATGACTTTTTTTTTTCAAGTCAAACTAAAGTTTCATGTTAGGTCTTTGAAAAGGGGGTGAAGTATTCCCCTTCATTTAATTAGCAACTCAGTCTTTTATTTTCATGGCCTACGCATAGAGCTGTTTATTAATGTTCGCATTGTTGATGTGCCTCTGTTGTTCTGCATCTGATTATAGGAATATTCTTATATTTTAATATTTAAAGTTTTAAAATAAACCCTTCTGTTCCTCATTAAAACTTCATCAGGTAATATTTGGCAGAACAGTTGTTAAAATAGATTTGTGTCAATTAAAAGTGTAAATCCTTGCTCTGAGTACCCCTGACCAAAGGGTTTTTGTTTGTTTGTTTGTTTGTTTGTTTGTTGCCTGATCTTTACCATTGCTTCTAGAAATCTCTCTGTGACCATATTCTATTTGTATCTGTGAGTTGTAATTCTTTTTATATGTCAATATTTTGCACATTCAAGGGGTTAAATGCAGTATTGATATTCCAAACTCTCAACAGCAGAGGGAAGTTGCATACCAGAACACACATACAGATTCCCAAACTTACAATAATTCAGCGTGAAGTATCTACAGACTACATCACTTAAACACATCTATATTATGGTATCATCAAGTTTTATCCTACAAAAATAAACAAAAACTCACAGCCTGTTCTTTTAACAGTCGGTCAAAATAACATTATGTCCTTAACGTGTCATATGAGCTGATAGTTTACATCATAGCCCTGTTAGCTTAGCACTGTTTCAACAGAAAACAGCTTCAGTAAAACCACAAATCACCTCTGTTTTCTGTATGGTTTGTGTCGTCAATAGCTGCACTAAAGATGTGTTTGGAATCATCCAAACAAGGTCAGAACTGTCACAGTTTAGCCTGAATGACAGATTAAGAAATGCTGAATTTAGCAAAGATAATAACATCATATATTAACTTTATACCTTCATAACCTTCAGAATAAAACTCACATGTGTGGAAGAAACATTGACTTTATCACCAAACTTAACTCACTTACTTTGGTTCTACATGTTGATTCTTAGTGGTTCTCATCTCTTCTGATATTTTGGTCAAAGTCCCTGTGGTATTAGTTTTCTTCACCATGGGAGACCAACAGAGTGACTCAGTACTCCCTCTAGTGGCTCCATAAATCTGACGCACAATTCATATACATAAATTCAGTTCATATCTCTGCATCTCAATATGTCGGTGTCTTTGACATAACCCCAGACTCTTTATTCTCAACACTTTTTGACATTAGAAAGCAGAAATACTACATATTGATAGTATATTTTACTCTACTACATATGTAATGTTTTGTCAGTAAAATCTTTGGTTTGCTAATGCTTTTAAGCTAATGAACAGTTAGAAAAAAGAAACACTATGTAATTGGGTGCTTCTGTAACTGGGTACATTTTAGTACCTGGCACTTTGCTTTTTAGACCCAATAATAAATGAGAAATTCAAATATATTTCCTCAGATAAATGCAAAAAAAATATTATCTTGCTCTGAGCCATCCCCAAATTAATGAATTTTTAATAAAATATTGAGGCCAAAAATAGGACCAAAATTTGGACAGGAATAGCTTCCTAGGTGTCAGTGCATTTGATCTGGAAAACATGGCTGTAGATGGTCTTACATACCGCTATAAATAAAGACACTGTGTTAAATTTGTCGATCCTAGTGGTTTTTCTAATCCAGACATGCAGGTTTTTCATGAATTGGCAGTCTCATTCCAGGTTTTGTGTGTGACCCATCGTGTCCACTGGCGTTACATACGGAACCTGCCCTTTTAAACACAAATAAATTGTCAGTGATTTTGCAATAGCGGTCATTTTTGTGAAACACTCTGCCTTGCATAATTAGTTTGATTCCCAAAATGTACCTATGAGAGAATAAAAAGATATTCAAAAAAGTAGTAGCATGTAATTTTTGTGTCCTTTTTACTGTTACATTTATATTTTTGTATAAAAATAATATTTAAAAAAAGGTAAAAATTTCTCTTTTATCTCAGTAAATATTTATTTTTAAAATAGACCCAAAGTGCTTCCAAACTTGTTTCATAATATTAGTCTACATCTGGTGTGAATTTTTAGCCCCTCTGTCCTGTTTTTAGGGACCAGTTTCATAGAAGCACCCATAGACACATACAGGTATACAACAAAAAAAACTATGACACATAAGAGTGAGGACAGAATGTGGAATGTGCTTAGGGCAGCATCTGACATGCATGTGACATATACCATAAATGTTGTCCGTCCACAAGGGCAGAGACTTCTAAATGCCAGAACTGAATAATTTATCAAGGTAACACCTCTCAGAAAGGCCAGTGATGGGGGATGGAGACAGATGGAAAGAAGGTAAGTGTGATCAATGAGTAAGGAGTGGACAACAGAAGAGAAAGAATGATGGAAGAGAAAACAATACCTGATGAAATGCACACAGAGACTAATGGCCTAAGTGTCCTTCTGAAACTGTGACTGCTCCTGTGTGTTATTTGTGTGACATCTCATCTGAGGGGTTTCTATTAGGAGTCAGTGTTGACATGCATGTAAATCTGCAACAGAAACAGCTCTCACCGCAGCAGCAACAGCAGCTCCCACAGTTTAATCTATAGCAGTTTTTAAATGGCATCAGGATACGTTCATTGAACTTCAAATGTTAGACGTGGTGACTCCATTCAGCTGTGTCTACATGTGCTAGAATAAAAAGTCACACTCCTATTCTGTGTGACCCATCATACAGACAAATGCTCTGTGAGCTCCGTTTGGACATCAGTGTAAAACAATTAGACATATAGAATATAGTATGCCTAAATCTGCCTTCCTAAACATGTCTGTTCCTTTACTGTTGTAACAGCGTAACTGTTAGAGAAATAAGATATTAGACTGTTCTCTGTCAATACCAGGTGTCCAGACCACGAGTCATGGGTGGGTCGTCATGACATATCCTATGAGAAAGCACCCAGGATATGTCTGCCATTTCTTCTCTATCTACATGTTTTCTGTCTCATGGTGCCAGTTCAGGGCCAGGGCAGCCTGTTGCCCTTGGGGAAATCAGGCCCTAGTGTAGGTGGGAGAAGAGTACAAACGCAGTCACTGAACCCATGCATCACTGTGTTTTGAATACCAAAGCCAATGGTGAACTGGATCAATGTCATTATGTTTGGACACTTGGACCAATGATTGTACTTATCCATATTCTTTCATAAGAACTTAGACTTCCTGGTGCGAGTCAGGTGCTGCATCTCGCTGTATGTACTTGACTCCTTGCAAGTAAAATATTCTGATTCCAGAATCCAGTGACTCCGTTTTTTGTCTCAGCGTGTATCACAGAATTTTTCTATTAGTAACTATTATTAGCTTAGAAACCCAGTGTGTTAACATAAATTAAAGTACCTCTTTGAAGTATTCGCCCCCCCCGTCAGTGTTGTGTGTAACAAGTTACAAAGTACCGCGTTACAGTAACGTAACTTTTGTTTTTTCCGGGTAAAAAGTAGTGTAACATGTTACTACTGAAAGTTTGGTAAAGAAATGTAGTTCCTTTTTCATTTCGGCACAACGTTACTTTTCTTAGGGACAGATTTGACAAGTGTCACATACAATTTTTCCCCCCAAATTTTTTTTATGCCCTAAGAATTATGCACATGCTCCAAACTGTTGGGCATGCGCAAATGCATTCTTTTCAATGTAAACATCCAGTAGTGAAACAGCTGCACCTGCGCAATAGTCACAGGCTCTCCTTTCACCTCGTTTCATCAGGTAACTAAACAAGAGTTGGACAAAAAATGATCAGCCCTTATGTATTTTGTGTTCACCTATATGCCCATAAGATGTATGGAGGCTATGTTATTTCATATTGTTTAATAGAGCTTAGTGGTGGTGTTGAAGTCTGTAGTAGTCCAGTGCTCTGTTTGTGGTATTTTTTATAATGAAGAGCACAAAAGAAATACCTGTTATATCCTCCATAGTAGAACTATATGTAGCCCTACACATTTAGGAACAGATATGTGGTTCTGCCCAAAGTCCAGCAACCTAAAAGTAACCTAAAAGTAATGAGTAACAGAAAAAGTTACTTTCCATATAGGGCAACTAAGTAAAGTAATGGATTATTTTTTAAAGAAGTAACAAGTAATGAGCAAAAGTTACTTTTTAAAAGCAAGTTCCCCAACACTGCTCCCCTTGCATATTTTCCCCTTTTATTACCTTCATAAATGAAATCAAGGTTGATATAACTTTGGGTTTTTTAACCAAAAAACTGATTAATTTAATTTCCTTGTGCAACCTTGAGCATTTTGGCAAAGAAGAATGAAGTAAAATTGCAACATCCACATGTGTAAGTCTGACTGAGACCTATTCACACTGACTCAGGGTTGTACACCTACTAAGTTCTGACTAAACAGGGGTCAATATTTATGCAGTTACTTATTTTACATTATACATTTTTAATTAATCAACATTAAATTGTAGTCTTTTACTATCTAGTGTTTATAGACACTGTAAGATCTTTAAAAAAAAAAAAAATACACATATATTACATGCCAAGTATTTACATTTCTGGGTAACAGTATACTGACATTATTTTTTGTGCAGCTCAACTGTGTGTGAATTGGAGTTTTCATCCAGTGTTCATTACATATCACACCTTTAATATTGTGAAGACCTTAATAAACTTCACTTTAATGTATTTTTCTCTGTGGACGAAAGTGTATGCAGTACTGTTGGTTAATCTTTGCATGCAACAGACAGATTTCCACTAATGCAAATCATTGAAAGGCATTGTATTAAAGTTAAATATTATGAACTTTATGCATGTGTTACTTTAATTAGATGGTGTCTTACAAGAGACTTATGTTAATCTTTTTAGATGATATTCGTATGTCTCGGAGAAAGCAGATGTATCATGTGTGTAAAAATGTTCTTCAAGAGAACTAAGCTTCTGTAAATCAGGGAATGAACTGACCACAGTGATCGATATCAGAATAAGGAGGTGAAGAATGAGAAACAGAAGAAACAAGCAAAAGAAAAATAAAGAGAAAAGTTCTTGTTCATACAATTGCTGCCGGCAAAGACAAGCTGACCCACTTACTAAGGCTGTACGACCTGAAGGAGAGCGCGCATGGAGGCCAGCGAGGCCACCAAGGAGCTCCAGCCACAGAGTGTGTGTGTGTGTGTTTTGTGTGTGTAGGTGTGTGTGCGTGTGTGTACGTCAGCTTATATCTATTAATGACGTTGCCTCTGCCTCTGTGGAGGCTTTGAAAAGATACAGACCTCCCATGGTACCGCTGCTCAAACACACAAACATGCACACACACACACACACACACACGCGCGCACACACACACACACATCCGGAGGCTTGAACACCTTCGCTTTTCATCTCCCCGTAAAACACACAGCAGGGGGAAGCCACAGAAGAGGAATATGGAAATGCTGCACATGGGTGGTCTTCACTGGAAGTCGTCCTTCCCTGAAATCCCCTGTCATGCACTTTTGCTCCAGCTACGCCCAGCTCAATTAAATATCACTTTAATTGACCCCTTCACCTACTGATACCGTACTTGATGTAAGGACATGAAGAAGACTTTACAGGTATTAAATTATTTAATGGGTGCCATTAACAAGACTCAGCAAGTTCTATACAGGTGTTGCATTATGACATTGAGTTCAAGAGTATGTCTTTAAACTTTGTTGCATCTTTGTGGGGTTTAGAAATCACAGCCCTTCGCTAAGAAGATGACACTCCAGATCATTTTCAAGATAAAAATAGGTCATGCCTCATGTGACATGACTTGAGAGCATTTTTATTTGCATGTTCACATGCTGTTGTTGAGCCCAGATTTCAGTGCTACTCAAGTAAACAGATGCTGTGAAAAGGTTTTGTATTTGACCCATTTCACTGCACAGCATCTGCATTATGACAATATACAAAATAAAATAAAATATTAGACCATCAAAAGTCATCAGAAACAATGGTTATGTAATCAGGTACTAACTCCTGTGTGTATCATGTGACTAAAATAGACAGAAAAGAAAACATGGAATGCCTAAAAGCACTGTTTTTGGCAGTACAATACCATAGTTATTATAACTGCTGGTTATTGAATGTGTCCACGCTTCGTACTGATGTCCACAACAAGTTTATTCTTCACAGAAGAAAATGCGATGGTACACCATGAAAACTAAATACAAACAGAAAATTAAACAAGGTTTTACTTAAAAGTCATTCTTACACAATAGCTTTCTGTTAACATAAATTACAAGTTGTTATTACCATGTTTGCCTGGATAAACAACAGAAAAATGGGACGGGGGTGTAATGTTCTGTTTGGACCCACCAGATCTGTCCTTTCCTCCCGTGTTGTCCTTCACTTCCATGTTGGAGGCCACATGACAATATGTCAACTTTGACCAGGACGAACTTACTCAGTACAAATACTTATTTGACTTAACAAAACAACTTAAGTTACAACAAATCAGATATTTCAATAATGAAGTGCAAAACAAAATTAACCCAAAAAATTAAAATATAATTATCAGATTCATAAACTACTGTGTTGCCATAGCAACTTGATGACCTGAAACTCTATCCATTACAGCTATTGATGTAAGAACTGAAGTGATTTTGGTAATTATTGAGAAAACATGGAAAATGGCTAGATATCAGCCCTGAAATTAAACTCTTATGAGCTATTTTTGTTGTTATCATTATATTTGTTCAAACAAATGCACCTTTAGTTGTACCAGGCATTAAAATGAACAAGAAATTGAAGAAAACAAGGGTGGTCTAAAAATTTTCTTCCGTGACTGTGTTGTTGCAAATCATGTTAATAAATCTCAGTTTTTTTGACACTTTGTGACAGATCTTCAGTAAACCAATAAATGTTAAATATAGATAAATATATAATATCTAGCACGTTGACTCATGGGGAACCACGGGTTCTAGATGTGGTAGATAATAAACTTAGTTCTGATCCAGTTCATTCCTTTACTTTACTTTCTTGGTAAATTCCACTGGCATTTTCAGTTGAATAACCTCTCAGCTGGCATGTCTGTTTCTGCACATGAAAGTTGACTCCATGGCAACGTGGCCCTATTGTCTACCTGCTGCTAGGTAACCCACTTCAATTCTATGATTCTATGATTCTGGGCTAGGCTATTGTAAGGCTATTGTATTGTAAAATTACTAATATCTCCCAAAATACTGGTCCTATCAACTTACCGTTTTCGCTAGTCTGTTCCTTGACCAAAAATAAATATGTATGCCAAACTGCAGCAGTCAGCTATTTCCGGATTTTGTGTGATGCCCAAGACACACACACAGAGTCCACTTCCCTTTTATAATATAGGATATGCAGATAATAGATATAATATATAAAGGTAAATGTGTTTTCAGTAGGGTTATCACTGCTTTGCATGATAAATATCTTGAGTAAACAACCAAATGCAACTTCCTTGATTTTGTCAGTGCAAAATATTACTACACTGTTGTACCCTAAAGTGGGAATAAAAAAATTTTTTTGAAACATCTCAGTGTAACTGGGACTCAGTATGTAATCCTTACACTTGATTAAAGGTGATTACTGATGTGTATAAATAGGAGTAAAAAGAGGAATGTGTCTGAAAACTGAAAATTATTCCAACTTTATGGGCAACAGTCTAATATTAAGACCATTAATTAAAGGTAATGTCATGTCTGCTCCCAGACTGTGTCTGTCTTTTCTGTTTTGTCTGTCATTTCCTGTTTTATTTTGTTAAGTTTCCCTCTTGTGTCATGTCTGGTGTCTTTACTTCCCCTCCTTGATTGTTTCACTTGCTCCTGATTACCTGACTCCTCCCTGATTATCTCCACCTGTGTCCAATTGTCTTCCCTCCCTCTTGTGTATTTAAACCCTGTGTTTTCCCCTGTTCCTTTGCCAGTTTGTGTTCTACCTTTGTGTGCTCACTTACCAGCGTTTTTGGATACCTGTCAGTCTGTCTGCCCGTTTTGCCTTCCGACCACTGATTCTGCCTGTTCCTTGTCTGCCTGCTCGTCTGGTTCTGACCTGGTTCGTACTTCGACTTCTGATTCTGCCTATTCCCTGACTACCTCAGCCTCCAACGTGTTACCTTGTGTTTCGACCCTCGCCTGGACCTTGACCGTGAGTAGCCTTTCCCTCATGTCCCGTTGCCTCTTGAATTGCCCTCCTGTGTATGACCTGGCTTGTTTTTTGACTATCCTCTGTTTTGCCCTAGTCGGGGTGTTGACGGGAATCCTCCGGCTCGGCCGTGCTGACCATCCATATTCTCCGCTCACAGCCCGGACGAAGAGTCCAGTATCACACGCCTTCATAGACGTGTTAACTATTTTGTGCTGTGTTTTTACTACTGTGATTGTGTTTAATAAACACTCTCAATTGGTCATCTGTGTTCTGGTCTTGCATTTGGGTTCAGCCTTTGTACTAGTCCCATTACAGGTAAAGGTTTTACCAGCAGATGGGTGTAGTTATATTCAGTTTATGAAGGCGCTGATATATTTATTCAGTAAATTCTGGAATTACAGGTACACTATGTGATTAAAAACACTAACATAGCTGAATTTTTTTTTTTTTTTTTTTTTTTTTTTTTTTTTTTTTTTCCCCATACACATATCATCCAGTTACCACTATCAACTTTAGCTGGAATTGCCTCTTACTTTTTCAGTCAGACAGATTGCAATGAATATATTACGCATTATGAATTCTAATATAAAGGTGAAGTCTTTCCACCCTTGGTGATAATGAAAGCCATGTAATGAAAACATGAGGACATGGAGCAAAGAGAGAGAAAAGGAGATTACATCTTTTGCCTCTGAGGAGAAGACCAAAAAGTTTGAAAGATGAGAAAAAGATTGGAAGGTGTGGAGTGAGAAGAGTGGAGGTGAAAGACAAGGAGGGGGAGAAAATGATGTGAGAAAATAAAGTGGGAACACTGTCAACATGGAGAGGAAAAAGAAGCTGGAGGGGGAGAAGGGAGGGGGACGTGATGGGATTCTTACAAGGTTTT
Source organism: Sphaeramia orbicularis (assembly GCF_902148855.1). NCBI lineage: Eukaryota > Metazoa > Chordata > Actinopteri > Kurtiformes > Apogonidae > Sphaeramia > Sphaeramia orbicularis. Next base: position 33,688,547 of record NC_043963.1, read on the forward strand.
TTTTTTTTTTTTCAAACACTGAGACACCTACGGAAATGGTTTCCCCAGCTTTTTACTAGCAGATGCCACCATGGGAAAGAATACGCACTCTGGTTTATATTTTATAGACTGACATAAGAGGTGTGTAATGCATTTACCCAGCAGCTGTTCTCATGGTTGTACCTCTTACTTACTCTGACTCCGCTCTGAGAAAGATGCAGTTCTAAGTAGGACACAACACAGAGACAAACACTCTAATTAATAGATAATTGCAAGGTTTTATAATTCATCAAAGTCCGCGTGGTCTCCAGAGCTTCACTATGGATACCACAGAACTATCTTCAGTTCAATCAAATTCAGCCTTGCAATATTTTTTTCTCCCAAATGTCAAGGTTTTTTTTCTATAACAGTCCTCATTTTGTGTATAAATGGAACTCCTGGTTGGTGTGAAGGAGGGAAGCCCCTCTCTCTCACTGCTGCAGCTGATATGCATGTGGTGGGACTCCATCTATTATGCATATATATCGCCTGCTGCCACATCTTCATATTTATGACACTCTAGTCGCTCTCCAGAAACCCACCACTGGAGCCAACCTGAAAAGCAGTTGCCTTCTGTGGAGGCCAAGTCAACGTCAAGATGGTGGAGAAACTTAGTAGTGAATACACAAAATAAATAAATAACAAAGAATATTCCTACGTGTGCTGCTATACGTGCATGCTTCTCTAAGTTCATCCTTTTATCTGTCTCCACACAGCCTGCACATATAATCATCAGGCTCAGACATTAAATGTGCATTACAAATCCCTTCAGTTTTCTTTATATTTGTATGAGGTGCTACAGCTGCTTGTATAAATTCTGTCATGTTGCATGCACAAGAAATTAGAAGATGCTTTTTCATCATGTAATTTCACTTCAGACTTTTACCTTCACACTTAAACTGTTGCAGTCTGCAGAGAGAAAGATGAAGTAAAAAGAAAAAGCATGCGATTTGGAAGACATATGGCCCCACGTGGCAGCTTGGAGGATACGGAAGGCTAGAAAGTGCCAAAAAACCATGACAAAAAAAAAAAGGGAAAGTTCACTTTAACTATCCCTGTTGGAAAGTTCAGCCTCTGTATTTATTATCCCATCCTACTGCATACAAGTGAGCTGCCACTGAAGGTGCCCGATGACCAACTGCAGATCTATGTCAAGGACAGTGACAGGAGAATGAACCATGCATTCATGTTTTTAATAGCAGGGGAAGCCAGAGGATCAGGAGGAAACCCACATGGCATGGAACACCAAACTCCACATGAGAAGGCCCTGGTCCAACAGGGAAGCAAACTAAAACATTTGTGCTGTGAGGCAACAGTGCTTACTACTAATAATAATTCATTCATGCATTCATTTTCTGAACCCGCTTTATCCTCACTAGGGTCACAGGGGTCACTAGAGCCTATCCCAACTACTTATGGGCGAAGGCGGGGTACACCCTGGACATGTCACCAGTTGATCACAGGACTGACATATAGAGACAAACAATCACTCTCACATTCACACCTATGGGCAATTTAGATTAACTGATTAGTGCATGTCTCTGGATAGTGGGAGGAAGCCAGAGTACTTGGAAAGAAACCACACAGACAACATGCAAACTCCACACAGAAAGGTCCCACCTCCATCGACTGCTGTTGGAATCGAACCCAGGACCTTCTTGCTGTAATGCACAAGTGTTATCCACTGTACCACCATGTTGCCCCAATAATAATAATAATAATAATGGATTACATTTCTATTGCAGTTTTCAAGGCATCAAAGCACTTTACATTATTGATCTATTAGTCATTTGATCTCACATTCACACTCTGGTGGTGGGAAATTACATTTGTGCCAAACGGCCCCTCTGACCACCACCAAACATTCACCCTTTCACACACCAGTATAACTGCTGGTTACCTCTGCCAAGGAGGTTATGTTTTTGCCACCTTTGGTTTGTCTGTCTGTCTGTGTACAAGATAACTCAAAAAGTCATGGACGGATTTGGATGAAAATTTCAGGAAATGTTGATACTGGCACAAGGAACAAATGATGGAATTTTGGTGGTGACTGGGGGGAGGGGGGCACTGATCTGCCTTGGCGGAGGTCTGCGCTCTCCGAGTGCTTTTCTAGTTATTGAATGTGTCCACGCTTCGTACTGATGCCCACAAGTTTATTCTTCACAGAAGAGAGTGCGATAGTACACCGTGAAAACTAAACAAAACAATGTTTTACTTAAACGTCATTCTTACACAACAATAGTTTTCTGTTGACATAAATTAAAAGTCATTATTACCGTGTTCGCCTGGATAACCGACAGAAAATGGGACTGGGTGTAATGTTCTCATTTTGGAGCCACCAGATCTGTCCTTTCCTCCCACGTTGTCCTTCACTTCCGTGTTGGGGACCACATGACAATACATGAACTTTGACCAGGATGAACTTACTTAAAGCAAAATACTTATTTGACTTAACAAAACGACTTAAGTTACAACAAATCAGATATTTCATTAATGATGTGCAAAATAAAATTAACCCAAAAAATCTAAAATATAATGATCAGATTAATAAATTACTGTGTTGCCATAGCAACCTGATGACCTGAAACTCTATCCATTACAATCAGTGTGAGTGACATTGGAGGCAAGGTGGGTGAAGTGTCTGGCCAAGGACACAACAGCACATGAGTAGGTCAGAGCAGGATTTGAACTGCCAAACCTTTGGTTATTTACCTCCTGAGCCTTGACCACCCTGCTACATTACTACACCACTACAATGTTGATGGGACACAATGTTGTGGTTTTCACACTGAAAAATGACCAGATAGATTGTGACATCCTGGTATTTTTGACATACAGTATTTGAAATGCTGTGTTGTGGTTGACAAAATGTATTTATTTATTTATTTTACCTTTAAATATAACCAGGTAAGTTGAGAACTGATTCTCATTTTCAATAACAACCTGGACATATATAGAGACAAACAACCAATCATTCACACATTCACAACTATGAGCAATTTAGATTAAACAATTAACCTATTAGTGCATGTCTTTGGAATGTTGATTAATATTTCTATATACGTAAAATGTGTACATGCTTGTATATTTACATGAAGCATGTCTTTAACCCATAAAGACCCAAACAGCCACCGGCGACCAAAATTATGTCGTGATCTAAAATGTTTAATACCTGTTGATCAACTAATCCCATCAATACATGTAAATAATTGGTGTAAAATAAAGTTTGTCATATTTTCATGGTCATCAGATATGACTCATTTGGACGTTCAGAGGCTCCGTAGTGAACATGGAAACACTGTCATCTTCTGCAACATTGATTCACCAGTAAAACTCATGGAGTTGGATCAATGACAGTGGATGGACACATTTGGTTTATGTTCAAATAATGATATATTTTGTTGAAAAAGTCACTTTTTCATAATTTTTCCTCTGTTTTGATATAATGATCTTGACATTTTCTCTGAGATTTTATGAACATCTACATGATCAGTAAATTAAATATAGGGAAAAATTATTTACATGATGATAATATTGTAATAAATGATCAAAAATCACTTAAGAAAGTTGAAATAGAGAGAAAAATTCATTTGGGATCTCCCACAAATATAGCACTGGGTCTGTATGGGTGAAGTCTGGTTCATGCCAGTAACTGGACACTAGATGATGTTAGCTAACATTACTTTTAAGCCGATGACTGTCTCAGTTTCCTACATTTAAGATGACTCAAGTTTGGATTTCAGTTCACCAGTGCACATCTACAGCTGCCACAGTATACTAACACTAGCTGGCACCAACTTAAATTGAACCGACTAACTCCCAGCATGAGACAGACTCTGACACAATACCTCACATAAGCGCACTAGCATGTATAAATCATGCAGACCGAGTCTTTAAATAGTATGGTAATATGGGACTGGGAGCAGAGGGTGAGAGTGTCATGGTGATCACAGTCAGCTGAACTTCTTGTCATTTCAGCATCTTCCTTTGCCCTTTCTCCTTCATCCCTCACTCTGTTGCCGGGGTTACGGCAGTGCTGGATGCAGCTCCTGGCCAGTCAGGCTTTGTTCCACAGATGGCCCTGTCCTTTTTCCTTCTCTGCTTCTCCTCCTTTCTCCTCCTCTATGTGCCTCTCTGTCATGTGCAGCTGTGAGCCCTCCCTGATATCTATAGTTATGTTAATATTAGCTGTTGTTTAATTAGTCCACTCACACAGGTGCTTTGTCCATATGGGCCTCCTCTTTATTTGTGAATATTCAATTACAGCTCCCTTATGTGCTTCTACTGTTAATGGGTACATGAGGAGTACATGTCACTGGCTAAATTACAGGAATATTCTGCCTTTAAAACACATCATATGAAAAATCATAATGAATATATACTTTATTTATATTAAAACCTTACAATAATCTTTCATTGAAATCAATCTTTTGATTATTTTACAAATTGTTTGCGTCTTTTTTTTTTTTTAACTCAACAAGATGACTCAGTGACCAAATAAATTGTGCTCCTAAGGCTTTCCCCGTGTGAATAAAAGATGCTTCTCTGTCCGTCAGTCTGTCTCTCTCCTTAAGGCCTCTCCTGGGGAATAAAACCAGAGAAGCACTTAACTTTCTCCACGACTCAAGGGAACTGTGATCAAGTAACCTTTACTTCCAGAGCCACACTGAAAGGATGTCTCAACACCATCCAGTCACAACACTCATGTACTTTTACATCATATATTGAAACCAAATGCTTAGACTTATATGTTGATAAATCTTCAGAGTTTTGTTTAATATTTTATCTCTTGAGTGGCTTCATTCAGGGTTTATTGCTGTTTTTTGACTGCTGGTATCAGCTCAACCCACCTCAACTCAGAACAGCATTGCCAGTCAGTTATCAGATCACCTTTGCTGAGGTTTCAAGGTAACCAAAGTGGTACTTGACATAATGTAAAATCCTGCAGATCACAAATCAGTCAATCAAGAGTTATTGCTGTGTCAGTATGAATGTGTGTCATCATGTCACAATGTGGGACACCAAGCCAAGCTCAAGGGAAACTGAAAAAAACATCAGAGCAAATTATTAAATTGGTTCTATCTAGATAAAGATTTGAAGTATAAAAAGCTGTATTGTCAAAAAATCTTAATATAATATTTTATTTAGCATATTATAACTTTAAGCTCCATTGTTCTCCATTGTTGCCTCAGTGGCCGCAGATGACATGTATTATAGTGTATGGTTATGATGACCAACTCCACTGAGGGAGTACTATACCTGCGCTGGAAATGTAGCACGCCGAGGGCCAATGTCAAGCCATGTCGAGCCAAGCTCAGCTGAGTTGAAAGAGTGGGAAAGTAGAATAATATAAAATTGTTTTGTTTTTTGTTATTGCTCTTGTTACAAACCAAAAGGTATTGGTAGCTAATTTATTTCATTTTGTTTGGTAATATGAATAAAGGGGTAGGCAGAATAAGCTTAGGCTTCAGCCTGTTCCTTTTCAGACTCTTTCGTCTTCCAAACATTGTGTCCTGCACAAATGTATAATGCTTGAAATGTCTGAATAAACACAATTAAACTGAAACTGAATATGCAAAAACATAGAATTTCCTAAAGCTCTTACTTGCCATCTGCTGCACTCAGAGCATGAGGAACTCAACATATGAACTTGGTTTTACATGATGGCAGCTCCATATGGAACAAAACTAACCAAGACAACAGAATTAAAGGTGCAAAGATTCAGAATTGCTTGCATACTTATGTGAAGTTTATGTTAGAATCTGTGATATACCCTGTTGGAACTGTAGAGCAGGAGAGCGGTATTAAACAACTTTGTCTTCAGTCAGTGTACTATAGCTGTTTTTCTAAATGAGCTCAGTGACAGTGTCAGCAAACATCCAATATCAGCCTTCTCCCAGCACAAAACAGACTTAAACACAAACTTCATGTAAGTACCCAAACATGCTCAAATACTCAAGAATATAATCTGGCAGTAGTCTGGTTTTCCATTAACAATATAAGACCTTTGGTGATGATAAAGAAACAAAATTGACAGTAAGGTTGTGTGTATAGAAATTAATTATATACAAGAACAAACAGCATGTAAGCAAGAAGCTAAATGTTACATTGAGCTCCAGTGATCATGTGTTAAAGTCTGACGATTGGTCAGATGTTCGTATTTCCTGAGGTGATGGCCTAAAATCAAACTACACATTTGCACAAATAGGAGAAAGTAGAATAAATGTAGCCTACTTATAAGGTCAGTGCCTCCAACAACACATAAAAGCTGACTGGTAGACACTGAGACAAGTTGCCAGACATGTAATCCCCATCCTGAGATTTCTCTTAAAAGGCATCAGCTTCATCATTTTCCAGGAACTGAATGGAGGCTGCTGTGCATCCCTAGCAGAAGATCCAAACCAGCCCATTTTCTCAAGTGCAACCAGATGTCCATGACCTCAGCCAGCTGAGCAGTTCTTCCTGCAAAAATGACCCACTTCCCCCTCACATGTTCTTTTTAGCCTCTTTCAGTGCATTTCACTCAGCCACATTCTAGGCATCTGAGTGCGATGTGCAAGGTAACCTAATTTCATAGGTTAATAAGGGAGATAAAGTGGACCTATATTTAACATGGAGAGTGGAAACCACATTAAAAGGCCCTTTGGCTGTCCCTGAGTTCTGTCTCTGTGGACTGACTGGCCCTTTTAATACAAGACAGCTTCAATGTGGCCTCAATAAGAATCAGCTCTGCAGTGAATGTATGACAGTCTATCAGCAGCTGTCTACATGCATATTGTAGGACTATCATGGTTTTAAGAAACTTGAACCTTGTGTGTCTGTGAAAATTTAATTATCATGATGTTACAGAGACCAACATCTGTTCAGTGTGGGGACTCACCTCCCACCTAGAACTTTAAAATGGGTTCCTGCAATGTTAACCATTAAGTTCAGGGTGGAAATGTGGTTCATGGGTCAAACCCCTTGTAGTGCCCCCCAGTGGTAACTTCAGAAAGGACTCTTATTTGGGCTCTATGTACAGCCCCACTACTTCCTGAACTTAAGGCAGCTCTTTTATTTCCTGTCTTTCATTATTGGACACACTAATTAATCCAGGTGTGTCTGACCACAGTAGTCACAACCAGAGTCCTCGATATGTATCAGAGTAGCGACACTGATAGAAAAATTCTGTGATACACGCTGAGACAAAAGACAGTCACTGGATTCTGGAATCAGAAGATTTAACTTGCAAGGAGTCAAGTACATACAGCGAGATGCAGCAGCTGACTGACTCACACCAGGAAGTCTAAGTTCTTATGAAAGAATATGGATAAGTACAATCATTGGTCCAAGTGTCCAAACATAATGACGTTGGTCCAGTTCACCATTGGCTTAAGTATCCAAAACATGGTGATGCATGGGTTCAGTGACCACATTTGTGCTCTTCTCCCACCTACACCATGGCCTGATCTCCTCAAGGGCAACAGACTGCTCTGGCCCCGGATTGACCCCATGAGATAGACAACGTGTAGATAGAGAAGAAATGGTAGACATATCCTGGGTGCTTTCTCATAGGATATGTCATCACAACCCATCCATGACTCATGGTCTGGACACCTGGTATTTACAGAGAATAGTCTAATATCATATGTCTCTACCAGACACTACCATAGACTCCTGTTGTCAAAGACATATGCACCTTCTTCTGGGTCATGGAGGGGTCAATAGTTCCAAACATTGAGTGTAACGCCGTCGGAACACATTCATTTCTATTGCAGCTGATCTAGCAACTCCAGTGCTAAGTTAATAAGATATCGTCATCTTTCAACTTATCGAGTGTATTTTCTGTATTAGCGGACATTCATGTTGAAAATTCAAATGTCTTTGGTTGGGGTTAGGGTTTGTACAAATTTATATCTTAAACACCTGTTACATAGGATTGTCAGCTGTAGCCCTATAGTTCGCTAGCTGACTTGGACAGCTGTTGAGATTTAACCACTAGAACCACAAATTATGGAGTTTTCATGATAAGGTAATGTTAGTTCAAATGTTGTTATCTGTGGGTTTCATTTTAGTTGTTTTGCTGAACCTGGTGGTGTTTGGTTAAGTGTGTCAGCTGAGGTAATATGCTAATTAGGAGGTAATAAATAAATAAATTAAAAAAATAATGAATAAATAAAAGTTAATTATAGTTATTAATCATGAGTTAAAGCAGGGGTGTCAAACTCGTTTTGGTTCAGGGGTCATATTTAGCCCAATTTGATCTCAAGCGGGCCGGACCAGTAATTAATGACTTAATAACCTATAAATAATGACAAATCCAAGTTTTTCTTTTTGTTTTAGAACAAAAAAACCCAAATTAAATTATGAAAATATTTACATTTTGCAAAAAAGATGTGAATAACCTGATAAAACAGAAATTTCTTTCAAAGAATTAGTGCTATTTGAACAATATTATGCCTCAACCTATTATTTTTACATGTACATTACACACAGTGTTACATAAACATTTGGTAACAGGCAGAATATTGTTAAAATTTTGGAGTTTGGAACTAAAATAAGAATAATTTCTACAATATTCCATCTCTTATTATTAACACAACTACAGATCACAGTGGATCCATGAATGCACCAAACATTTAGTAACAGGCAGAATATTGTTAAAATTACACATTTCAGGTTGTTCATCTTTGTTTTTATTTATGTATTTATTTGCATTTTATTGTGAAAGAATAGTTTTGTAAATGTAAATATTTTCACAGTGTAATGCTATTTTTTTTCACTTAAATTTTTTCCACATAATTTTTCACAAAGAAAATTTGCAGTTATCATTTTTTATGGGTTATTGTCTTGTTATTTTTACTGGAGATCACATTGGTCTGTATGTGGAACCTGAACCAAAGTGATTTTGACAACCTTGACTGTTCAGGTTCATTTTTGCACTTTCATCCTGCAGGCCGAAATGGAACCTTTGTTGGGCCAGATTTGGCCTCCGGGCCACATGTTTGACACCTGTGAGTTCAAGGAAGAGAAACTTCTGTCACTTGGCGTTTGTAAGATCCGACTCATCCTATAAGGATACTGTTGAGTTTTGAGTTTGCTAATGTTGAGTTTTTAATGAGTTTATCGTCCATGCTAATGCTAACATGCTAAGTTAGCCACTATGCTAGCTGCTGGTTAATGTTGGATTGTGTGTGTTATCAGAGCAGAGCTTGGCAGACACACAGTGTTCACAGCTAACCACTGTTTTCTGTTTGTACCACAGTCCTATAATAGTAAAATTTAAAAATAGTAAATTGTCCATCTCCTTATGAGTATAGTACAATTGCAGAATGAATGAACTTGTAATGTTAGCACCACGCACGTAAGTAGCTTACCCAAGCTAACGTGAACCTGTGCACCCAACATTTCAGTTTTCAAAGTAATAAAGTCATTCCTCTCAGTGGTCAACCCCACTACTCAGAAGTATAACACACACAACAGTTCATATGATAGAGTCACAACGGTTGTGTGTGGTTTATTTTGAGATTTACCATGTTCACTGCGGTTTCTCCCATTAAATAACATGGGAGCGCTTAATTCCTTTTGGACCTTTTCAGGCTTATGTGAACCCCATGATCACTGGAGCAGCAACATCAATGCATGTCATGACTCTTTTTTTAATCCTCTGCTCACAACAAGAAGTAGCAGACACACCTGGATAAATCAGTGTGTCCAATAATGACAGACAGGAAATAAAGGAAATGCCTTTAAGTTCAGGAAGTAGTGGGGCTGTGCATAGAGCCCATTAATGAACTTCCACTTTCTACAAAAAAAATGATGCATGTGTTGATTTTCCCCCAGATTAACCCTTTGGTATCCCGTCCAGCAAGACCCTTACTAAGCACCAAGTGTGCCATTTTAGCACACTTGTGGAATAATGTCAAAAAAATTTTCATACAGTTTGTTTTTAATTCTTTTACACTTTTTTCTATTTCATCAACTAGAGCCGTAAATAAAAATACCAAATACTCAATAATTGTCACATTTTTTAACCCTTTAAATGCCATGTTTGTATTGTAAACAAACCATTTTTTTGAATGCAAAAAACACAAAAAATTAATTTTTTTCAATATACTACATAAAAAGTGGATCACATTTGATTTTTGCAGCCTGGCATATGTCAGTGATTAACTCCAACGCTGGTTAATTAGCATTATTATTTTTGGTGCTCGGTCAAATGTTCAAAAATACTAGCATCTGTCACCAAGTGTGCCAAAATAGCACACCAATAAATCAAACTATTAAATATTACATATTGATTTATTTTTCTGCTCTAATTTGATTTTATTTTTGTAACTCAAGGTCAGCCCTAATCATACATATCAAATAATCGTTCATTTTAGATTTTTTTTTTTTTTAACCCTTTAAACAATCTCTTTTCATCATGATGTCACTACATTTTTTGATGCAAAAACATAAAATATGTTTTTGGTTTTCTTTTTTTCAAAATACTACATAAAAATTGGATTACATATTATTTGATTTTTGCAGCCTGGCATATGTCAATGATTAACAGCAACATTAACAACGTTAATCGATTAATTTAGACCCTCACCTCTCAAATGAAGCCCAGATATCAGTAAAAGCAGGATTTATGCCTTATTGGTTTACGGATCAAAAACAGTGGTTATAATGGAAGAAATAGTGCGTTTTAGGCACACTTGGGAGACAGATGCTAGTCTTGTAACTTTCTTTTTTTTACAATGTGCAAATTTTAGTTGGTGGCCAGAATTTTAAAGATCATGCACAAATGAACAACTTTTGAATTCTAACCTTATTTAAATTGTGAAAAATAATATGAAGTTTTTTAACACAAAGAGCAAAGTGTGCCTAAAAAGCGCACCCGGATACCGGAGGGTTAAGATAAAAATGATTCATAACTGAAGGTAAGCATTTGCTGAAAACAGGTACATGCCATGTCATCTTGGGAATAGTACAAATACAGTTTGCATGTGTGGGGGAGTGTTAGGATGGGTGTTGCCACACATTGTCTCAGGTGATGGTAGACTTCTCAGATTAGCCCAGTCATCCAGGGCCCTTTTAATTAAATCTAAAGGAAGCAGATGTTCATGAGCCACAAACACAGTCATCCCTCACAATTAGTCCAAGCTCTCTTTCCTGTTGTCTTAACGTTATCTCCCTCCGCTTGTTGATATACTGACTGTGTGTTTGTGTGTCTGTCTGTCTGTGTGTGTGCTTTAATACAGGATCCCAAGGTAAAAGAATGACAACAATTGGAAGGTCGACTCCATCTGAGGTGAACAGAAGCAGACTCAAAGAAGCATACCCAAAGGTTTCATAACACATTTTGTATTTGGTGTTTTTCTTTGTCAAACTGCTTCGTCTTGGTAACCATTCACCCTTCGTGCTTTCTCTTTTACATCTTATTCTCAGCTCACATATCTTCCACCACCCACCCACCTACACACACACAAACATGCACACACACACGCACACATACAGTGGCAGTTTGGCATTTGCATTAATATAATTATAGGTTTTTTATTGACTGTTTTCAAAACTGAAAACAAACCATAAAAGCAGGAAAAAGCAACATGTCTTAGAGGGTTGCTATTATTTCTTTTTTTTCTCATGAACCTTAATTTTTCCCTTGAAACTCACCATTATCCATAGATGTAATAAAGTTAACATCTAAACAAAAGATCAGACCAAAAATGAAAACCTGAGGAGTTATTTTAGATTATTTGTGTCTACATCGTAAAACCCTCTAAGAAATTTGAAGGAAAGTTTGATTTCTTGCTACGGATAAAATGAAACTTATCAGTATCTTTATAATACATCTTTTCAACAGTAGTTTGATTAAACTGTGCAAACTGGATAAACTCTAAACCCCTTTTCAGCAGGAAACAGGTCGCCCCAGAATATTAATGACACCACTGTCTCCTGATGCAATCTTGTTATCATGTCACTCAGCCATGTATAAATGCATTGGATGGATGGATGGCATTTCAATTCTCTAATTAGCTCTTGAAATTATAAGTACGCTGTGTACAAAATGCATTAATTAGGATGCATATTATAAGAACAGCTTTTGAGAGCAGAACTTTAATGGTAAAACAATCAGATGGATTGAACAAGAAAAAAGTTTTCCAGTATTTATGAACTATGTTCCACTAAGCTGCTACTTCTTTATTTATTTACTTGTATCTAAAATGAATAAGCAAATCAACTAACTATCTTTATTAGATATCAGTACAGATGTCAATGCTGGTTATTCTGAACTTCATAAGATTGACATTCCAATCTGTTTCTATTATTCTAGTGCAGGTTGTATGGAAAACTATAGGCTTTTGCGTAAGGGGTGGGGGTTAGGGGTTCAGAACCTTGGACAGCAGCCCCTAAAGGTGGTCAGTGTGTGGGTGAATTTGATATTTTCGTTTCCAGTGCATAGGCTATTTTTTAATAAATATAGTATAAGTAAGTAAGTAAGTAAATAAATAAATATTTTTTGGGGGGTAATAAAATGGTAAATTTTTATGTTTGTGCATTGTATCATACAATCTGGACTCTTTGTCACGAATTGACTTTATCTTATGACCGAATATTTGCTCTTCAGCACAGTAGTTATACAGCTGCTGGCTGTGGTGAGCAGAGCGGAGCCGATAATCCTGGAGAGTAAAACCTCGGCACGTTTCAGGTGGGAAAGGCAGAAACGTCTCCGTCTCTCATTCTATGTCTGCTAATATGGGATTATGTAGACATACACACACACACACACACACACACACACACACACACACACACACACACAGAGGACTAAATTAAACATGTCTTTTGACATTCATCACAGTCTTCTTTACATTTTAGGGCTTTTGATGGCAAGTGCGCCTTGGACTCAGACTGGATGGGTTCGTTTGTGCGCGTCACTTAAGGAAATATTTCCCTATTCTTTGCGTCATCTGTGCTGCGTATTACAACAAAACATTATTTTTGGGTAACCTTAATCGTTTCTCTCCCCCCTGTTCATTATCTCTCCCCTCCACCCCCTGTGTCTGCTCCTCTTCACTTTGGCACGTAGCATGGCCTTTCCCCAGGACGCACACGGGCATCAATTATAAATCACATATTTCGGATGACAGCCATTAAAAATATCACGTCTTTGAGTGGTTAAGACACACTTTCAACATGTGGGTCATGTCAAATATCCCATTTTCAAAGTAGTTTTTTTTTTTTCCATGGCACATGATTTCTTGGATGAAAAGCTATAACAAAAGGTAACATTACAATGCGTCCTGGAAAAATTCTGAGTATCCTATTTGAACATGCCCTATCTGTGAGCGATGACCTTGTTAAAAAAAAAAAAAGGAGACTAATTGCTCTCGCCTGAGCGCGTGTCTAAGACGGGGAGAAGGGCAGGGGGAGGCGGGCACGCCCAAAGGATGGTGTTGAATGACGCCCGTCTGTTGCTTCTTCTGTTTATCGGTGCGTCCTGCGATTGGAGGAGGACGGAGAAAGGTTCCCAGCACCGGAGCTCGGTGGGCGGGTGGAAGGTCTGTTTATAAACCCAGATCTTTCCCTGTGGGCGGGAACAGCAACAGTAGAGAGTGAAAGTGAAGCGCAAGAAAGGAGTGAGATAGACGGTGGAGACGAGGCTGTGGCGGCGGCTGTGGTTGACCGGGGTTCGCGCAGGGGGCGAGGCGGCCGCCCCTGTATGCGTCTTCATCCGCGCATGGATGACCACCTCAGCCTCCTGCAATCACCCCCACCGAGCGTAACCAAAACCCGGGGCGACAACCTGGTGAACCACGGATACACTGAGACAGAGGCCGACGTGATGACGGTTGTGGCGTGTGACAACATGCTGGAAGAGTCGGCGGCTCTCCCGGGCCACCACTCTCTGGACCGTTACGAACCGGATCACGAATGCTGCGAGAGGGTGGTCATCAATATCTCAGGGTTACGCTTTGAGACCCAACTCAAGACCCTCTCTCAATTTCCAGAGACGCTTCTAGGAGACCCCAAGAAGAGGATGAGATACTTTGATCCTCTCAGGAACGAGTACTTTTTCGATCGGAACCGGCCCAGTTTTGATGCCATTCTCTACTACTACCAGTCTGGGGGGCGCATCAGAAGACCTGTTAACGTGCCCATTGATATTTTTTCTGAGGAGATCCGGTTCTATGAGCTGGGTGAGGAGGCTATGGAGAAGTTCAGGGAGGATGAGGGCTTCATAAAGGAGGAGGAGCGCCCGTTACCAGAGAATGAATTTCAAAGACAGGTGTGGCTGCTTTTTGAGTACCCGGAGAGCTCGGGTCCGGCTCGGGGTATAGCGATAGTGTCAGTCCTGGTCATTCTCATCTCCATTGTCATCTTCTGCTTGGAGACATTGCCGGAGTTCAGGGACGACAACAGGGATCCGATCACCATTGCGCCTGTGATCAACGGCACACTCCCATATCTCGTCAGCCCTTTCTCAGACCCGTTCTTTGTGGTGGAGACGTTGTGTATCATCTGGTTCTCATTTGAGCTGCTGGTGCGCTTCTTTGCATGCCCGAGTAAAGCCACGTTCTCTAAAAACATTATGAACATTATTGACATCGTGGCCATCATTCCATACTTCATCACCTTGGGGACAGAGCTGGCAGAGAGACAAGGAAACGGACAGCAGGCCATGTCTTTAGCCATTCTGCGCGTAATTCGGCTCGTCCGAGTGTTTCGCATCTTTAAACTCTCGCGTCATTCCAAGGGGCTTCAGATCTTAGGACAGACTCTAAAGGCCAGTATGCGTGAGCTGGGTTTGCTTATCTTCTTCCTGTTTATCGGTGTCATCCTCTTTTCCAGTGCTGTCTACTTTGCTGAAGCAGACGACCCAGATTCGGGTTTTAACAGCATCCCGGACGCGTTCTGGTGGGCTGTTGTCACTATGACCACAGTGGGTTATGGGGACATGCACCCTGTGACAATCGGGGGTAAAATTGTCGGGTCTTTGTGCGCCATAGCTGGTGTCCTGACCATTGCCCTGCCCGTACCCGTCATCGTTTCCAATTTCAACTATTTCTACCACAGGGAGACTGAGGGTGAGGAACAGGCACAATACCTACACGTGGGCAGCTGTCAGCCCCTCGCAGACACAGAGGAGCTGAGGAAGACGCGCTCCTCTTCCTCACTCAGTAAGAGCGAGTATATGGTTATAGAGGAGCACGGGATAAACAGCGCGTTCAAACAACAGCCCAACTTCCCCACCACCGCGCAAAACAACTCGCAGAATTGTGTGAATATAAACAAAAAGATCTTCACCGACGTGTAGCCAGATTTAGTCATAACCCTGAACGCAGGGAAGGGGTGATGTGTAAAGTCAACACACAGCTGGTTCTGTCGTTACGCACCAGATTGTGGAAGCAGCAGAAGATCAGACGAGTAAGCAAAAGAATAAAAAAAAGAAAGAAAGAAAGAAAGAAAGAAAGAAAGAAAGAAAGAAAGAGCAAACCCTGTCTGTTCAGAGACGCTGCTTTGTGCTCCATTCAAAGAATCAGGATTTTTCCAACTCAGTGAATTCATAATTCTGTTTGGTTCCATTCGCGCTTGGAGAGAAAGAGCTCCTTAAAGTATTAGGTCCATTTTTTTTTTCTTATCTGACTGAGGAAGGTAGACCTGTTGTGCACTGTGCAACAGCCATCACTACTATCAGACTACAGGCAGAAATAGAAGCTTTTTAACTGTGAAAGATGACTTCAAATGTAAACTATAGTCGAAGGACACTCACATTGTATTAACATGCGTTATGAGTCGTGATTCGTCAGTCATAGCCTATGTATAATATTCAGAATCATTTAATTATGTGTGTGTGTTCAAACACATGTAATGTCTGAAACACAGTTCAGCATATATTATCTCAATTAGACCGTTCTGTGCTATGCCTTTATTGTGCGTTAAAGTCTAGTCCAATCGCTACTGTCGTTA
The DNA here is from genome assembly GCF_902148855.1 of Sphaeramia orbicularis. Classification (NCBI taxonomy): domain Eukaryota; kingdom Metazoa; phylum Chordata; class Actinopteri; order Kurtiformes; family Apogonidae; genus Sphaeramia; species Sphaeramia orbicularis. Next base: position 33,704,507 of record NC_043963.1, read on the forward strand.
AACAAATAACACCCACCCTATAATTCCTTCATATGAACTGTCCTGGTAGGTTATTTAATGCGTAAAAAGGCATCATGTAAACACACAGACCAGCAGACTGTCAGTGTCTCATTAACTGTGCAAGACACACGTGCGAGAGGAGAAACACACAGAGCTCTTTTACGCACACATACACCGATCAAAGATGGAGTGTGCTTCTCTTTGGATGCCTCAAATATAGCCCGCTGTGATGCAGTCTCCATGGCAACGGTCGTTTCCTCGGTAACCCCAGTCACCGTTGCCATGGCACCCTTGTTTCCACAGTAACCTCCCAGATGGCTTGGAAGCTATATTGAAGATTATCATCTAAATAGCTCGTCTTGGGTCTCTAAAAAAGACTGTTTTGTCATCACGCTTCGTGTGCGTAAAAATCCAAGTCCAAGAATCGCCCAGCTCTACAAGTCCACTGACCTATATATTTGCACAAAAACAAATTGGAGCAAGGAGGTCTGGTTTCAAATTGTCACTACGAACTGCCCCTATATATATATTTAAAAAAAAAAAAAAAAACCGAACCAGGCACAATGTTTAGGTGTGACGAGCGAATGGAGAGGCAGAGCGTGTGGAATTATGAATGGACTGGGAGCACAACGTCTCCGGCTGTCTGGAGTGCACTACTGCGGGCGCTCAGCAGAGGGTGCTGTACTCCCACTGGAAAAATTGGTAAGTTCTAAGACTTGTCATGCTCCTGTCTGCCTGTTAATTATCCAGCTGCCTTTACTCAGAAAACCAGTTTGTATATTTATGTGTTTTATAGTATTGTCAATGCAGGTACATCCAATTTTGCTGACTTGATTTCCAGTATAGAGAATGACTCCCAAAGGAATGTCATCATGTTAATAAATAAATAAATAAATAAATAAAATCATGACCTCAGCAGGTGCAGATCAAACATTTGTTTTATGGTCAATCACAGCTTTCCTTTAGTATGTCATGTTTAAAACCAACTGCACCCATGCACTAGTGTTCTACATGCACAAATTTGTTGTTGTTTTTTTGTCATTGTTGTTGTTATTTTTTTCCAAATGGGCGTGATCTCTCCTGCAGTGTTTTCAGGTTGTCTTTCACCTTCAGCTGACTTTGTCTATGAAATGATTATGGGCACCATACAGACATGCCCACCCTGTGTGTATCAGTGCTGCCCCCCAGTGGTTACATGTCCTGCTAAGAGAACAGGTGGCTCATGCTGTACCTGCCTTATGACCTCTGTGTTTGATATATCACAGACACACAGCGGTCAAAGGGACACACAAAGGGAGCCGTACGGTCGGCAATGAACGGCCTCTGAACTGTTTCATTACTTTGGCAGTAAAAATGAGGAATGTTCTTACAGACAGGGCATTTATCTGACAAAATCTGGGAATGTGAATGTTACAAAATGCATATAATTTATATCCCTCATTTTGTAATGCATTATCTCTGCATACTCTTACCTTCATATACTGCATTCTTGCGTTTTCAACCACTGCAGAATTATGTCAAGATATATGTCCAATGTCATTCCAGACCATTTGCAGATTGCTTTAATTGAAACAGGCAGGACAGGAAAGGGAATTTTATAAAAAGCAGGACAGGTAACTAATCTATTAATCAACCATGTGCAGAATCTAATCACGTTTAGTGTGGCAGAGTTTCAGCCTCCCCGCCTCTGTGTGTGTGTGTCTGTGTGTGGTAGCGATATTACACAAACCTCCTCAGTCATGGATGTCTGATAATTAGGGCATTGCTGTTAGCTGGCTTGCCCTCGGCCAAGTGGGAGGTGCCACCAAACGATTTCCTCTTTAGCCATTACTTTCCATTTTGACCCTTGACATTGACTCCATATATTATCAGAGAAAAGCTCAATATGAGTCGTCGGTCAAATAGTCAGCTAATTTTTTAGGTTGGGAAAAAACCTTCAGAGAGAAGAAAGATGTATATTGATGACCAAGAAAATGGATGTATCATTCAGGAAATAAGAATCATTTAATGAAATAGGTCAGTCTCTGGGCTTGACTGGAAACTTACCTCATTTTTTATCTCTTTTTGTTTTACTATATTTGTATTTTGTTACTGCCATCATTGTCAAAGTTATATTATTTTGACTGAACTATTAATTTTGTGTATTTCAGTTTCAATTAGTTTATTTTGATTGTCAGCATTAAAAAAAGAAGGCCTTCACTTTAACACATACTGCGATAAGGTGATGGAAAATCATAAAGCCATCAGGATTTTCTTATAAGCAAACATGAGTCAAAACCAGCAACCTACATGTTTGTTTTTACAAAATGTCAGAAGAAGTGAGCCGTATTTTATTAAACTGAACTCTCAATACATACAAACATAATCTATAAATATTTAATATTCCCAAAACACAATATGAACAAGTCATTTAGGGGATAAATTTAGTTTCTCTGCACAATCACAGGGTCTGACGGTTATTTACAAAGCTGTATATTCTGAATCTTAATAGAATAGAATAGAATAGAATAGAATAGAGTAGAATAGAATAGAATAGAGCCCTGCGATGAACTGGTGACTTGTCCAGGGTGTACCCCGCCTTTGCCCCTATGTAGCTGGGATAGGCTCCAAGCGACCCCCGTGACCCTAGTGAGGATAAAGTGGGTTCAGAAAATGAATGAATGAAAGAATAGAATAGAATAGAGTAGAATAGAATAGAATAGAATAGAATAGAATAGAATAGAGTAGAACAGAGTAGAATCTTTATTTTGTCAGTAGTAGTTTGTCACACATGCAAACATGCACCACACACCGAAACTGAACTCTCAATAACATACAAACATAATCTATAAGTAATTAATATTCCCAAAACGCAATATGAACTAGTCATATTAGGGATGATTTTAGTTTCTCTGCACAATCACAAGGTCTGACAGTTATTTACAAAGCTGTATATTCTGAATAGAATAGAATAGAATAGAATAGAATAGAATAGAATAGAATAGAATAGAATAGAATCGTTATTTTGTCAGTAGTAGTTTGTCACACATGTAAACATGCACCACACACCAAAATTTGTCTTCTACCTTTAACCCATTACTTGATCATGCATCACACACACACTGCATGCTAGGAGCAAAAGGGGGGAGTTTGGTGCCTTGCTCAAGGGCACACCAGCCAACAAGTCTCTGCCAGTCCAGGGAATTGAACCGGTGACCCTTCGGTTACAAACCAACTCTCCAGCTATCTAGGCCTTAAATAAAGATTGAAATGAACTGATTATATTTACAGAAACTTAGCAACACTAACACGATGCAAAATGTTGTATTCTGTCCACGTTTTCAGATGCATCTCCAAAGCTTCGCCAAGGGTCATGTTTGTTTCTTTAACAGACTCTTTCCAACTCCCTGATTCATTGTCTTGAATATTACAGTGCAGGTATTAGGTTGATTCAATCATGCAGACGTGCACTGAGTGAGTTAGGATGTTCATAAGGTTTATTTGTGTACGTTTGTTGAATAATAGTGCTGGTGATGAGAAGCTGCAGGGACATTTGTAGCTTCTTGTTACAGAACAGTCTCTGATTCTCTCCTGTCCTCTTGACAGTATTTAAAATTCGATGTTTGCATGAGCAGTAATGAGACAGCAGGGAGGACAGGAGCAGCTTTGCGTTGGTAATAAGAGCACCGAGCTGTGTGATGAGTCTGGCTACACTGCGTGGCTCTAACATTTTTCTTTTTACTCTTTCCCCTCTCTGCCTTTTAGGAGTAAGCTGTTCCATTTTATGCTCAGACCTCCTGAAAACCCCTGATGACCCCAATTATACTGGCTCCCATTTGGGTAAATAGACTGTTTTTGATAATGACAGTAAATATGGACTGGGTTAAATAACACTATGCTCATAATTGATGTGAAAGGTTCTGTCAGTGCTAGATTACAAATTAACCTTAAGTCACCCTTTCTCCCTTTAGGAATGCAATGACTCTGGTCTTCACGATGAGGCCAGACGGACCAAAGTTAAGAAATGAGACAGAACTCTGATCGATTTCTCTTCTCCTGCCCTTCTCCTCATGACCGGTGTCCTAAAACCTCTAACAAGTGGTGCCTCGCAGTTCTTCCCCTCCAGTGGATCACCATGCAAAAGAAAATGCAACAAAACGCAAAATGCAATCCCAAGAATGAAAAACAGAAATGCAACATATTCCGCTAGTTTTGTAGCAACAATTTTACAACTACTTCTCTTCTGGAGTTAGTGCACTGTGAGTGGAACCAGCACAGAATTAAACGCAATTCAGGCAGAAAAATAATTCAGCAAGAACTCGTATTACAGACTCTGACAATTCTCCATACAGCTTTCTTCATACAATTCAAAAAGGACAGTTTCAAGAAACAGCCAGCGATTTTGCAAAGCACATGTCATTTCTGGAATTTACAAGGATTTCTACATTCTGTATTCATGTTTCTGGGGACTGATTTTCATTCTCGGATAGTAAACAGCTTTTGCTTCAAGTCAAAAGTGGCAAAAACTGAGGCCAACCATTTGCTGATATGAAACTGTGATACAAATCAAAGACTGTTAGCCATATGCCTTTGTTAGATCTGTGTGCTCTGTATTGCTACAGTAATATGTGAAACACACATGTGTACATGTGTTGGTTGCTGCTATTCCCCTGACCTGCACATGGAGAACAATACAAAAACATATATAGACAAAAGCAGACACACACACACACACACACACACACACACACACACACATATAAACAGCCAATACTCTTTTCCCAGAGTGCACTGGTGTGTTTTTGGGATGGCGCAGAATGTTGTCAGGGGAAGGTTGTGTATGTCAGTATTTGTTCTGTGTTATTCTGTGCTGTCCTAAACATGACTCGTATAAAGAGATTATGAATTGTGTTGTCGTTTTTTCAGAGGGCTGCAACTTGTTTGTTTTTACAAGTACAGGTCCCAATCATAAACCTTATCGCCTTTAGTATAGTGTGTGTACTGTCGCAGAAAAAAGTTATTAGACCATCAAAAGTCATCAAAAACAATAGTTATGCAATCAACTACTAAGTCCTGTGTGTATCGTGTGACTACAACAGACAGAAAAGAAAACATGGAATGCCTAAAAGCACTGTTTGTGTCAATACAATGCCATAGCTATTGATATGAGAACTTAAGTGATTTTGGTTATTATCAAGAAAACATAGATATCAGCTCTTAAATTAAACTCTTATGAGCTATTTTTGTTGTTATCATTATATTTGTCCAAACAAATGTGCCTTTAGTTGTACCAGGCATTAAAATGAACAAGAAAGTGAAGAAAACAAGGATGGTTTAATAATTTTTTTCCGTGACTGTATGCAGTACACTTTGATTATGTTAAACTACAGATTTTTTACATATTAAGATAACACTCTGCCTGTGATTAAATACCACCGCAGAAAAGCCACTAAGTACTTTACATTAAGCTGCCTTGATGGGGGGTGACACGGTGGTTCAGTGGATAGCACTCGTGCTTCACAGCAAGAAGGTCCTGGGTTTGATTCTCCCCGTGTCTGCGTGGGTTCTCTCTGGGTACTCTGGCTTCCTTCCACAATCCAAAGACATGCACTGATAGGTTAATTGGTTAATCTAAATTGCCCATAGGTGTGTGATTATTTGTCTCTATATGTTCAGCCCTGCGATGAACTGGCAAAATGTCCAGGGTGTACCCCGCCTTTGCCCGTAAGTAGCTGGGATAGGCTCCAAGTGACCCTAGTGAGGATAAAGGGGATTCAGATAATGAATGAATGAATGCTTTATTGCGTTACAAAGACTGTGAGTCAAGAAAATAATGGCATTTAACTGGAAATGTCATGTCGAACTTACCAAATGTCATTCCTTTAGAAGTTGCTGGGAAGTCTTTAGATGGCTGGACACAACAAGAGGCTTCTGGAGAAACAGAACAAGGTTTCCTCTCAGTAACGGGAAGAAAGAACACACTGTATCTGCTGTGAACACTGGGAAAAAATGCAAGGAAGATATTCAAAGACGTTTTATCTGGCAAGGAAAAAGCATCAGAGGCTATGATAGATCGGTAATGGGGATTCCCAGTGTGAAGCAATGAGAACATGTTTTTGCCCATTTGGCATTCGGTTCCCTGAACCGCATGGCCGGGGCTGTGTATGAGTCCAGTGGAAAACTTCATATCTCCTCACTGCCAATGAGGTAAATATTAACATTCTAACAGAGGTTTACTGCCATCCCACTGTCACGCTGTGTATGAGCATGTGTGTTTTATTACTCCAGTGATCCCACCAGTTTACTAAATGACTCTCTCTTTGCTGTTGTGTGGTCAACCCCATTGGATTTTTGATATTAGAAATGTGGCAGTGTAGTTCTAGACTTAATACATAGTGTCTATCAGTGCAGAAAATGAAAGAAAACCCTTACTCTTTGTCTGCCTCTGCTTCCCTTTTATTACTTTCCCCTCTTTAAAGCTTTATTTCTCAACATGACAGTGAAAGGTATAGCTCTGACGTTAAGATCATTAAAATACTCATGATGTCATCATAGCTCACCACCAGCCATGGAGCCACAATAGGAAATCTCCATAGCAACAAGGGAGGGTGGTTGGCGAGATAAAGAGAATGGCAATAACTATACACCACAGTTACACGAAGCACCTTCAACAGCAGGTACCAGAGGGAACATTTTTGAAGCTGTTTTTATTTATGCACACACGACTTAACCCTTTATAGCAGGGGTGTCAAACTCATTTTAGTTCAGGGGCCACATTCAGCTAAATTTGATCTGCAGTGGGCCGAACTGGTAAAATTATAATATAGTAATATATAAATAATGTCAACTCCAAACTTTTCTCTGTGTTTTAGAGTGAAAAAAGTCAAATCACATTATGAAAATGTGTGCATCTACAAACTATCCTTTCAAACAATGTGAATAATATGAACTAACTGAAAAAAATGTGTAATTTTAACAATATTATGCTTTAGTTTATCATTTACACATGTACATTAGAACTTACAGATCACAGTGGATCTACAAATACACAAAACATTTAGTAACAAGTGGAATATTGTTAAAATTGCACAAACTTCTATTAAGACATTTCAGGTTGTTCATATTTGTTGAGGTTATTCAGATATTTGTGCAACGCTATGCTTGTTTTAGTGTAAATACATGAAAATACAGGGTGACAAAAAAACAGGAACTTTTTTACAATCCAATAAAACCAAAAGTGATGGAAGAAAAATATTTTATTCATAGTAATTGAAACCTTAAAACATGCCATTTAAGAAACAATTCTCGCACAGCCGCCAGTGGTTACTAAAATGGGGGTGTGTTTACTTGCTCAAGGTCACTGTCTCGCAGTGCTACCACTTGCTCGTCTGCCAATACGCACTTCAAATATTCCCGTTTTTTTGGTAACCAAAAAAATAGTAACCGTTGGCGGCTGTGCGAGAATTGTTCGGTAACCGTGTGATCTCAAGATTCGGTAATGTTCCCTGGCCCCCTAGATCACCAGATTTGTCCGTTTGTGATTTTTTTCCTGTGGGGCTATCTCAAGAGTAAAGTGTACACGACTCAACCAAGAACTCTGGATGAGTTAAAACAGAGAATTCAGGATGAAATTCACAGTATCCCAGTTGAGATGTTGCAGCGGTCAATGAGGAATCTCAGCAGCAGATTTCAAGAATGCATTCGTACAGGAGGACGCCATCTACAGGAAGTAATTTTTAAAAAATGAAAATTCCATCATTGTTTCTTAAATGGCATGGTTTAAGGTTTCAGTTACTATGAAAAAAATATTTTTCTTCCATCACTCTTGGTTTTATTGGATTGTTAAAAAGTTCCTGTTTTTTTGTGTCACCCTGTATTTACATTTACAAAGAGAAAAAATTGGAGTTGTGAGTATTTATAGGTTACTATGACCCACTTGAGACTGAACTGGTCTTAATGTGGAACCTGAACTAAAATATTTATTAACATCTTAGAGTAATTTTTGTATTTCATAAATTCATCCAAAGGGCCAGACTGGACCCTTTGGTGGGCCAGATTTGGCCCCCGGGCTGCATGTTTGACACCTGTGCTTTATAGGGCACTCATTGAAATACTCTGAAATTCAAAATTTCAACCTTAGTGTGCTATTGGACATCGTCATCTCCCTCCTGTTGCCATAAAATATCTGAGCAGCACTTAATAAAAGTAAACACATGCAATAAAACAACTGTTACAAGGTCTTAAAGTGACAAAAATCACTCATATTCACTATTTACAGATTCAAAATGTCTATAAAGGTCAAAACACAGTACTGAAAATCTCTCTTACGGGACAATTTAGAGACAATTTGACAGATTAGTGTTGCTAAATGACCCACATTTTTATTTTTAAATTCATTTTTGCTTTAGTTACACCTTAAGGGATTATCCAAAACAAGGCAATCAATTAAAGTTCACTCTCTGATGGGATATTACTGTGTTTTAACCAGTAAAATCTCTCTGAATCACTGTATAATGTTATAAAAACCAACATGGTTCTGGACCTCACTGAGGCATGGGATCGGCCCTATATTTAATGCTTGAGGAAATTACCAAAAACAGTCACTTGCCTGATAAAGGGTTAAAAAATGGGGTTGGCAACATGCTGTACTTTGTGTTTATGGGTCTTTGTGTGTGCAAGTGTGTGTCTCTGGCAAAGGATCAGTGAGTTACCACACAGGCAGATTGGGTCTCACCATGCAGGGACTCCACTTGGACTGCATGGCTAAGTAGAGTTAAGACAATGCCAGCTCTACCCATTTATATGCAAACACAAGACTGTATACAGGAATGACTGCCAACAATAACTTAGCTTATTAAAACAGTGACAGTGGATCCTCTCTATGTCAAGCAAAATAAATAATAGTTACATATTACTAGCTTTACAAAAAAAAAAAAAAAAAATCCCAATTTTTGCTTTGCTGATGCTACTGTTGTGCATATTCAAGCAGACGGGCATGACTTGAGTTAAACTACAGTATCTCTTATGTTTATATCTAATCCAGTGGTTCCCAACCTTTTTGTGATGCGTGACCCCGTTTTAACATCACAAATTTCTGGTGACCCCAGACATACAAAACAGAGATTTATTTTTATTTTTTTTTTTTTTGCTAAAACTAGTTTGTTTTTGATCATGTAAGAGTTTGCTTTACTATGTTGCAAATAAATGTTCATTTTAGACAACATTTAGTCTATATAATGTATATTATTATGGACGGAGGCAGTAAATCCAGGTGTAGATTACTACAAAGTGAGAATTTTATTTTCCTTGGTCAGGATATGTACAGTCAGTCCAGCTTGGATTTACAAGGCTGACAGTTAATACTGAAAATGCAATGACTAAAACTATGAATTATGAAAGAGCTGCAACATCTTAAACCAACCACAATGAACATGTGAAAGATAAACAGTACCACAGTGCTTCAGTTTCAGCTTCACAGTTTGTCATGTTTTTATGTGTTGGGATTGTCTCTTAACTCATCATATATTTTGTATTAGTAAGTTTTTATTTTTATCAATGACTAGAAATTTCAGGCAACCCTTTTGAATTCCAGGCGACCCCACGTGGGGTCCCAACCCCAAGGCTGAAAAAAACTAAACTAATCAGAGACTTTACAACTCAAATTCCAGCTTCACACGTGCTTATTAAACTTCATTTTCCCAAGAAACATCTCAGCTGAGTGGTATTTCTGAGTCTACCAGAGCAGCCACATCACTGAAGGCACAGGAAACAGCGGTTGCTAGGGATGATGATGCTGTTGCTACAGCTCCCACAAAAATTGGATTATTGCTGTATGCTGATTGGCTGATCAATTCAGGCACAGCAGCCAAGTGGGGACTCCCTATCTATACATTATACATTACTATCCCATTATTGGCCACACATTCTGTTATATACTTCCATCTGCACATGCAGGGACACAGGCTCACATTCCAAGTATTATCTAGAGCATATTCATGCCCAGATTTTTGTCTGGTTGAGGGCGTGATCTGCTGCCAGTCATCTCAGTTTGTGCTGTCAAAACAAGCAGACAGATGGTGGAGAGGGTAATAGTGTAAAGCAGATAGAGAGATGCTGCTGTGCCCTACTGGATGACTCATCACATTGTCACTGTGACCTTTATCTCCACCTCTATTCCTCCTCCATCACTCCCTTTATTTTCATTTCTCCATTCCCCCCAACTTCATTTACCACTGATTTAGCGCTCTTCTCACTTGTACACTTCCTCTTCCTCTCCTCTTTATCTCTCTCTAACACATACTTGGTCTTCCACATCATCATTTTAACCCTTCCCTCCCCTTTGTTTTCTCCTCCCTCCAGTGCTCTGGAATCAAATGCTGTGTTTCCCAGGGAGTATTTACTGGATTTGACAGTGGTAGCAAAGAGCTGTGACAAGCCAGTGCCACACAACACACACAGACAACTCGATAAAGAAGGCAGAATGGCCGCTGATGCTTGTGGCTGCCAGGCTGCAGCTCGTATACATTACCTGCTGATTTGATTGAACTGACCAGACAGCACTTAACTGCTGAATGTAGTGTGGGAATATAATATTTGCTGGGGGAGATTTCCTTATAGTGTCACAGTACATTCCGTGGATGCTTGGAGAGAGTCGTACTAAAGCAGATCTATGCATTTCACATATGAATTCAACTGTGCATACATATCATGCAGTATTAATATTATTAGTGCGCTTCTAAGTTTCCTCTCTTAGCCACAAGCCACACCTCCAGAACAGTTCGACTATTGATTTTTCCTTGTTTTCTATGCCTGCGAAAACAACAGAAAGTGAAACCACCAGAATCAATAGTAGAGTACTCCACTGTGAAGATAAGGACATATCTCATCACGAAAGCAGCGAGCATCATTAACTTGCCTGCTCTCAACAGGAGAGTAGAACTTACAAGGTCAGTCTCTAAATGTAGAGGGAGCCCAGGGGAACACAAGAGGATAGAGGCGTGAAAGTGGGCAACAAGAGTGACATGGGTCAAGGTAAAATTATTGGTGAATTGCCTGTATAACTGCCATAGAACACAAGGGTTTCTCCTTAGATTTATTGTACAATTTGCATTCATTAACTTCTTAAAGCAAAAGTAAGTGATTTTATATTTACATACTTATTCAGTAAAGTAAAAAATGACATTTGCAGTGTAAAATAACACTCTAGGGATATTATGTATGCCGTACAGCACTCCACTGGTGCATGAGCCTATACACACATAATGTATATACACAAGGACATATCACATGATGAAAGCAGCACTTACCATTAACCTGGATGCTCTCAGCGGCACAGTAGAGAACTTACAAGGTCAGTCACTAAATGTAGAGGCAGCTCTGGGGGGGGGGGGACATGTAGGAGTGAAAATAGGCAAAAATAGAGGCACCGTACAAAGTAAGAGTGAATTGGAATTTAAAGGGTACCCTCCTTAGATCCATATTGTCTTCAGATCAACCTAAAACAACTGACCGCCTGTTCCACCTTCACCCACCCTTCTCTCATGTGCTTTCTTTTCTGTATCTGTTTCTGCCTTTTTGCTTGAGTGTTTGTTCTTTGTTTGCCCTTTTGTATTAGCTCTATATCTGTTCCATAACCGTATTTGCCCTTTTGTTGTGTATCTGTTCCTTGGCTGCTTATTGTAAAGCGTCTTTGAGTACCTAGAAAAGCACTATATTATACCGATGTATTATTATTATTATTATTATTATATATGATATGATACAATTTGTTCACAATAAGTTATAAATACATTTTCAGTCAAGTGTAAAGTTATGTTTAACCATTTCATGCACGAATTATGAGAACCTTAATCAAAAATTTTTCCGGAGTGTTTTTATTCCTCTTTAGGCATGAAAAAAACAATGCGACTGAAAATTTTCTTCTGAAAAATAAATAATAAATAAATAAATAAATAAATATTTAAAAATTTTTAAAAAATAATAATGGAAAAAAAAAAAAAAATTATGAACCTATTTTTCATGAAGTTGCAAAAATGTCCACTCAGCTGGACACCACATGTTTAATTTTTGATGCACAGAAACATGTATTTACTGATAAATTGTGTGAAAACTATGGAGAGGGCTTGTGATTCTGGAGGTTTATGCTCAGGAGAGATCGACATAATGCTACCTATCAATGTCAGAAAAAATATGTAGTGTCTTTAAACTTTAATAAAGATATGTGTAAAAAAAAAAAAAAAAAAAAAAAACAATGAAAAGAACAACAAAATTCATGAATATACAAGAGAACAGCTGTAGAATAGCTGTTCACTGGAGTGACCACTGTGCATGAAAGGGTTAAACACATAAAACATTATTTTAGAGAAATCATGAAGGTCACACAGTCTTCTATGTATATTTTATGTATTTTAGCATTCAGACAAAGCATGTAGAATTAGTTTTACGTGTTCTGACGTTGTGCATACATGTACTGGTGTTCTGTTAAGGCACATCTTACAACATCTGTGTATTGTTGCTTGTAAGTGAGTGATTACCTGCTGCAGCACCAGTGGAGGTCATCCTGGAAAAAGCTCCTCCCCTGCAGTCTGCTGTCATAAGTTGGATCAACGCCCTTCGTTCTCCTTCACTCTGTCCCTTTCACTCTCTCTCTCCCCTCCTCCCTCTCACTTTTGCTCATGTGCTGCTGCATAGAGAAGGGTGGAGATTTTAGGTGTGCAACAGATCTGCTGACTCACACAGTGTAAATACACTGATCATCCATTTGTATTTTTCCGCACAGGTATTTGTGTACAATTTGGTTTTGGGATTCAACAAAATGGCTGACTGCAAATGATCAGAGTACTTGATTGTATGTGTTTCATCAACAGAAGATTTCTATAGATAGTGGGGCTTTCTCAACCTGGGACCCCTACACATTACAATATACAGTTCCATTGACACAAGGAAAAAAAACAACCCTTTGACTACACCAGACACGGTACTGAAGTCATGTAGGGTCATTAGTTGGAAAACATTCTAAAGTTTCTCTTTGAGGTTCCATCTGGTCTGCCTGGCTGAACACAAAACAGAATCAATGGGCCCATTCTGCTCAGACTTGGCACAACCTGAAGGTGAGAGGGAACTGGAGACAGAACTGATCTAAAACGGTTGCAGGGTTAATGGCCCTCAAAACCGTGGGTCACATATCAGCCTTTTCAGGAAAACTTAGGAATAAGATGCTATTTTAAACATGACATTTACCTGAAAAGATTACGTGTCCTGACCTCTCTCTTTTTTTGATAACTAAAATGTCTACATTATGTATGTCATGATGAGGGTTTGTTTAACCCATAAAGATCCAAACAGCCATTGGCAACCAAATCATCTACTGATTTAAAATGTTGAATCATTTCTTAACCATTAAACCTATCAGCATGTTGAAAAAGTCAGTGTAAAATACAGTTTGTCATCTTTACATGGTCATCAGGTATGACCCATTTGGATGTTCAGAGGCTCCGTAGTGAATGTGGAAACACTGTCATCTTCTACAACATGCATTTACTAGTAGAACCCATGGAGTTTGACAAATAACAGAGGATGAAGACACTTGTTTTATGTTCAGATAATGATATATTTTAATGAAAAAGTCACTTTTTCTTCCGTTTTCTCTGTTTCTGGTATTATAACCTTTTTTTTTAATTGATTTATTTCGAATATGGATATGATACAAGCTTCCTGATTGCTACTAACTGATTTCTTTGCACAACATAATATTGAATGAAAATTCAAGGAAGCATAAAATGATGATACACGCAAAAAGAAAAAGAAAAAGCCATATTCGAAAAGGAGTGAGAAAAAGCGTAGCTTATTAGCTCTCACCCCTTTATCTAAACCAACAATATGTACATATATACATATATACTGTACATATATACACACACACACACACACACACACACATATATGCATACACTTAGATATACATGTACAAATTCATATATATACTGTTACATACATACACATATACATTCCCATAGACTTCTCTGCATTAATCTCTATGCCATATCAATTAGTAAAGGACAATAGTCAGTAATGATAATTATCAGTTATAACTGCTAAACAAAATGTTTTTGTACATTTTCTTAAACTGGTTAATATTTGGACTTTGCTTGAGTTCCTCACTTAGATTGTTCCATAGTTTAACACCAGAAATAAATAAACAAAACTTTTTAAGGTTGTTGTCCTGTTTTTGATTTTGAAGTTGGTTTTGAAGAGTACCTTTGAATGTACTCTGAGCTTTACTGAACATCTGCATGATCTGTGAATTAAATATAGGAAAATACCTGATTTACACTGAAAAATGTAAAATACAGACAATAATATTACCATAAATGGTAATAAATCCCTTAAGAAAGGTTAAATATAAAGAAAAATATATTTGGGAACTACCACAAAAGTAGCACTGGGTCTTTATGGGTTAAAAGAGAGTGTCATGCTTCTTAGATTTCTTTGCATCCACCCAAAAAAAGGCCTCAAATAAACAGATTTAGAAACCAGAATGCACTGTTATTTTTGTGTCACATTTATACTGTATATAACTGTAACATAACCTGTATGTGTCTATGACAGGGTTAATATTATGTTATGCTTATAGTATCGTTTTATAAAAGGCAACTGTTTTATTTAAAGCAAACCTGATGCAAACTTTACATGTGCCCTTGAGTAAAATGGTCCACTGCAATTAACAGAGGACATCACTAACCCCCCTTACCCATTACCAACAAAGACCACTATAAGAACATTTTTCATTTTTGTTACTACAGGTTCTATAGATGATTCTTGTGGTTCTGGTGATGGATGATGAATCATTGCACTGCTGACAGAGCTGGACTGTCATATGCCCTCCATTTAATAACCGACCCTTCTCATTTACATTCATCGACGATGAGGATTTAAGAGTTCCTGGCCATCCATCACCCTACTTATGTCAAAGTGTCAATACCTCCTCACTGAGACCTTCAACCTGAGTGGCAATGTGGTAATCAGCTCCGTGCAGAAGGAGCCACTGCTATAGTCCCCGTGGTCATCTGATTAAGAAAATCAGTATTCTGACATTTTAATTGGATGAGCATTATTGTATATATTATATGTATTATGTCTGTGTACTGCTGAACTTGTCCTTGGGCAGAAACAAGGTGAATGAATGGAAGATCTGGACCTGTGGTATTCCTCAAGTGTTTCTCTGGGGAGGTGGAGTCTGTTTCCTTCTTGTGTAATTCTCTGGCTGGAGACATATCTGGGTTTTCACTCGGCCCACTTTCAAGCAGTGAAGAAAAGAAGGCCAGGGAATACTGACTACAGAAAAAAAAACTTGACTTCTCCAGTTCATTTGACAACATAATGTCTGGAGTCTACAGAAGATATTTAATCTAGTTAGCAATAAGAGCATGCAGAAGCATCGGTCTGTGTGTCTGCATGTGCTTAATAGGTCTGGACAGTAATTATGGGACTCTGATACAGTGTACAGGTCTGTAAATGAGCACAGAACATGGAATAACTCAATAAATTACACTGCTTTTCTCTTCCTTCTGCAAAGACCTCACAGGTGGCACCATCCAGTTCCTGTTTGTGCACACATTGTCATATTTGTAGAAGAAAACAAACATGGGCAATGCATTCGTCCAAGTCTTCACAAATACAGCTGTCTTCCTCAGACTAAGCAAATTATGATGAGAGGAAAATAGCACATATAACCCTGGAGATTAAGATTTTTTTGGTTTTGGCTTAAATGTATTTTATATGTATTCTACAGGTGCAGAAATGATTCTATTTTTAGAAGTCTCGAAAATCTGAGCCTTTGCTTATTTTCTACGTCTGCGTGTTGTTTTATCTTTTTCTCTCTAAGGAGACGCGCATGCTTTGTTGAAAACCATTTCCACCCTGTGGTGGGCGATGCTTTCCCTTTAATGTGGAGCGCTGAGGACAGGAGTGTCTGTAAAGGGGGGGTGGAGGCGCGGAGGGATGGGGCGAGGCGCACAAGAAGCTTTTAGTATGCGCTGCGATGTCCAACTGCAGCCCACGCATATCAACTATGATGAATATGGTGAAATATGAGAGACACGGGAAGAGCCGGCAGCTCCAAAACAGCTGGTCGTGATGAGATGACACAGCCTCTGTATATAGACTAGACAAAAAAGGGAAGAAGGAGATATGAAGGAATGGACTCACAACCTCCAGGCACCTTTTAAGAGGAAACAAAGTGGATAAAATTACATGCGTCTGCAGTACCAAGACAAACAGGGTGATTTCCTGCATGCCATTCTCTGAAATTAAGCTGTAGTCCGAAGGCTGATGTTGTTGCTGCTTTGTTTAGTGCATGGAGTCTCCACACCGGAGAGGGCTGCAAATGGCTTGAGCATGTCTGGCACCTGCCACTCCAAACTAACTCAGCTGACCAACACTACTGTTAATGTCTGAATATCAAAGTGCATGAAGTTGGCTGCTTTGTCTCAAATTTATTCTTAAAGATATGCTATTTCACCCATAAGTAACGCCATCCAAACTGCGTTATTCCATGGAATGGGCTGTGAACATACGGCTGCATTTGTTACTAATGTGCATCATTGGTGTATTCATATGGATATTCCCCATCAGAAAAAAAAGATGGTCGAATATGCTACGTGGAGATAATTTATCAAGTGATATTTTAACCAACTAAAACACTGACAAAACCTTCTTGTGGAATCCGGACCTGTTTGGGGATCAAACAGGTGATTTCTCCTGTGCAGAACCCAAGAGCATGACTGCTTCCGAATTGAAATACTGACATCTATGCTTCCTGAAACATCCTTTATTTTGTTTTTTTTTTTTTTAAGTGTCTGCAGATATCAGTCTAGAGGATTACCTTTGCTGCTGTTGCAGGCGGCGGCATCATGTTGTTCTGAAGTGCGGCCGTCATGTTTGGCTGATGCCAGCACTGTCACATTTGCCACAGCCTTAGCCAGTGTTGCCACCACAACATGATCGCCCCCTCACCAGCTTCAGCCTGTAGTCTAGCTGCACCACAACATGTATCTGCTGGTCACTGAGGCTTGGGAGGTAACTCCTGCATCCTCACCCCTTGTCCCCCTCCCACTCCCACTGCTGCGTTGCTGCAGAACCGGAGCTCCGGGCATATATAGTGGTGGCAGGAAGGAGCTGATCTGACCGCAGGGGCTGACTTCGGACCGGACTCTAGGCCTGTGACCTGAGGACAGACTGTAAACAAGCCATTCAAGTCAGTGTATTATAGGTAGGAGTTTATGATTTTCATTGCATGTTTATGCTCTTACTAATAAATTGCACAGAATTGACAAAAAAAAAAAGTGTATATGTAGACACACATCTTCACTAACCCTAAACTTTCCTGTCTTAAGTTTGAGTGCCATGTTGTGTACCCTACTTTTCTAATAATTAAGTCAAACAGGCCATAATGTCACACTGTAAAAAAAAAAAAAAAAAATCCTGTTGTTCTTATGGAAAAAACTGGCAGCTGCGGTTTCCAGAACAATACTGTAAAAAACACATCCAACTGTAAACATATTTACGGAGTAACATGTAGATTTAACATTTTAAACATGTAGATTTAACTGGTAAATGGACTGCACTTATTCAGTGCATTTTATACACCTTCATGGTGTCCAAAGCCACCAGGTCAATTCAGGGTTCAGTGTCTTCCATAGACACTATGAGCCAGGATTCGAACCACCAACCCTTTGGTTACTGGACAAGCCCCTCTACCAACCCATTCATTTACAATGTTTACCTTTTTATAACTTTTTTATTAAAAAAAAAAAAAAAAAAAAAAAAAAAGCAAATAGGCTGTTATTTCAACATTATGGTCTTTGCAATTTAAACAGCATCACATTCGTTTTCAATGTACAGTTTTATTTTCTAAAAACAATACAAAATACATCATTTCTACATACAAATCTGGTTTTGTTCACATACTCTTCCTGTAAAAATTACAGCTATATTTGATTTAATTGTTAACACGAAAATCTTTGCAAATAAACAACTTTGCATTGTATTGTCACTTACAGTTTTTTATGCTGCGATTTTACAACTTTTTGGTGTTAATTCTACAGTCATTTTTTTTACAGTGCATCTACTAATATACCCTGTAGGCTGTGATTCCATTAAACCATAATTCACAGGTATTTCTTTGATTTAAAAAAGAATGTTGGTCATGTCACACATACAGAAAGAGGAAATTCATCTCAGAGATTGTATGGAGCACTCAGTATATAATCAGATTTTGTCAGTAGTAATTGCACCCTGTGAGAGCTGATACAGTATTACTGGGTAGCATATTGATCCTACATTGTGCTCATATGAGAGAGAACTCATAACCTAATACACATAGACACAATGGAGCCAATACGCTCAGATGGTTCAACCCCCACCCCTGTTCCACTCTGGCACTTTGCAGGAGGGTCGTGATGTAACACTGTTTTCTCAGAAATTACAGTTTAGGGCACATATGAAAATTAGACTATCAATAGACTATACTAGTGAAAATGATGCATTAAATAACATAAATATTAAACTGAGCCCTATTTATAAAAGTTGTGGGTGATAAATATATGCCAGTGACTGCATGCTGTCCAATATGCATGCTTAAAATTGACAAACATCAAAGTATAAGTTTGTATGTATATACTACACACTTAATAACTGCAGATTTTGATTACTTTCCCTTGTTTTTTGTAGATCTTTGCAGGTAGAAACTGCCTGTAGCTGAACCCACAGGGGTTGTGGATCTTCATCTCGTCGCGGCCCAAAGTGGCCCCACCCGGTTTGAAAGCTGCAGGTTCCATCTCCCTCCAGCATGACGGTTGCTACCAGCGACCCTGCAGACGAAGCAGCTGCACATCCAGGTCAGCCTCATGACCAGTATGACCCAGAGCCAGACCACGAGTGCTGCGAGAGGGTCGTGATAAACATCTCGGGCTTGCGATTTGAGACGCAGCTCAAGACCCTCTCCCAGTTTCCAGAGACGCTGCTCGGGGACCCCAAAAAACGGATGAGGTATTTTGATCCTCTCCGGAATGAATACTTTTTTGATCGGAATCGACCAAGTTTTGACGCCATCCTGTATTATTACCAGTCAGGAGGCAGGCTACGCCGGCCTGTTAATGTCACGCTGGACATTTTTTCTGAGGAGATACGGTTTTATGAATTGGGTGAGGAGGCAATGGAGATCTTCAGAGAGGATGAGGGTTTCATAAAAGAAGAAGAGCGACCTCTGCCAGAGAACGAGTTTCAGAGACAAGTGTGGCTGCTGTTTGAGTACCCAGAGAGCTCAGGTCCTGCTCGAATCATTGCCATCATTTCAGTCATGGTGATTCTTATCTCTATTGTAAGCTTCTGTCTAGAGACACTGCCGGTTTTCCGAAATGACGAAGAAGAGATGTACAATTTTTTCCCTCCAACTTCCAACTCCACCTCTACTCCTTACAGTTCACCATATTTTACAGATCCTTTTTTCATTGTAGAGACCCTCTGCATCATCTGGTTTTCTTTTGAATTCCTTGTCAGGTTTTTTGCCTGTCCCAGCAAAGCGGGGTTTTTTGGCAACATCATGAACATTATTGATATTGTGGCAATCATCCCCTACTTCATTACTCTGGGCACAGAGCTCGCAGAAAGACCAGAGGACAGCCAAGCAGGTCAACAGGCTATGTCTCTGGCAATTCTCCGTGTCATCCGTCTAGTCAGAGTGTTTCGTATCTTCAAACTCTCACGTCATTCCAAGGGACTCCAGATCTTGGGCCAGACTCTGAAGGCCAGTATGCGTGAGCTGGGCCTCCTCATCTTTTTTCTATTTATTGGTGTGATCCTGTTCTCCAGTGCTGTCTACTTTGCAGAAGCAGATGAGCCACATTCTCAGTTCAGCAGCATTCCTGAGGCCTTTTGGTGGGCTGTGGTTTCCATGACCACCGTTGGCTATGGAGACATGGTACCAACCACCATCGGAGGAAAGATTGTGGGGTCTCTCTGTGCGATTGCCGGTGTACTGACAATTGCTCTGCCTGTACCTGTTATTGTATCAAACTTCAACTACTTCTACCACAGAGAGACGGAGGGTGAAGAACAGGCACAATATCTGAATATTCCAAGTATGCCTAAAGCTAGCTCAGCTGAGGATCTGAAGAAGAGTGGTCGTAGTGGCAGCGGATCCACTCTAAGCAAGTCTGACTATGTGGAGATCCAGGAGGCTGTGAACCATAGCACTGAGGACTTCAGACCAGAGAGCATGAAAACAGGAAACTGCACCCTGGCCAATACTAACTATGTAAACATCACTAAGATGCGTACAGATGTATAACGTAAACTCCTTAAGACTGCTAACGCCAGCTGGGGTCTTCAAGAGTTTGACTCCCTGTGTTGACCTACATAGGTCAGGTTGGAGTCCGAAGTATGCGAGTAAGGTTAACAAGGAGACACTATGAGGTCAATAGAGACCTTCAGTTCTTCTGAATGCTAAGGACTAGTCAGTGCATACCATAGAACTGCCATCCATCTTATTTGAGACAGTGTTAGTGTCATGCATGGAGTTACTCTTACCTATGTAATTGTAGTCATCCTGCTTGCAACAGTAGCCAAATAGTAGCTTAATAAGTAATAACCAATACTAACAGAACATAACGGGACCACTAGTTTCTGCCTTCCTGCTCAAACTGCCCTTAGAAGTTGTTTAATAACAATAACTTACAGTGGTGTAATTTATTTTGAAACGCAGCTTAACTTAACTTGTTAGAGATTAAAAATAGGCCATATTATGAGCATTCATGAAAAACTTTACTCTACTGCCGTAACTGCCAAGGTCCTGACTCAGAGAAAAACAGATTAACACTAACAAGAGTACAACTGTTTTGTTAGGAGCAACAGAAAGCGATAGAACTGCCAGTGAACTTTTGGCCAAACGGTCATTTGTTGCTTTCTCTGTTAGAGAAAAAACCCCATTCAAAGGACCTGAGTGAACAAGGATTGCTCCGGTGGCCTTCGCTCAGTATTATCAGTCTATGACAAGCTGTGGGCTCTGTAGAGACCTGACACCACTGTGCTGTACTCTCGGACCACAATAGCACACCACCTACTTTTTCCTGCCATTTTTTCATGAAGAAGCTCAAGTGGATTTACAGTAAAACACACTAGCCAAGACCCTGCCTTTTTTTTTTTTTTTTTTCTCTCTTTACTTCCAGCCAGAATGGCTAGCACATGAATGGGAAATCATGGAAATCTCTCTCTGAACAGAGTGAATGTTGTTATTTAGGTGCTGGTAAGTGTGCATTGTATTCACTGTTATTTATGTATGCTTCTGTAGTAATTGAATCAGCGTGTGCTTCACAACTTTCACAGGGAAAGTAGAACACCTATTGTACATTTTTACAGTTCGATCATGCATTTAGGAAGAACAACAGTGAAAATGATCTCTGCAGTTTTGGAGTGAGTGCCTGTTTCTCTCAATCCTTTAAGTGTCTCTTTGGCCACCACAAAACTGTAAGAAATGTCCAGTCACTGTTAATTTCAACACCACTGCCCAGCATTAATGTTGTCGTTTTCCACTTCAAAGCATTCCGTGTTTCTAGGGGTCGATTAATTGAGATTAATAGAGTGAGATATGATTTTTAATTCAACTTCTAATTAAATTTAAGGTTAATCGCAAGGAAATAACATAGCTTGACAGAAGACTGATGATGGCTTTTACGGTTTATAATCAAATAGGACAGAATCAAAGTGTAAACCACTGTGAAACCAGCAATACCAATTGGTAAAAGGCATTCCCAAATATTTTGGTCTAAATTGTTGAGGAGCCGTAATGAGATAGTTGTATATTGTGCTCTGTTTTGTTTTGGTTTTTTTTGTTAGCTTATTGCTTTTGATTTTCTGGAATGTTCTGTTTAAATTTGTGGTTTCTCTTTGCGTTTCGTTCACCTTTGAATTTGGTTCCAACTTATGTTCAGAATAAAGTCCATTCATTCATTCAAATTAAAATACAATGATTATAACAAGCTAAAAACAAAGGAATTTTACAGCATCATCTAATGTTATTGGGTCATCAAAGACAAATTAACTGCCCCTGCATATCTTAAGTTGTCATTCCATATATGCTTTTCTATGTAATGCAGGACAGAATGTTGTGGGATCTGCATTATATGTCATTCATCAGCCTTTTATCAAGCAAATGCTATTCTAGTGTTGTAGAGCTGCATGCCCTGTAAGTATTCATTGTAGCATGTAACCAAAAGAATGATACTTAGGAAGCAAAGTGACTTAAATAATCTTATATTTCCATAGTTACTGGTGCCAAGTGCAATATATGAAGGATTAGTGTAATGTTTAACTTCTACATCTTGCCAGTTGTTGAAATAATGTAAAGTTTGAAGATTTTACCCGGAGGAGGTCCCATGTGTGTCCCCGAGAGTTGGACTGAGAGTAAGGATAGGTTAAAGGATAAATGACATATAAGTGAGGTGACTCCAGTGTAAGGATTTGTGAAGTAAAACACAGATTTGAAGTAGGGTCAAGCTCTTCTTCACTATATGGTCACTGTAGTGTGGTGTAGCCACACAGCACTAACTGTGTCTCTCTTGAAAGCACAACAGCTGCTATTTGCTGGTATTACAGTGAGTGCACGGGGGTTTAAACAGCTGGTCAGTCAGACTTTTTGCTCAGCCAAGTGCATCATATTCCTCCAAGGAACAGTCTGAGTGCCCCTACCTCTGATATATAGGTCCATCATGCTCAGTGTGTAGTATTTCCTATGCATGTCTGTGTGTGTGTGAAGGTGAGTGAAAAAAAAGGGAGACACAAAGACACCCAGAGAGAAATAGAGAGCTTTTAGAGACACACTAGTCGTGTAGTGTGTATAGCTCTTATTGACAACTTATTAGTGAAACACTGCTCTTTTCAACTTTGGGCCAAAATGACTATGGTGCTCTTTGCATTCAGTTCCATCTTAATACACTGTTTACAACCTGTGTACAGTATACTGTTTATCCAGTAATGTATGTTTAAAAAATAAGGCAAAGAAAATAAGTGTTTCTACTAAAAGGAATGTCCTGCCAGGTTCACTACAGGCTCTATGACTAGGTCAGGTGCTGATTTATGTGATGACACAGCATGGCAGAAATAAACTACAGCACGAGCCAGGGACCACGACTGGGAATGTAAAAGAGGAAATGAAACAAAGCAAGAGGGAAAGTTTGGAAGGAAAGTGTTATGATTCAATTTAGATAAACACTGCCCACACCCTTTGCTTTTTACATGTGCTTTCCTCAGAGCAACTGTGCTGAAACACCTACTGTACAGTATGTGCATTTATGTGCCCTGAAATCTTTGTCTGAACTGCCGTCTTTTCCACACTTGTTATCAAGCACACTTTTGATGTGATGCTGCCGTGATCTCTGTCAGGACAGATATTATCTTGGATAGATCAACCCAACAGCACATAAGGATCTCTGAACCAAGGAAATACATCTTTGGTGTATATCAGTACACAGAGGACACTTACATAGAAGCATACGTAACTGTTAGTACTTAATGACATGTACACACACTGCCTGTGAACAGAAAACACTTTCAGGAGAGACATTCTGAGGTTCTACCGTGTTTCAGAGCCACAGAGTGAATGGACTTAAACCCACTGCCGGTGGTGAAAACATGTAGCCATGTAAACAATGTATGTAACAATTACAGCTGCTTTTAATGATGTCTTAAAATGCCTAAAGCTTCAGCTTTAAAAATAGCTTCTGCCATGTTCAGATTCCTGTGTAGCAGGGAATCTACTGTAAGTGTATGCTTGTTGAATTAACCCAAGACTCAAAGTTGTATTGTATGTGAATTATTGCCGATGTTTGGTATTCTGCTGGGACTAAGGATGGAAATACAGTAAATAATTTATAATGATATATATATATATATATATATATACTTTTTATGAAAACAATAACTTTGTTGTCTGATCAAACACTGTATAATTATTCCATTTGGCTTTTCCACTGTTTTGTTCTTTGGATGTCATTATTGGCTCATCTTGGAGCCACACAATGCAGGGGCTGAGGTTTGACTAATTCACACATACAAACCTTGCTCAAACACCCTCTGTTTGTACTGTCTTCATACATTCATTCATTTTTTGAACCCGCTTTATCCTCACTAGGGTCACGAGGGTCACTTGGAGCATAGCCCAGCTACTAATGGGCAAAGGCGGGGTACACCCTGGACATGTCGCCAGTTCATCGTAGGGCTGACATATAGAGAAAAAACAATCACTCTCACATTCAATTTAGATACGTACAGTATTTATCTCTAGCCAACAACCTCCACTTACCCTTCAAACTGTGCATGTATGTGCTTTAGATAACCCTCAGCTTCTGTATCCCTGTCTGTACTCATGGTGGTCTGTACTCAGTGTGTCTGTTTAAACCTGCTGTCTTTTTTACTGTACGGAACACAAGCAACAATCCATTACTACACACAAATATCGAAGTGATGGTTTGCCATATCCTTCATCAGGATTTCTATGATAGTGTACTGATATAATAGAGAACAGCTATTGAGAGACAAATGCGTCATTCAAACTAATTGTGAATAAAATGCTCTTGATGATAATACAATAATAATATCCTTATCATAACCTTCCAGTTGTGTCTTTCTTGTGTGATGTATAATACAGAAAATGAATGCGTGTCTATAAGAGGTTTTCAATGTTTGTTTGGTTTTTTTCCCAAAATGAACAAAATCGTTTCTGACAGCTTAAAAGAGGTTTTCTGTTCTGGATATACAGAATAGATAGGAAAACGATGTTTCAGATGTTAAATCACTGGTCCATGCTCTCATAAACCCCCTATAATACTGTACAGCATCTGTAAAATCATGTCAAAGTCACTCAAGCATATTGTATGCAACATAACAAAGACAATAAGGGTAAAACAATACCTAAAAGTTCCATATACAGTATAAATTGATTAAAGTATCACTGTGGTAGCAATCTACTGCTGGCTGCTCTGACGTCCATTTCAGAAGGTATATTTGACTATCAACCTTCACCTCTTCAGTGGTTTCGTGTCTCGCTTCTCCTCCTAAGTGAATCTTATGCTCTCTGTGGTTTACTGAGAAAGCAAAGTGGTCTATTTATAAAACCATCGGGAATGAAAGTGAGGCTGAGAGAGTTAGATAGAGAGAGAGGAAAGGAAAACACTCTTGACTCTCAGTTCAACATGGAGTGGGACAAGTACAAACATTTTCAATATCAGCACTAGTTTGTAGCGTCTGACACTTCCCAGTCGCTGGAAGTGTTTGCCTCTTCTCTCGCCATTTTTCACGTCTGTTCTTGCTCTTGCTGATTTAACCTATTCCCACTCTCTCTCTCTCTCTCTCTCTCTCTCTCTCTCTCTCTCTCTCTCTCTCTCTCTCTCTCTCTCTCTATCATTTGCCCTTCTCACATTTCAATTCCCACACATTTTCTCTCAGATCCATCTCTGTACCTCTGCCTCTAAGTACCAGCGTTGTAATGCATAGTTGATGATCTGACTCTGAGAGTGTAATGCTCCCTCTGGCCATCTCCGTTGACTAGATTCCCATATGTCAGTTAAGGACAGTATCCAAGCAGCTTTCCAAATAACTGATGGGTATTGATCGACTGATTGCTGTTTGATTAGCTATGTATTAAGGCAGCATTGGACAAGTCCTCCTTAAGCCAGACAGACAGGAAGTAAACCACCTATACTGCAATTTTTTTTGTTTATCCAGTCTACAGGCTGTGTCTTACATGTTGTTATTCTATTTTCACACCCCAACTTAGGCTTTGCTTTTATAGCTAAGGCTCAGTATATGATTTAAAGTTGTCATAAGAAAATGAATCACCTATATCTCCAGTTAAGATTCACCCACCCATTTTTTTTCTTTTGAGGCCTGTCATTTTGATGGATACAGCGCACTTGTATTTGTATGTTGCGTGAGGCAATACCCGATAGACTAAGTGAATGCCTCGCATGTTACGAACATTTGCCCATTCCAGTAGGTCTGATTTATAACCTAATACACATCCCAGTTAATGGCCTGTCAACTGGTGCTTTCTTTATGGCAGACCAGGTTCCATTGGGGAAACCTGTGCCTGCTCTGTGAACATGTGCACATATGTTTGTGGAGGAGGGGAAGCTTTTTTTTTTTTTTTTCATCATTCCTGTTGGAGGAAGCCCCCTACCTGCTCTATATATAGCACACTCTGCAGGTTTCCTTTGTATTCGTGGGGATTGCCTCCTGCCTGTTTTGACATATATAGCACAGAATATATTTATTAGAAAAGAGGATGGTCGAGGTTTTTTGTCAAAGGAGATGCATTAAAACCCAAGACGGACATTAAAAAAATATAATGAACATGCTTTATTTATTATTTATTCATTTATTTTTATGTATGCATGTATGCATATATGTATTTGTTTATATATTCATTTCAGGGGGCAAACAAAGACATGTATGATGCATGGTCTCAACAGGGCGTGGATGATGGAGGGCATAGAGTAGGAGCAGGGTTAAATTTTAGAGAGAGACAGATTGTTGATGTATGAGAAAAAAAGAAGGATGCTACTGGGGAGCTCCAGTCTGTCAATGTATTTAATGAGTGCAATTGATTTACGGGATTGACCTACATTCTGCGTGTACCTCTCTGTCATATACGTTTGCTCCCAACCGCAGCACTGAGAGGATCTTTAATAAGGTCTCGGCCCTTAAAATTGATAAACAGGATAGACGTTTTGATATAAAGCTCCCAGGTCTGATAAGAAATATATACAGTAAAGTGAAAAACACTCATAAAATCAGGATGATAAACAGACTTACTTTAAATCAGAGGCTTGTACACACAGTACGTTGCAGCTGTATATTTTGTCATTTATAACAGATGCTGTGGAGTATCACAAGCTGTTGACCTAGTAATCCAGTAAAGGGATCTGCAAGTGAAGCAGTGTTTTCCTTCTTTCTTTACGGGATATTTCTAATTTTGTTGTTAAAGAAAAGCAAGTCTCAAATGCTGAGAGAAAGGAGTACCTGTTTTTTATAAGAAGTGTATTTGACAAACATGACATATCTTTGAAAATTGAAAAAAAGCCTAAAGATGTCTGAAAACAGCACTGTTTCATGAGGGTATTAAAAAGATGGGCTGTCAGTAATAATACATCACAATGAGAACACACACATGCAGAAAATTCACACTAATTTTAATAAAAACAAAGACTGATGGCAGAGGAAAGATGGGTTCCCTAAAGGTGATGGGTTTTATGTACCAATTGAATCATTAAATAACTCCATCAAAAGCGTTTAACTCATTTCTCAGTTCATTCAATCCGTCACTGTGAGTTTATCTGCCACCTAGTGTCCAATAGGAAGCATCACAAAGCCTCTAATGGATTAAATTAAATCATTCATGTCTAAATATTCATGAACTGAGCTTTAGGCTTCTGATATTTGTTAAAATATGTGTCTGATTAATACAAAAACATGTAAATAATACTTGTCATGTTCTCCTGGTGGTGGTTAACCCCTCAATCACATCTGAAAAGAGCCGGGGTCAAACTATGCAGAGTTTGGCCTGAAACAACTCTTTATAATGTCAGAGCAAGTAACAAAAGTACTTTTTTTGTGTCTTTTCCTTGTGTTTTAATTTAAAAAAAATAATAATAATAAAAATCAGGCTGTAACCAAACTTAACCCATAAAAACCCAGTGATACTTGTGTGGTAATTCACAAGTTAATTTTTCCCTCTATTTAACATTTCTTAAGTGATCTATCACCATTTATCATAATATTATCCTCTGTATTTTGTATTTTTTCAGTGAAAATTAGGTATTTTCCTATATTTGATTTATTGATCATGTGCTTGAATCATCATGCTGACATTACATTTGAGTGTTATTATATCAAAAACAGAGAAAAGTGACTTTTTCAGTAAAGTATACGATTAACTGAAACGTGTGCGTAACCCATATAGACCCAGTGCAACTTTTGTGGTAGTTCCCAAATAAATTCCCTATATTTAGCCTTTCTTAAGTGATTTATCATCAATAATTGTAATATTATCTTCCTTATTTTGCATTTGCTCAGTGTAAACCATACATTTTCCTGCGTTTAATTTACTGATCATGTAAATGTTCATTAAAGCTCAGAGGAAAGTTGAGGGTTTTTATATCAAAAACAGAGAAAACTCAAGAAAAAGTGACTTTTTCCAGCAAAGAAATCAATAAACGAACATAAAAACAAGTATCTCCATCCACTGTCATTGACCAAACTCCATGGGTTTTACTGGTGAATCATTGTTGTAGAAGGTGTGTTTCCAAGTTCACTACAGAGCCTCTGAACATTTAAACGGGTCATATCTGATGAACATGAAAAGATGACAAACTGCATTTTACACCAGTTATTTACATGGATTGATAGAATTAGTGGATCTACAGATATTAAACATTAATGGTGGATGTTTGGATCTTTATGGGTTAACTTGTAAGACCAAAAGTAATAGTCAACATCTATACCTGAGCCACTTCATAAAAAAAAAAAAAAAAAAACACTAAATGTCAATTCTGCATAATTCACTGCTTGTTTGTGCATTCTACAAAACTATAAGTGCAACGTCAGTTGTTGCAGTGAGCAAACAAGAAGATGATACCCATTTCCCCTTCTCCTTTCTGTACCTCCACCCACTCATTCCTCACAGACATGATATGGGGTCTTAAAATATCCCACCCACATAAATAATTCATAAACTCCAAACCATGTTCTACAATTCTTGCCAGCGTCTATATTTTTTTTTCCTTTTTTTTATTCCTCACTCCCTCACTCCTCTGTCCCTTTTGGTTTTCTGTGCCTGTTCAGTGTGTCTTCAAACAGCTTTACTGTATAAGGGTTTTGTTTACAGTTTTATAAATGTTGCAGCATTACAGACACGCACAGACACTTCTTACATGCACAGCCTACTTACTTACATACTTAGTGTATTGGTCAAGTATATTTCAAGGATTGACTGCATAATGGAGTGGTGATTGGAGAGCATTAGCAGACACTATGTACTTAGCTTTAGTAATTGTATCTCAACATCAAGGACAATATATTTTCATAATGCTCATACGCTTTCCTTTCAAGTGCAGAGATTTATTTTCTTATTTAAGATAAGCATTGCACTCATCTTCAATGGGTCTGATAGAACATTTGTGCGCCTGCCAGAGAGTAGTGCATTTTTTTCATTCATCCGGTTTTATCATTCAACACTAATCATCCCCAAGCAGGGTTCAGATCAGGTCGTCACACAAAGTGATCGTTATGTACTGGGTTCACCCTATACGGCATATCTAACAAGAGGCTTCACTGAACAGGCAGGATCTTCCCTTCCACTCCTTAGTCTTCGCATCTACCCAACCCTACACTATTTGACATATTTTTGTGACTCTAATGAGAACCGAAAGCAGAACAGAGCGTTGGCACGGTTAATTTTGAGTGAGCAGAGAGCAAGAGACCAGGCCTGCTGAGACACGCAGTCTGGGCTTCCTAGAAGATAGCGCTCTACTCATGAATATGGATGGAGACTGAATAAAAACCCAAACAAGAGATGCACTGGAAAAAATCTAAATCTTACCAAGTGTATTTTTTGCATTTTTAGTCAAAATATCTCTTCTCACTTAAAATAAGACATAATGACCTAAAGAGTAACTTTTCAGTGACATGTAAGAACTTATTTTTAGGTAATAGATCTTGACAATCTTATTTCAAGAAATCTTACCAAGATAATTTAAATTTGTTCCATTGGCAGATTTTTTTTGCTCGAATTTAGCAAAACAAACAAACAAACAAACAAACAAAACAAATCTTGAATTAAGCACAAAAAAAAAATCTGCCAATGGAACAAATTTAAATTATCTTGGTAAGATTTCTTGAAATAAGATTTTCAAGATCTATTGTCTAAAAATAAGTTCTTATATCTCACTGAAAAGTTACTCTTTAGGTGATTATGTCTTATTTTAACCTCCCCAGGAAATGTCAGCGAAGTACAAGCTTTTTTGTTTTTTATTAAATAAGTGTTTATATTGGAAACATCATGATGCAACAGTTTTTTCAGATGCAGTTTTTAAAATTTTTATGGAATGTCCTTTGTGGTGGACAGTTTTCTTTTCTTTTCTTTTTTTTTTGTATAAAGTTGTGAAACTCTTGTCCACATATGTGGACAGTGGGTCTGTGGAGGTTAAGTGTGATGAGATATTTTGACTAAAAATGAGAAAAATACACTTGGTAAAATGTTGATTTTTGCAGTGTATATGTGACTGTGCAGTCTGGAAATGAATAAAGCAATAAGATAAGTACATAATGTCACTCACCTTACCCAGACACTATGGTCACCCCAAAACTATCTTCAAGGTACAGTCCACATATTAATTAACCCATAAAGACCCCGTGCTCCTTTTGTGGCAGTTCCCAGATGAATTTTCCTTTCTATTTAACCTTTCTTAAATGATTTATCACCATTTATTGTAATATTATCCTCTGTATTTAGCATTTTTTCCAATTAAAATCAGGTATTTTCCTATATTTAACTCACTGATCATGTAGATGTTCATAAAAGCTCAGGTTAATTTTGATTATCATGGTTGTTCATTCAAATATATTTAAATTAGTATTATTTGTTTGTAAAGGCTGGAAAAAGCAGCAGATATGTTTGTTAAAATAGGTCAGTATTTTGTTTTGTTTATATATGTTGTTTATGTTTATGTTGATAGATAGATAGATAGATAGATAGATAGATAGATAGATAGATAGATAGATAGATAGATAGATAGATAGATAGATAGATAGATAGATAGATAGATAGATAGATAGATAGATAGATAGATAGATAGATAGATAGATAGATAGATGGATGGATGGATGGATGGATGGATGGATGGATGGATGGATGGATGGATGGATGGATGGATGGATGGATGGATAGATAGATAGATAGATAGATAGATAGATAGATAGATAGATAGATAGATAGATAGATAGATAGATAGATAGATAGATAGATAGATAGATAGATAGATAGATAGATAGATAGATAGATAGATAGATAGATAGATAGATAGATAGATAGATAGATAGATAGATAGATAGATAGATAGATACTTTATTGATCCTTTGTAGGAAATTGTTTGTTACAACAGCAGCAGTACAAACAGTACAAGAAAAAAAAATGCATTTGGCAGATGCTTTTTTTCCAAAGCGACTTACAGGGGAAAACCAATCAAATCACTCAATCAATCAAATTTTATTTATATAGCGTTAAGTAAGTTATCTCATGACACTTTATATAGAGAGTTGGTCAAAACCAGACTCTAAGCCAATTTACATATACTGTGCCTATTGTCTGGTATTTGATCTTTGGTTTGTATTTATGGTGTCTTATAAGCCCATGTAAGGGCTGGGCATGTCTGTATGCAAGACACAATAAAGACACAATAATAAAAACATTCATTCATTCATAATATCAGAAACAGAGAAAAATGAAGAAAATGTGACTTTTTCAACAAAATCTATCATTAATTGAACATAAACCAAGTGTCTCCATCCACTGTCATTGAGCCAATTCCATGGGTTTTACTGGTGAATCAATGTTGTAGAAGATGACGGTGTTTCCATGTTCACTACGGAGCCTCTGAACGTCCAAATGGGTCATATCTGATGTCCATGAAAAGATGACAAAGTGTATTTTACATGAATTATTTACATATATTGATATTGATAGGGTTTGTGGATCAACAGACAGGCTATTAAACATTTTAGGTCAATAGATGGTATTGTTCACCAGTGGCTGTTTGGGTCTTTATGGATTAAAGATTATAATGAAAAGCTAAATGTGCTGCTTTCTTTATTTTAGCTTCTAGAATAGAATAGAATAGAATAGAATAGAATAGAATAGAATAGAATAGAATATGTCTTTATTGCTACTGTTACAGCAACAATGAAAATAAGTTTAGCAGCTCTTTTTCTGTCTAAAATCAGATTCTTAAAGTGCAAAAATAGACTATATAAAACTATCAGCTGGTATTCCACATATTTACTCCATGTCTATTTGACCTCTGAGTCAAGTAAAGTCCTGGAGTGTGAATGAGGATGGATCCCACATGCAGTCCCATGTGAAACCTGCAGAGGGAAGCCTGCTCCACTGTCATGAATCTGATCCAGAGAAAGTCAGTACTCAGACGGTGACGTCTCCTTCCCAGTCTGAGGGTCCACAGATCAACCAGTGGAAGCGTCTACACCACATAAATGCATATTAGTGGTTGTTCTGGTAGGTTTACATGACGTTCTGCAATGCATTAAACCAAAGTTATTTGACCACATGGGAGTGTATGACTACTAAACACTAAAAACACAGTGTGGGATTTAATTATAGTATGTAAACATCAACAAGTTGGATAGAAAAGGAGAAAAGGCTGTATAAGGCCCTCTAAAAACTGAGGTGAGGTTGAGAAACTTTTGGATTTGTGCAGTCAAGGGAGTAGAACACACCCTCCTGAGGTTAGACCAGCCTTTTATTTGTTAATCTCTCTCTCTCTCTCTCTCTCTCTCTCTCTCTCTCTCTCTCTCTCTCTCTCTCTCTCTCTCTCTCTCTCTCTGATAAGGCAAGTCAAGCTTTGGTTTGAGGACGAAAAAACAGGGATTTTGCAAGCGGAGAATTGGCCAAATTAAACGTAATCATGTTGTTGTTATATCACTATCACATCTGGCCGCTGGGTGCTTGGCCGGAGCACCTCTGCCGTGGATGCTGTCGGTGCGGTCAGTCCGGGGGTGACAGGGCGCGCGTTTTGGTCCGTGGATCCGGTGCGCACTAACCATGACTCCGGGACTGCCCGGAGCGCCAAACTTTCTCCAAGTTTGTTGGATCATGGCTGTATTGAAGGTGAGCAGTTTTCTTTTCTAACATCTTCAAACAAATGCCACAGGTGTGTGTCTATGTGCGTGTGTGTGTGTGTGTGTGTGTGTGTGTGTGTGTGTGTGTGTGTGTGTGTGTGTGTGCGTACATGGAATCTGACAACCAGCTGTTGCGCAGCGCTCTACAGTTAAGAAATCACTGCTGTTCTTGTCTGAAATTCTAAATATAGACAGAAACTGAAAACTTTCTTGTTACAACTCACTCTTGTAGACTATTTTAAAAGCATATTGGTGTTTATATATATATATATATATATATATATATATATATATATATATATATATATATATATATAGATATAGATATATATATATATATATATATATATATATATATTCGTAGATGTTATGGGTGATTCTTTTAGCTGCGTCTTTGAAATCACCTTAATCCTCTATTAATGTTATTTTTATTGATGTCAAGTCACTCAGAGGTCTTTATGTATGAAAAACAGTAGCCTGTTTGTTTACATGATGCAGTTATGTTAAAAGCAGATGTGAGGGTTGGTTCAATGTGCAGGGTGTATTATGGTCTGGTTGTTGTGCGTCTCCTGATAGTGAGTCGGACCAGATGGTCATACTGTGATTGTCTGGATGTAGCGCAAAAAGGCTTCCAAACAAAAAAAAAAAAAAAAAAGAAAAAAAAAATCATGTCATTTTTCTATAATTGAGACGGGCTTAATCCTCACTGTGGAAAAGGAATGCCAGTGTGAGAGAGTAGAGGCAGGGGGGAGGGCATCATGGGTAAAGTGGCAGTAGGGATAACAGGACACTGGTTTTACTTTAATATTAGACCATAATACCCTAGCTGAACTTTTGGTCACCCTGTCTTAATATGTCAATTTAGTTTGAGCTCCAAAAATTCTTAGTCAATTAGAAGTCATCTGCAAAATACAGACATTAAAAGTACAAGTACTGTTTTAGTCATAAGTGTACAGATTTGTGTTCAACTGACCAAGTATATTTGACCACTGAACTCAAGTATATTTAGTCACATACAATATATGTTTGACTGAAATAATGGACCTGAAGACAAGATTTTGGCATTTTTACTTAAAAAGATAAAATTTTGTATGTTATCAAAACAGTTGCCACACATTTTCTGTCCATTAACTCAACTCTTTACCGCCTAAGACCCAGGAAATGTCAGCAAAGTACAGGCTTTTTTAGTTTTTTATTAAATAAGTGCCTATATTGGAAACATCATGATGCAACAGTTTTTTTAGATGCAGTTTTTAAAATTTTTATGGAATGTCCTTTGTGGAGGACATTTTTCTTTTTTTTCTTTTTTTTTTTTGATAAAGTTGTGAAACTCTTGTCTACAAATGTGGACAGAAAACCCATAGCTGGGTCATAGGAGGTTAATGTACAAATACTGGCAGTGTTGAAGCCAAAATGACAGAATTACAGGTATGTCAAACTTTACTTAGTGTAAAGATGCTTTCTCACACACTTAATACTGAAGTACAGCGGCATGGCTACACATCATCTTCTAACATGCCTGACTGCATCTTGTTATGATGTGTTGTTTTATATCCACTCTTTTGAGGTCATTTATAGCTTTAGGAACTAGTGCACCTGTGTATGAGTGATGTAGTTTGTCCTCTTATTGTTGTATACACCAACACCAAACAACATATGGCACAAAATCTCAATTTCATATAATCTTCTGTTTACAGCTCATTGACTAAAGTAAATGATATAATAATCATAAATAATCCTGTCCCCAAAATTCTGCTAATCTGGTCATCTGCATGAACGACTGTGATTTGGGCCTTTTTTTGGAAACACATTTTGCTTTTTTTTTTTTTTTTTCCCACATCTAAATGCTCTAAAGGAAGTTTTTAATTTATTAAGTAGTGATTTTGGCTGTTGTTGCTACTTTGTGTATATATGTGTGCGTATGTGTGTAAGTGTGTGTTGTCAAAAGGCCAGAGGAGGATTTTGGCCTCAGCTGCTGTGCACAGGGACTTGGCTGGAAGCCTGCAGACACATGCCCGTGTCAACATCAGCAGCTTACTTCTCATGAATGCCTTGCAGAATCTGCACGTAGACCACAAATCTGCTCCAGACAAGCATACATATGAGACAACATAACCAAAAATGGCTTTTTTAAATAAACACATATCAGCACCACAGTCATGTTGGAGAAAATGTGGGGATATGAATGTAGACTATTTTCATGTATTTTGGTTTTGTCCTAAAATCATATATTTTTGGGAGAATGTTCACCAGGTAGTTACTAAAATTCTGGGCTATAATGTACCCAAGTCAAGTGTACTATTTTATCTGGGCAATATGTCTGGCAATGTTGTATTAAAAGAGGACACACTGTAAAAATTAAAATCTTTCCAAGAGTATTTTTTGCAATTCTAGTCAAAATATCTCATCACACTTACAATAAAACATAATCACCTAAAGAGTAACTTTTCAGTGAGATATAAGAACTTATTTTTAGATAATAGATCTTGAAAATCTTATTTCAAGAAATCTTACCAAGATAATTTTAATTTGTTGCATTTGCAGATTTTTTTTTTTTTTTTTTTTTGCTTGATTCAAGATTTATTTATTTATTTTTTTCTTAATTTGTGCAAAAAAAATCTGGCAATGGAACAGGTGAAAATTATCTTGGTAAGATTTCTTGAAATAAGATTTTCAGGATCTATTGTCTAAAAATAAGTTCTTATATCTCACTGAAAAGTTACTCTGTAGGTGATTATGTCTTATTTTAAGTGTGACGAGATATTTTGACTTGAAATAAGAAAAATACACTTTGTAAGATTTTGATTTTTTCCAGTGAATCACAAGAACATGGTAAAAAGCAGATCCACCAACACAGCACGACTGGTAAAAAATTGTGAGTGAGATGTATGTAATGGAATTGTTCATAAGATAAGGACTCAAGAAGAACAATGCTGAGAAAAGTGGGAGAAATCCTCTGTTTATACAATGACAGGATAAGGATGATCTTATTGATAGCAACACTGGAGCAAACTGTAGACACATGGCAATCCACTACGTTCTTTTTCTTTTGAGGTTTGTATTTCTTTTTATTTTTTTTCTTCCTTCTGTATGTCCATATCTGCTAAATGTTCTTAAAAAAGAAACAATAAAAAGAAAGTGTTTAAAAAGACTCTTTTGAAGCTTATGAAATATTTCAACTATCATTAATTCAGTGTGATAGCTCTGATCTAAGATTTTTTTTTTTTTTTTAAGAAGCGTCATTAAGTAAATTCATGTTGTTTCTCTGCAAAGTTAAGACTAATTGAGCATTTATTAGACAATAACAGGAAAAGGCAAAGACAGGGTGAATGACAGGCAGGAAAAGGTTCAGAAAACCATCACCCATACAATAACTTACTTCACCGTGAAGTCTCTGAATTTACCCACACTAATACACACAGCACCTAGCATTAGCAATTAGCATTACTGCAAGACTGATGGTTTTCATAGTACACATAAGGAGCAGTGAGCTGCTGTTGAAGGCACTTACAGACCAACTCCAGATCTTCATTATAGCATCATGGTCAAGGTTAGTGAATCTAAGAACTTACCTCCAGTCGCGGAAAAAATGATTAGACCAGCCTTGTTTTCTTCAATTTCTCGTTCATTTTAATGCCTGATAAAACTAAAGATACATTTCTTTGGACAAATATAATGATAACAACAAAAACAGATCATAAGAGTTTAATTTCAGAGCTGATATCTACCCATTTTCCATGTTTTCTTGATAATAACCAAAATCACTGAAGTGATTCAGTGACTCATACATCAATAGCTCTGGCATTGTACTGCCAAAAACAGTGCTTTTAGGCATTCCATGTTTTCTTTTCTGTCTGTGTTAGTCACATGATACACACTGGAGTTATTACTTGATTACACTGTAAAACAAAATCTGTAATTTAACAGAATTTTCACTGTTTATTTTACAGATTTTTCCTGTATTTTCAAGATGCAGGAAAATATCAATGAAATTACAAAAATAGACTGATTTTACACGTCAAATGTAAAATAACATGAAAAAACTAACTGTGAATAACCATGAAGTTAAAAATTTTTTTAAAGAATTTTTTTTTTTTTCACAGAAAAATACAGTTAAAATACATTTACAAATGTATCGTAATTTCACAAATATTTATTTTCTATTTATGAGGTTACACTGTTAATTTAAAGTTTAATACTGTAAAAAAAAATAGTAAAATGAGGCAAAATTACTGACAATTAACCATAAAAGAAGTATTTGTTCTGTAAGTTTAACAAAACTTGTTTGTTAATTGACAAATATCTTGTGTAATTATGGGAGCTTTCACAACAAAAATGATCAATAAATGTATTTTTGTGAATGTATAACATGTATAAGCACTGATAAACTGTCAAAATACAGTTTTTATCAGTGGATTGTACAACTTAGTCTCATTGAAAATTATTTATATATATATATATATATATATATATATATATATATATATATATATATATATATATATACATACACACACACACATATATATATATATATATATATGTGTGTGTGTGTGTGTGTGTGTGTGTAGGTGTGTGTGTGTGTAGGTGTGTGTGTGTGTGTATATATATATATATATACAAACACATACATACATATATATATAGATATAGATATATAATTTATTTATTTATAGGTAATTTGATTGTTTTAATACATGAAAATATTCTTTATTAAACACTGAAAAGTCAAAAAAAAAGTGCAAAATCTCATGTAAAGTTAGGGCAAAAAACTGTATTTTAATTATGGAAAATTACTGTATTTTTATGAGATGGTTATTTTCTGTTATTTAACAGTATTTTTTCGGCACCCCTGCTGCCGGAATATTGCCGGGTTTTTTTATGTTGTTGTTTTTTTTGTTTTTTTTTTTCGGTGTACATAACCATTGTTTCTGATGACTTTTGATGGTCTAATATTTTTTTTCCGCACGTGTGTCTGTATTAAACCAGAGAGGCAAACTGGTAAAAAACACAGAAAGGATCTGGTTCGACCAAGAATCAAACTTGGACCTTGTTGTGAGGCCGAAGTGTAAAATACTACCTCCACGCCCCCACCCTTGAGCATCTGAGCTAATGTTGTACATGGTGTAGGTGGATGCCACTATATTACCACAGTTCATTATTAATCTTAATAAATTTCCATAAGTTATGGGACCCCTTAGTTTTGTATTTTGATAGGCTCAACACCCTCCCTGTAGCATCATATACCCTGTAAGCCAGAAACAATGCGTAAAAGTGTCCTTATTTGTTCACCACCCACACCCCCACCTTTTTTTTTTTGGGTCATGTTCAATGGCAGTTTGTGGGAAGGGTGGGACGGAGGGGATTCGGTTGGTTAAACTAAGAAAAATAATTCAAGACATTGTATCTAAAATGCATCATATATTGTTTTTTCTTTCTTGAATAATAATAATAATAATAATAATAATAATAATAATAATAATAATAATAATAATAATAATAATAATAATAATAATAATAATAAATACAAATAATAATAATCTTAATAATGTTAGCCTAATTAAAGCTGCAGGAGCCATTAGTTGAGGAATTAATCACCAGAATTGGAAAATAAACATTTACTTGTGCAGCTCTATTATCTTGGTCCAAAACAAAAGACTAAATATTATATAGATAGACATTGTTTCATACTGATGTGGAAACAGAAACCACTTTTTCAAGCTTCAACGTCGAGCCACAGAGCAGAGCAGAACAGTCACGTCTCACTGAGTGTGAACATCTCCTGGTAGCTACAGCTGTCAGTCATGTATTTAACCATCTGCCTTCCTTAAAATGCCTCTGATACATCTTAGAGAAGATTTTTAGAATTCTTTCTTTCCTCTCAGACCTCTTTATTTCAAGGAAAGTTTGCTTCAAACTAAAGAAAAAATGCAGCAAACACAATGCTGCAATTAGTTTTCTCATAGGACAGATAAAATACAAAATAGATTTGTATTAGAACAGAACTTTTGTTTGAGAATGTGTGTGTGTGTGTGTGTGTGTGTGTGTGGGGGGGGGGGGGGGGGGTAAGCCTTATTTTTTTAGGTTATCATGTGTGATCACCCCCCTGTTTGTTTGTCAGTAAGACTGTGCAAAAATTACACCAGAAGGCTAGAAGAAGGACCAAAAATAAACCCCTTGAATTCTGGAACAGACATTTCAATAGAGGAGTTGTTTTATTTAACACTGGAGAGTTCCAGTTGTATTTCAAATGATAACAGCCACTTAAATAAGCAATAAATTATAATAAAGTGGTAACTGGCACCATCTGACAAAAAGTAGAAGAATATAAGTCATAATTTGTATTTGTGGTTTTACCATGTTGAATAAGTAGAGTGGACTGTTCCAGTTTATTCTGCAGGCACTATTCTCCAAGGGTGATCTATGTTTTAGAGAGCATCAGCACTATTTGGTTTTCAAAATCAAAAACATTTATAAGAAATATATCTATATATCTATTTATAGCATCGTATGGCACACACACACACACACACTTACACACTTATCAACTCTTTCACTGACACAACACAACCATACTGTACAGTGTTTCCAGATACAACTATCACACACTCAGGATCAGTGAGGTTCTATTTTGCATCTATTTTTAGCCTTTTAATGAGAAGCAGCATTTGGCTCCAGTTGTGTGAACTACATTACCAAATGGATATTTGTAATTCACATTTCGTAAGTGATTTAAAAGCTCAGGAGAGAGTGTTAAGGATGGGGATATGATATTCCAAAAATTTGTAATTTGGATAATAGATGTTTGACAACCGTATTTAATACTTTTCTGTGTAACTGTGAGGGTTGTTTGCTCAGAAATGCTCAGTGTAAGTGATGCTAATGTGTGCTTTTACGCATTTGTGAAAGTATGACTTATGTGTGACTCCCATTAAAAAAAATGGAACCAGCTTTAACCCATAAAGACCCAAACAAAACAAAACCATCTACTAATATTAAATGTTTTATACCTGTTGATCCACTAATCCTATCAATACATGTAAATAATTGGTGTAAAATGCAGTTTATCAACATTTCATGGTCATCAGATATGACCCATTTGGACGTTCAGAGGCTCCGTCATTACCGTGGAAACGCTGTCATCTTCCACAACATTGATTCACCAGTAAAACCCATGGACTTGGATCAGTGACAGTGGATGGAGATACTTGGTTTATGTTCAATTAATGATAGATTTTGTTGAAAAAGTCACATTTTCTTCATTTTGATGGAGATGCTTGTTTTATGTTCAGTTTCATCAGTTTTCTCTGTTTTTGATATAATAATGTTCTACTTTAACCTGAGCTTTTATGAACATCCACATGATCAGTAAATTAAATATAGGAAGATATATGATGCTCACTGAAAAAAATGCAAAATACAGAGGATAATGTCATAATAAATGGTGATAAATCACTCAAGAGAAGTTAAATATAGAGAAAAAAATATTTTGTAATGGGCTTAAAAGTAGCACTGGGTGTTTATGGGTTAAGGCCAGAAAAACATGACATTCTTTTAGAGGTGGAAAAGGTAATGATATCCTGTATGGCCTGATGACATGAAATGATCCGTACGTAAAAAGGAATATCTGACTTAGATAAAATGACTTGAATTTGGAATATTTATCTTGAAAGATCATTTTTTTTAGATTAATTTCTTTATTGAGACTCAACCTTGTTAAGATTATTTGACTTGTTCCAAGAATTTCCATCTGGACCTACCACATTTAGATATTACAACTAATTTTAAGCAGTATTTCTAACAAAACAAGCTCCAGTGTTGGGGGATGAGTATGGTGGGCACAGTAACTGTTTGCCCTCAAAACAAGCATATTCTGTTGAAAATAAGAATTTTAGCATTCTATAATCCTTAGATAATATTTTCTTATTTGATAAGTGCGATTTTTTATACTGCACTGGTAGATATTTTTACTTGAAATAGGACATTTAACCCAATAATGACTTTTAATGTTGTTATTTTTGTACAGGCCTTTTTGCAGTGTAGTGTGCAGACTCATAAACACGTTAGCTGAAGTGTATCTGTGTCTTATAAAATGCGATGAATGTAAACAAGTTCTAACACACTGCCACTCTTTGTGTTGGTGTGTCTATCTGTGATGCTCGCTATATCTGTGTTGATCTGACGGAAGAGATCCCTCGGCTTATGGCACTGAGCTGGCCAGCCTGCATTAATCTGCTTAATAGGGTCAAAACTCTGGTCCAAAAATACCAGCTCCACCAACCAATGCCTCCACATAGCGACCGACCCCCCCACCCCCAAATCAGGGGACCATACTGTAACAAAGGGTCAGAGATACAAAGTCAACCTTATGTTCAATCCTCATGTGTAAAATAGATCTTTAAACAGAAAGAAAAGATCACTGTAGATTACTCACACCCTCAGTTCAGTACTTTTACACTATTATAACAACTACACTCATCTGTACTTTATAAATTTAACAGGTATTTGTAAGGAAGAAGGTGAGGTAGCATTTTTAGGTTCTTTATTTGTTACATAAGTTGCAATTAAAATGACTACAACAGAGGTATTTTTTTAAGGAATT
Source organism: Sphaeramia orbicularis (assembly GCF_902148855.1). Classification (NCBI taxonomy): domain Eukaryota; kingdom Metazoa; phylum Chordata; class Actinopteri; order Kurtiformes; family Apogonidae; genus Sphaeramia; species Sphaeramia orbicularis. The sequence continues at coordinate 33,746,049 of NC_043963.1, forward strand.
TTCCAGGATATGCAGTAAATCAAAGACTTCAAAATAAATGTGGGTGTTTTGGACCATTGTGGGCATAATTGTGTTGTTATACACAATTATGGACTATATTGGTCTTGGATAATTACTCATTTATATGTTAAATAAAACATTTTTGAGAGTAGATGGCATGTAAATTATACACATATACTTAACTGACACATGTTTAAACATAAAATGCCTCATACACTGTATCAACAAAAGCATAGGGAGTTTAAAAAAAAAAAAAAAAAAAAATCATTCCCATAATAAAAATGATCATGTCAGTTGTTGTCAGTACGTATCAATGATATTTCAGCCTTTAAACTGGTTTAAAAATTACATTTTTCTTTTACTGTTACTTAGGGTGTACATGAATTATTTGTGGCTGGAACATAAAAAAAATACTTCAAAAATCAAGAGGTAGAACATTTAAACTAATTATAAAGATTAAAAATGACTGAATAAAATAAGTAACAAAAAAGTAAAACATTTTTTAAGCATTTTAGATGAAAATTTAAAACGGAATCAGGCCAAAAGGTGGAATAGAAACATTTATTGCAATTTAAAATTACATATACTATGATTTTTGTTATTGTCATTTTGTAGCTCAGCACCAAAAAAACAGAATTTGATACTTTTGTCCATACTGTGCAAATTTTATCCTCTATTATATTAATCAGCAAATGCTACCACACATACGCAACATGTCATTTGATGATAAATGCTGGAAAAATTATGCATTTCTTATCAGATGGAGCAGGGTTGTCCAGTCATTCATATATGTCTGGTCATGTGGTAAGGGGGGGCAGGGGGTTTTCTTTCTAAAATGTGCAAACATACCTTATTCCTGGTGTGGACTCTTATCAAGGTTATAATCGTTAACTAACGAAATGACAAAAACTAGAATTGTAAAAACATTTTTGTTAAGTGAAATAAATAAAAGCTATAATTAAAAGATAAAAACAATAAATAACTGAAACTGCACTGTGTGCTTATAAAACTAACTAAAACGTATAAAAATTCTGGATAAAATTCCCTTCGTTTACGTCTTTGTCAGTGTCAGATTGATACGAAATCGATTTATTTCCCTCGAGCAATTTTAGCTAGTGGCACCATATGATATTTAACGGTCCGACACTTCTCATCACTTGTGGTTTAGAGTCGTCTTCTGGTCCCCACTCTACCTAGAAACATGGAGACTAAAGTTTGGAGAAAGCAGCAGAGTCCTGTATGGGATTTATTTGAATACGAAGAAGGTAAAAGATATGAAAAAACTAAAACTAAACTAAAACTAAGCATTTAGAAAATAACGAAAACTAATAAAAATGAGTAAACCTGCTCTAAAAACTTATTAAAATGAACTGAATTAGAGGAAGAAAAAATCAAAACTAAATAAAACTAAACTATAATGAAAAATCCAAAACTATTATTACCTTGATTCTTATATTGTCTCACATCTATATTTGCCTGAACACTGTTTTTATGCTTGCTCGGTGTTTGTTTATACATTGAGGATTCCCATGTATAAGCAAGAGCTGTTATCTCACAGCTTTTTCCCACCACGACCACGGGTATTATTAGCGTGGCAAGAATAGTCGGAGCCCCATGGGCCTGTGTGTGTGGGCCCCATATGACACCTGTGTTATAAATGTTGTCCTACCACCAGTCAAGGTTACGGTGACTCTTTAAAAGCATTTTTCCTCACAGTATCACAGCTGCTACTGTCTGACAATATGTTCTCTAGATTTTTTTTTTTTTTTAATTCAGATATAAAACAATACAGGGGTTAGATTTCTAAATATATGCTTGCACCTCTCTTTTTAATTTTTTTTTTTTTTTTTTTTTTGCCTTGCTTGCTGAATAAAAGTTTTGACCCTTGATTTTTATACCAATCACACCTCAGTGAGTAATGTGGTGAGAAACCCTATAACATCCCCATTTATATTTGTTTTGTGATGCTTTTGTGAAAAGACAAGCATTAATCGGATAAATCCAAGTACTTATTATATTTTATTTTTTATTGTTTTGATCATTATATTAAAATGATATCTGTACTTGAGGCAGAGAAATACAAAATATATACAGGGTGGGGAAGCAAAATTTACAATATTTTGAGGCAGGGATTGAAAGACAGTGTATGACCAATTAGTTTATTGAAAGTCATGAGAATTTATTTGCCACAAGAAAATTTACATAATAGAAAATGTTTTTATTCTATGTGTCCTCCTTCTTTCTCAATAACTGCCTTCACACGCTTCCTGAAACTTGCGCAAGTGTTCCTCAAATATTCGGATGACAACTTCTCCCATTCTTCTTTAATAGTATCTTCCAGACTTTCTCCTAATAGTTTTGCTCATAGTCATTCTCTTCTTTCCATTATAAACAGTCTTTATGGACACTCCAACTATTTTTGAAATCTCCTTTGGTGTGACGAGTGCATTCAGCAAATCACACACTCTTTGACGTTTGCTTTCCTGATTACTCATATGGGCAAAAGTTTCTGAAAAGGTATGGATAATAGTGTTAGGTATGATTATGACATCAATATATGTTTGGTTTCAAAACAATTGACGTAGTGCCTGCTGAGAAAAAACAACTAAATGTTCATTGTAAATTTTGCTTCCCCACCCTGTACTTCAATGCATTTTAATTTATTCTAATAAAACATAAAGAGCAGGAAAAATGATTTTACTTCCACAATTACATAGGCATTAAAGGGAAGAGAATGATATGTTGATTGAAAAGTGTTGACAAGCCTTTTCTACAGGGTGTTCACACATTCTGTTGTAATTATACAAGTTTAGTAATAGCCTCCTTACATGCCTGTAAGAACATATTTGCTAATGTGAGGACAGGATGGTATTGCTGAGAGTGTGAGAGTGTTGCTGAGGAATGTGACATTACACATTCACCCATGACCTCTGGGGTTGACAAAAAATACTTGACAGTCCTCAAGAGATCACATTTCACTTTTGTGACACTTTAAATGATGTAAAAGAATAAGACAGAAGGTGAACATTTGTTTTCATAATTCAGGTTTTATTCCATTTCTGCTTTTAAGCTTGCTGGGGTTAAAATGAGCATGTATTTGGGTGCTTCTATGAAACTGGGTTCATTTTGGTGTCAGCTTTTTAGACCTAATAATAAAAGAGAAATTTAGACATATCTAACACCAAGATGTGCCAAATGATGACCTCAAATAAATGCAAAAAAATAACTCTTGCTCTGAGCCATCATAAAATTAATGAATTTTTAATAAAATATTAGACCAAAATAGGACCAAAATTGGGACGTGAAAAGCTACGTAGGTGTCAGTGCATTTGATCTGAAAAACATGGCTTGAAATGGTTTTATATACCGCTATAAATACAGACAGTGTTAAATCTGGTGGTCCTAGTGGTTTTTCTAACCCAGAAATGTGGGTTTTTCATGAATCGTCAGTCTCATTCCAGGTTTTGTATGTAACCCATCGTGTCCACTTGTGTTACATGCAGAACCTGCCTATTTAAACACATATAAATTGTGAATGATTTTGCAACAGCGGCCATTTTTATGAAACACTCTGCCTTGCATAATTAGTTCCATTCCCAAAATGTACCTGTGAGAGAATAAAGAGATATTAAAAAAAAAAAAAAATCGTATTGCATAATTTTTGTGTCCTTTTGACTGTGTTATATGCAGATTTTTGTATTTGTAAAAAATTATAAAAATGTGTTTTATCTGAAAAATTGTTTCTCTTTTATTTCAGTAAGTATTTATTTTTAAAATAGACCCAAAGTGTTTCCAAACTTGCTTCATAACATTAGTCTCCATAGAATGTTTGGCCCCCATGTCCTGTTTTTAGGGACCAGTTTCATAGATGCACCCATTTGTGATTGATAATGTGGGAATTCCTGCCAGTAAACAGCACCAGATGGATTTGTTTGCTAAGGTGCCGGTCCTTTGTTGTCCTCTGTAACCTTTTTTTACTGGCCGTGTTGAACATGTTAATGGTGTTGTTAAGGATGAATTATTTATTGTGATGTAAGTCAGATATGTTGATGGCCCCTGTTTGTGTGTGTGTGTGTGTGTGTGTGTGTGAAGTGAGTCAACCATGGAGAGATATCAGGATCTAATCACACCGTTCCAGTCTGTGAGACTTTAACCACTGAGATCTGGTTTATGGGGCATACGATAGCGAACAATGGAAGAATAAAAGTTGATCACCGACACTGCACTCTTTACGTAACATCAGATTTTTTTTTTTTAAATCTTCATTTTGGTTTAATGAAGGTCTCTGTGCATGTCTGTTCGCATGTGTCAGTGTGTGTGCAAGTGTGCTTGTGGCCTTTGCCACAGCTCTAGTTTCTACTCCAGCATAAGGTTACCCAATGTAGTCTGTGATAGATTAGTCATTCTGATCCCAATTGAGGAGGTAGCACCAAGCTGCAGCAGAGGCAGAACATAGGCTCCTAGTTAACTGACTTTTTTGCTTTTTTTTTTTTTTTAATTTTTTTTTTTTTATCATTCTGCAAGTTGTACATACATGGTTTATAGGGTCCCTGCTGAGAAAGGTAAGCTGCTGTGTGTTCCTGTTTACTGTTTTCTGTGTGAGCCTCTGGGCCATTAACAGTTTTCAGTACTTACTCTATCGCTTTAATAGAAAATATCTCAGAGAATGCTGTTGATATTGTATCTTTTTAATAAATCATTTAGATAGATGAGTCAAATTTCACTGTTTTTAAGGAAACCAGGCTTATACATGACAACCTACCGTAACAAAAGGAAAGAAACACCTGAATTTTTTTTACCCACTTTGATTTGTTTTGGAAAAGTTCTTGTCCAAATTATGCGATCAGTCTTTCCATTGTAGTTTTAGTCACAGGTATGTGACTGTGTTCATTCTTTCTGTTTCTTTAAGTCAAATTAAATATTGATGGCATTTTGAATTATTGAAAAAAAACCATTAAGACTTGTTCAAATACAGCAAAACTACTGGGTCATGTCCAGGTATTGATCCAAGAGCAAGTGTTTAGTCTGTCAACACCGGTGTGTAGCTTCTATTTTCGGATCATGAGAAAGTTTTGATTGTTGAAAGAATCAAATGACGTTGTTCCGGTCATGTGCTTCAACATGAAAGCGTAGAGAGAGAAAGAAAGTTACTCATGATTGATATTTTTACCATTTGTAGAAGTAATGAGATAATGTATAAAAATTTACATTGTCAATAGTCAAAATCCCTAGTCATTTACCCCCCTCGTGACCTCTTTCTCCTACTCATTATTTAACTATCCTTCTTTTCCTAGCGGGGCTGCTCCCTTATCATCCTGTCTATCCATCCACCCACCCATCAACTCCCTTTCTGTCTTCAGTGTCACTTTGCATCTTGTGTATTTGGTCCTCATCCCACTCAGTCCTCCCACTCACATCCGTCTTCCCAATAATTTTCATGTCATGCACCTTATTCACACAGTTAGCCCATTTCTTTCTCTCTGTCTTTTTTCTTTCTTTGTTTTTTTTTTTTTTTTTTTTTTTTTTTTCTCTCCCAGTAGGATTGGTAACATTGCCATTGGTTTTAGGTGGTGACTCATCTCTGGAGTCTTTAATTAAACATCTGCAGGCGTCAGCACTCACTCACACACATACAGTATGAGTGCACACACACACACACACACACACACACTCAGACGGGAGTTCAGACACTCTACTGCATGCACACCTCATAGACCCACGGGTCATTGCAATTATTGCTGATGAATAAGTTACACGTGCACGGGTGAATTTGAGTCCAGATACAGATGACACAACAAAAGAATGACCTCTCACTTTAAAGACTACAGGAAATTATGGTGCGCAGCGCAGTCTAAATGTGAGCCCTGGCGTCTGACAGAAGCTAGGCCTGTGCTATCAGTACACAGTCAGTTAATTATGTACTAATGTATGCACAGCCCCAGTTACCCTGCACTATCCTCTCCTACAGCCTGAATAGGAGTCATTAGACAGATATACAGGGTGTGTACCTCAACTCCTTTTCCCCTGAGAATGTATGCATTTATGTGTGTGTTTACATGCCGGATGAACACAAAAATGTGGTTGCAGATGAGCTGAAAACATCATTAGTTTTTACCATTAATCTAACAACCTGTTTAAATGAGTGGTAGCTGACAAAGAGGCCATCCACTGGCTTACACTTGCTGTATTAAGTGAATAATTATTATTTAATACTGTGTTTGTTGTTGTGTTTTTCACGGTTACATGACTCATTACTTGCCTCCACAGGAACAGACTGTGAAAAGGAACAGCAAGTTGTTTACTACTGTTTCTCTCTGTCAAATAGATCTGGATCATCTGCTGCTGTTAGCGTTTCTTGTTGCTTCTTTCCAGCTCCCTTGTCCTCTGGCTTGTACTCTATTTTCTCTATTTCTCTTCCTCACTCTCTTACTCTCAGCTCTTCTTTCTGCCTATTAACCCTTTCATGTATGAATTGTGAGAACCTGAGTCAAGATTTATTTTTTGAGTGTTTTTATTCCTTCTTAGCCATGAAAAAAACAATGCAATCGAGTTTTTTTTTTCTACGTCGTTACAAAAATATTCATGCATTTAATTTTTGAAGTAAAGAAACATGTGTTTAAAACCCAATATCAGAAAGTAATATGAAAACAATGAAATAAAAACATTTTTAATGCTGCTAATCTGATGTCTTCTCACATTTTAACATATTCTAATGCTAGTAATTACTCACTTCATGGAGATAATATGCAAAAAAAAAAACACCTTTTTTTCTAACAAATAAAAATTGATTTACATTCAAACATGTCACTGCAGATCAGGTTTATCAAGAACAGCACAGTTACAGTAATGGTATGAATGTCAGTGTATGGGATGATGCACAAGTGTCCACTGTGTTGGCTGATATGGAACTAAAACAACAAAACCCATTAATATACAAGAGAACAGCTGTAGAACAACTGTCCACTGTAGTGACCTATGCATGAAAGGGTTAAAGTAATCTGTTGTGGTCACATTTACATACATGTATCACAGATGGGGATGTCATGGCAATGTTAGGCTCTTCTTGCAGCAAAATGATTGCACTATTTGTATTTTTAATTTGCTGCACAGTGTTAAATTCATTTTTGCATTTCCTGAAATCAACTAGTTTCTTAAATTTAGATTCAAAATATACACACATTCACTTCAGTTATTAACAAAGAGGTGCTGACAGCTCCAAAATGTCCTTTAACCTGCCAAGTCCAAGGCCTCTTCAGTGTCTTATCAGTAAACATAAATAACTACAGATGGCAGCCTCTCTATGTCAACATTAAATGTATTTTTTGATTGCGTTCACTGAACTGACATCAACACATTAAAACAGTGAAGTCTAACAACCTCAGTGCAGATCTGTAGATTTACGGCAAGAGTTCCCAAGAGTCATTTTGGAGAAACAAGAGATTCCATCAGATCAGACAAATATGTTAAGTATATTTTAATGGAAGGTGTAGCCATTTTTTGCAAGATCTAGAAGAAAACTCGAGCTGTCACTATGAGCTGAGAGCAGTTCAAGAACAGCAGCAGCATTTGTACAGGGTGTCCCATAAGTCTCCATACATAGGAGACATAATACATATGGTTCTAACATGTATTTCTTTATATTTCTTCTTTATAGTTCTTCAGCAGTGGAGGACACGCATTGAAATGTGTTCCCGACAAAATGGCAGCCATATAGAGCATATTATATAAATAAAAATGGTTTATGTCAAGAAACGTTTATTTTTCCTATGTATGGAGACTTATGGGACACCCTGTAGTATAGACCAATGTTATTAGAACCAGGCTGACATGTTTCAGGCCTTCGTCAGGGTCATCATACCATCATCACCATCACCAGCTGTATTTAAGTGCGATATGAAACATACAAAAAATGAATGAGAAACAACCAATCTAATATATCCACACAGATTTACTGGCCAATGGGATATGTGCAAATATGGGCTGGGCTTATGAGCAGATGGCTGAGAGGCTGAGAGGGAACTGATTTGCATGGAACAACTGGACTCAGAGATTGCTGCCCATGAAAATAGTCCTCACTTTTAATTCAATGCATGCTGGGTCAGTTAAAGTTTCCACCTGACATTGGGGGCAAAGAAAAATTATTTTGGTCACATGTGACAAAGATTCAGTTGTTTGGCCACAAAACCCAAATGTATATTTTGAGGACTAAAGGTGAGGCATTCCACCAAAAGAAAACTGTACCAGGTGTTAAGCATGGTGGCAGTACCATAATGCTTTGCTGTGGTTGTACTGCCTGTGGAACTAGTGCATCACATAAAGCGGGAGGAATAATGAAGTATGGCTGCCTCAGGAGTATAGAAGCACAGAGACAAATCTCTGATGTTTTTTTTTTTTTGACAGCTTTCAGTTCATAGTAACAGAAAAGTAACTCTGTTGTTGGCAAGTTCTGTAGCAATGGGACAGTGTATAGACTTTTACTTCTTGGCAATATAAGTTCTTTGTTTTAACCTCAAAAAAGCAGTCAGGAGGTTGAAACTGACACACAAGTGGGTGTTGCAATAGGAGCTTATAGAGCAAGCTCATAGTATATAAGTAGTAGTTCTGTAGTAGTAGTGTAGTCCTGACCCCAGTCTTATGAAAAAAATGTGGACTACACATAAAAATCACATCCATATTGAACTGTAAGAATTGAACTAAATTTTGTTTATTCTGCTGAGAAGAGTGATGACATATCCAACCAGAATTCTGGCAGAAGTTTGTTCGTGGTGTTTTGTTAAACTGTGACTTGCTAAGGGACATTTAACATTAGCTCTGCTGGTTTGGTACATGCACAGTTTTTACACCCTGTATTGATTTGTAGAAAGACAGAAAAAAAAAACTCACATGTGTAAACCTCTGAACATAAACTGCATCTAAGCAACAAGGAGTTGACATAATTGTTTTATCACCTGTTGAACATTGCCTCAAAACAAACCCTTATCAACAGGACAGACTACTGACCACTTCATCTTTTGCTCTTTCACTCCTCAGGCGTTGGAGGAAGACAGAATAAAAGATACAGTCCATTCATCCTGTAAGTTCTGCTGAAGACTGGATACTCCAGTATTCTGATTCTACTGACTGAGACTCCCATCAGCCCACCTGTCTGTGTTAGACTGTCTTATCCTGGGGTCCCAAGGCTGAACTAGAGCCATGGAGGTGGCCCTGGTAGACTTTGAGAGCCTTGATGACATTGACGGTGGCCTTGAGGATGAAGTCGACACCTTCGCTGATGAGACCACAGCCCTTACTGTGGACATACCCCCAGAGCCCAGTGGCCAAGCCAGTAACTACCTCCTGCGAGCTCCTCAACGTACCTCCACGCCATCTCAAAGCCCTCGACCCTCCTGCAATTGGGATTCCCCCTTACCTCTGTGTTCCCAGGCAAAGACACTGGGTGTGCCCCAGTCTCCACAAATGCCAACACCAAGTAGACAAGGGCGCACTAGTTGTGCCAGCATGATCTCCAACTGGAAATTGCTGCTAAGCAGTGAGAGCAATAAAGAAAGTGAGAGAATCTTCAGTCGACTCGCCCGGGAATGCTGCGAGGATCTGTTTGTAGATAAACGAGGGCTCGATGATGGAGATCAGAAGGTCATCATCAACATTGCAGGTCTCCGTTTTGAGACACAACTTAAAACATTAGACCAGTTTCCTGAGACACTGCTGGGAGACCCTCAAAAAAGAATGGACTACTTTGATCCAATGAGGAATGAATATTTCTTTGATCGAAACCGACCCAGCTTTGACGGGATCTTGTATTACTACCAGTCAGGGGGCAAAATCAGACGCCCAGCTAATGTTCCTCTGGATGTGTTTGCAGATGAAATAATCTTCTATGAGCTTGGGAGTGAGGCTATGGAGCAGTTCAGAGAAGATGAGGGTTTCATAAAGGATACTGTGATCCCTCTGCCCACTAATGATGTATATAAGCAATTTTGGCTGTTATTTGAGTATCCAGAGAGTTCCAATGCAGCCCGGGGTGTAGCACTAGTATCTGTTTTTGTTATTGTTATTTCCATCATTATTTTTTGTATGGAAACACTACCAGAATTCAGAGATGAATCTGACCCAGTCGTGCCCACAGCAGTACAGCCTTTCAACCAAACCAGAGGTTACAGTTCTGTGGCTCCACCTGGTGTAAAGCCAACCTTCTCTGATCCTTTCTTCTTCATAGAGACTGCTTGCATTTCCTGGTTCTTTTTTGAGCTGTTTGTACGATTTGCGGTCTGCCCCAGCAAAAGGGAGTTTTTCCACAACCTAATGAACATGATTGACATTATATCCATCATTCCCTATTTTGTCACTGTAGTAACAGAACTGGCCACAACGCCACAAGAGAGCTCAGGACAGAATATGTCTTTGGCCATTCTACGAATCATTCGTCTGGTCAGAGTGTTTCGTATATTCAAACTCTCACGTCACTCCAAAGGACTCCAGATCCTGGGACAGACTCTGAAAGCTAGCATGCGTGAGCTTGGCTTACTTATCTTCTTCCTCTTCATTGGAGTTATCCTCTTCTCCAGTGCTATCTACTTTGCTGAGGTAGATGAGCCTAACACACAGTTTGTCAGCATACCGGACGGCTTCTGGTGGGCGGTTGTAACCATGACCACTGTAGGTTATGGAGACATGTGTCCTATAACTATGGGGGGTAAAATGGTGGGCACCTTGTGCGCCATAGCAGGTGTACTTACCATTGCATTGCCTGTCCCTGTCATTGTCTCCAACTTCAACTACTTCTACCACAGGGAAACAGAAGCAGAGGACAAGACACCCTTTTCAGATGCTGTTGAGCAGGCAATGAAGGGTGACTCGAGCACCAAACAGGGCAGCAATACTTCACTCAATAAACCCAATGGCATCTGGCAGAATGACAGAAAGAAATAGCTTTGAAAGGAAATGAAAATACTAAACTTCACGTACTGCTGAAATGCATCAATGGGATGTTTTTAGCAAATAACAACAAATATGTTAAGTTAGGATATATTGTACCATACCGTTCTTACCTCTAAAGAAGATGGCTCACTGAAATTAGCATAAGTATTGGTGAGATTACTATTCTCAGATGCACCTAAATGGGTTTATGATTTAAGTATAATGTTGGTCTGATTTTGATTGCTTTGGCCGTCATTCCTAATGCCTACAGTAACATAAAAGTCAATGTAGGTATATTCGCCACAGGGACTTTTAATGCCATAAGGCCATAAAATGGGTCTAAGACAGTTTTAAACCAATCAAAATGAATAGAAAGGTAAACTCAAATGAGACATTTTGGGACATTTCTGTAATTGCTAATATAAAATTGTATCCAAGAGCTACGGTATATCTATATTTAGCTTATATGTTGCTAGAAAACTGAAAGAAAAAAACATACACTGGACTCACCATTGGCAAGCTAAAGAGAGGTGATTTCTAATTTTAATCAAGTCATTTTTTGGACTGAAGTTTAATATTTTGGTCTTCACCCTCTGCAAGTAAATGACACATTCAACACAGGCAGATGATGGCTAACAGCAAAAAAAGACCAGTGTTCTACCAAACAAAATAAAGAAAGAAACTACTTTTCCATTTTAGTGTTGTAAATGGTTAACTGTAGGTTTTATCATATAGTCCTGTATCTATTTATTTAAGATGTATCATGTTTCTATTGTATTAATTTATTTATTTTCTTTGATAAGTAGCATGTATAAATCCAGCAGTATGACTGACTCCACAGTATGTATTTTACTGGAGTGCCTTATTATGTTGGGATGAATTTGCCATACATAACCTCAGTACCTGTATGTTTATTGTGCGTAATACACTCAGTATTTTTTTGATTTCAGTGAAAATCTAAGTTATAGCTCTTCCATTCTTCATTTTTGTGAGCATTTTATTCTGCAAATGTCATATTTTTCAAAAGAAAAATTTAACAATGCTATTCAACGAAGCATCCTGACCCAAAATAACATTTAATGCATCCAGAATATAGTGAATCCCCCTTTGTTTCCGCATTATTGTATTATCAGTTTCATTATACCATTTAGAATTTAGTATTCATCAAATCTTCGCAAAATATTGGATTTAAGAAAGGTAAAAGAATGCAAAGAAAGAGAGAGGGAGAGAGAATAAATGGATCTGTCACAGGGAACCTTGTACAGTACATCATCTGTCTTATTTTGAAGGAGTAGTTATAAACTATCCTGTAACAGAACAGTACCACCCTTTAGTACTGGCAGCATATCTTATTAGTATTTATTTTAAACAAATTTTCCTATCAAATAAACCTTAAATAGAATAGGGGCAGTGGTAATTTGGATCCAAGAAAATTATATCAGCTCAAAATTGAGTTCTGGTGAATTAAATCTGTTTACGGTTTGTCTGATGTTCTGAATATAAGAGCAAATGTGTTTCTGTTTTCTGTCTGAGAATCAGCATTATAATAATGAGTACAGTGACTATACAATAAGATGTCAGTGTACAGTATATTTCATAATCAGTCTGTCATCTGTTGCAGGTATGGTCAAACTAAAAGCCACTGTCGTACAAAAAGTAGACTTGACTGAAGTGATAACCTCGGTTGTCATGGCTACAGAAGGCCGGGGTTATTGCACCAACAGACCTTTACACTGTATTTGTACATGTATGTATGATAACATTTCAGTATATGATTTACTGTAATGTAGATGCAATACAGATTGAATCTCATGATTTTCTATCATGTCCTGTCTTGTTTTTGTTGCTCTGGTGTATTTAGAGATGTGAGAGAAAAACAGAGTGTGTTTAGCCTTTCATACTACCCTTCAAGAAAGAAAATCTTCTGCGTTATATAAGATTCCATCATTACTTTCAGTAACGTGTCTCTGCTTTCACTGTAATGTTAGTGCCACAAACAAAGATAGAGGTCACATCAAAAAGGCATGTGGGACAGTGAAGTGACCGTATCACTGGAAGTCTTCCAGACAGGATGCCCGTCTCTGGTTAACATGGAGCGGACTGCTAGCCATTACTGCTAGCTAACTTCATCTGATACCTCTATCTGGACGCACTTCAACACCTTATCTCTGGCTCCAGATGGTGAAATGAATGATACAGTAAAAATGGTGTATAGGAAAAACAGAACTACAAAGATCACAGTTATTTATCATATAAAGAAGTGAAAGTAGTGAGGAAAACAAGAATTTGAGAGACTTAATTGTTTCAAAAGTGTGTCTTCTTTTTCAACGTCAAATAATAATTAAAATCTGTCATCAGGGAAATGGGAAAATAAAATGTTATATAGTGGTGAATGAAGTACTCAGATACCTTATAACCCTCTGAAAATACCACGACCAGTAGTACTATTAATACTGTATACAAGGCCTTACCTAAATACAACTATTAGCAGAATATATTTAAAGAATGAAAAGTCAAAGTAAAAGTGGTAATCTACTTGATGTTTTTGTTCACATTACTGCTGCTTTGATATGCTTTGTTATATTTTATAGCTGTAGTTGTTTAAGGTTAGCTCATTTGAACCATTTTATCATTTTACTGATAAATAATTTAATAAACCACAATAGATCATATTCTGTAATATGATCATATATTTCAAAGGTAACAGCTACTATGACTGCTTATATTCCACCACTGGTATCATAACTGGTGCTAGTGTCCAACAGCAGCAAGAAAATAGAAAATATCTCTTCTTGCACTTTATTTGTACCAAGATTTGAAAATAACTTCACTTTATTCAGCTTTTAATTGGATTTGGTTGCACTTAGCAATAAGTACACAATAGGTTTTATACTAAATATCTGTATGATCTCTGATGATGTAAACGTTCTGTGGGAAGGTTTAAAGTCAGGGAAGAGGATTTTTGATGCTTTATTCTTATTTTAACAAGAATCATGCCCAAGATAGCAATTACCTTTGGGCCGGATCCGCATTAAAGCCTTTACATCCGTTTATAGCTTACATCCGTTTTCTGACTTTGGACCAAATCTGCATCTGATCCGTCTTTCAGCTCTCTCTAGCAGTTCCGGAGTTGTGTTGGCTTACGGATTCGGCCCAGAACAGTCTCCCATCACACAACCAAGACTGATTTTCAAAGTTGTAATGCTGATCTGGACCAGAATCGTAATACAAATCTGGGCCAACATGACTCTTGTGTATATTCTAGATGTGACTGAACGGAGTTGGGCCAGAGCTGGACTGTTTCTGTAGAGGATCCGTTTCGCGGAGCAGTACCTGTTTTAGCCCGATGTGTGTTTGGACACCGGGACGGATCTGCCAAACGGTTTCAGGCTGACTCGGGGTGCGATCCTGTTCCAGATCTGTCTCAGTATCTCTTTGCTATCTGGGGCCACACTTCTACTCATCTAGATCATAATGGGCTTGGAAGCAGTAAGAGGAAATTTACAGTGATTTATGTAGTCAAATCAAGCCACTCAACATTAAATGGACAAAGAAAGCAAAATGAAGCTAATAACATATTTGATGATGCATTTAGAATTAAGTTAATGTGGGGGGAGATCTAACAGCCTGCACTAGCAAACAAAGGAAGGCCTTAAGTCGACCTGATGGACGCTTGTGGGACTAATGTGGGGCCCCTAAGCAATAACACATCATCTGACATGTTCGCACAAATGTACGTGACAATACGTATACAGTTCTTAATAGTGTAGTAAGATAGTAAGAGTAAGTAGAATAGAAGTAGAATAGCATGGCCTCAAAATGCATAAATGAACCTTGACAAAACTATAAGCTCTGTTTGACTATTCCCTCTCTGAACCCTGGGAGACTTTAATGGCTCTACAGTAGATTGGTTTGGAATGTGTTTTGTCATGGCAAGACAAGTTCTGTTTAGAAATGTCTAATTAGCAATGCTAATTGATAGATGTGATAACACAGAACTTTAGAGCTGAATTTTATTCTGTGTCATTGCACCGTCATTACAACTGTTGTGTTGTTACACAATGCTGGAGACAGTAACGCAACGTGTGCAACATTCAAGGCTTTAAAATGCTCCAGTTCCTGTTTTTTGCATTTTCTTCACAAAAACCTGAATCCTCAAAAGAGTGCATGACCCGCAATATTACTACTTGGCTGTAGGAAATTACAGGGACGTTCAAGGTCAAAGAGTGAAAACGGAGCTGCCAATGAAAAGAGAGAAAGGAGGGATGAATGACGCCCGCAAGGAGACAAGAGCGGACAGTTCACACGCTACCTAGTTGCTGATAATGGGCTGTCAGCCACATATATACGTTACAAGCAGGTGCGGAAATAGGTTGCAAGTGAAATAGATCCCTGACACAAACAAATTTGTATGTATGTCACACACATAAACTCAAACACAAGCCAAGTCATATGTAGAATTCAAAGTATTATTGTTTATTACTTACTATTGTTTATTATTGCTGTTTTATGTAAAATTTAAAAGAAAACCCATTTTTTTCCCTTTAAAACATTTGTCTAAAATGAATATTCACGCCACGCTCACTCAGCATTACATTTTAATGGCGGCTGTGTTAGTGATGGAACAGAACTCTGACGGTAGGATGTCACAACAGACTTTCCTTTTAGTCAGCACCACATACTACAACAGCAAAATGTGTTCATTAAAAAATCATCCTATTGAATTTTTGAATAGGATGAATTTGAAGGGGATATTGCTTTACACTGCATCGGTCAGTGATCCAAAACAGCCGTTGAAGTAATTTACCGACACAATTCAACCAATTAGGAAAGTATTATCTTTGTCTGATGACAGGCCAGGTTTCTAAGCTTACAATAACAGCTGCATTTTCAATCCAAATAATGCTAAGCTTTGTGGTTTCACATATGAAATGCAAAATCCAAATGTCACATTACCCGGGACTCAAATGGCTTTTGCACTTGTGTGTGTGGGTGTGTGTGGATGGAACAGTGGGGTTTAACCCACAGCCAGTCAATCCGATTGCATCCTTGGCAAGGTTGGTTAGGTCACTAAAATTGTATTCCATTACAGTCACTAGATACCTCATCAAAATTGTAATCAGTAATGTAATCCAGGGATTACCCAAATTTAATAATAGATAGTTCCAGATTCTTTTCAGTATTTGTGGTATAAAAATATATATACATATAAATCAAAAATCCTGGTTCATCCTAACATAAGGACTTGCAAATCGAATGTTTTACCATAAATCTCTAAACTAAAGTAATAACTGGTGATATAAAACACGTACTTTCTGACATTAGGGTTTCGAGATATCTCTTCTTACATAAGTTCAAGGTGCATGTATGAGCTCACATTACTCTGCTATATGCATGTAACACTCCTACACACCTTGAGGAAATTTCAGCACATAATGAGATTGCGAGCAGCATCCATCCGGGTCCTACGCTGGGAAAGGTGCTAAAATATTGTGTGACCGGCTTTGGAAGGATGACATCTGGAGCATACGGTAATTGTGGGAGCCTTTAATAAGGTGCATCAACTAATGTTTCTTTGAGTATATGTGGATATAACATGACTGGCTAAGGAAGATGCTTTTTTTTTTAGCCCAAACACTCATGATCCTATTTGTGTAGGTGACAGGAGGAGTGTTATCTTTTGCATGCAGTGTCTGAAGTTAATCTGCCGGGAATGACATAACATTAAACATTTTGAGCTTCCAAAGGCCCACACACTTAAATACTTTCACATTATATAAACATAGATGTGGGTCAGTGCTGGGTTCATCCATGTTTCGGTCTGTTTTTATCAACTTAGTTTAGGTATATCTAGTTGTTACTTTCTTCCTTTTGTTATTTTGCATATGGACTGAAATGCGTTGTTTACTTTTATGGGTGAGTTTGTGTGATCAAAGAGCTTAAACTGCACAGTGGAAGATCCCTGTCAAGTGCTTAAAGATGCATGAGAGTACTCATTAATGAGAAGCTTTGATGGAAAGTTCCACAACGGAGTGAGAGATATGGGGAGCAAGTGAGAAGACAGACAGAGGAGGGCACAATAGGCGTAGGATGCAGATAGAGGAAAGAACTAGCACGCAGTTTATTTCTGTTAAAGCCAGGGCCTCCCTCCTTTCAGCGAACGGTGTGTGTGTGCGTGTGTGTGTGTGTGTCTCATGCATTGTCATCTATAATTAACTGTGTCTCTTGTGATAAAATCTGATTGTCATTCTTTGCTACACGTACGCAATAAAGGGAAAAGGCCAGATTTTAATGGAAAACAAAACACAGCTTGTATTCACACCTTTTTATCAATGCTTCATTCATCAAAATAATCTTCATGCTTCACACTTACAATATTTGGACCAAATGTGGCGTTAACTAATTAGCATGAAATGCAAAAAGGATGCACATTTCATGACTTCAGTCCTGACAGGGTTGTCATTGTTATAGCAATGAGTAGGATTCATTATTAGATCAGATGCAGGAGCTTTTGTAGATTATTAGAGGTTGCATTCGGGCTTTTCAGCCAATAGAAGCACTTTGAGATGTTTTATGTGTCATGGGTGATGCATAAATAAAGTCATCATAACCATCATTGTGGGAAAAAACAGTGATGTGAAGGAACTAAACTATGAGTCAAGAACTACAGCTCCCATGACTTTTGGATTTTGTGAAGGAGCTTCAGCTTTGCATGCAACAATGTGAAGGATGATAGGATGATGGAACTCACCCATGCTGTACTTGAAAAGATGTTGTCTGTGTTCCACTAAAGGGTCTGATCAAGACACATTTTGTGTTCAACAGTCTCTGTCATGTCAGCAGAGTAATTTATATGCATGTATTATACATATTTGAGTAGGTATTTATAGATAAGAGATAAGATTTTTACTTGAAATATGTAATATGTAGGTAAGACATGGACTTGAAACGGACATCAATTTTTTTAAGCTTTACGCAAACATTCAAACCAGATGCAGACTAATGTTATGAAGCAAGTTTTGAAGCACTTTGAGTCTATTTGAAAATTAAATGCTTACTGAGATAAAAGAGAAACTCTTTTTTAGATAAAACACATGTTTATATTATTTTACATTATATTTAATACAAAAATCTGTATGTGACATGGTGAGAAGGACACCAAAATTACACTCTACTATTTTTTAAAATATCTTTTTATTCTCTCACATGTACATTTTGGGAATTGAACTAATTATGCAAGGCAGAGTGTTTCACAAAAATGACTGCTGTTGCAAAATCATTTGTGATTTATTTGTGTTTAAATGGGCAGGTTCTGCATGTAACACAAGGGGACACAATGGGTTACATACAAAACCTGGAATGAGACTGATGATTCATGAAAAACCTACATGTCTGGATTAGAAAAACCACTAGGATTGTCAAATTTAACACAGTGTTTTTATTAATAGCGCTATATAAGACCATTTACAGCCATGTTTTCCAGCTCAAATGCTCTGACACCTAGGTAGCTTTTCATGTCCCAATTTTGGTCCTATTTTTGGCCCCAATATTTTATTAAAAATTCATTAATTTTGGGATGGCTCAGAGCAAGAGTATAATTTTGTTTTGCATTTATCTGAGATCATCATTATGTACAACCTGGGGGAAATATGTCTAAATTTGTCTTTTATTATTGGGTCTAAAAAAGTTGGCAAAGTGCCAGGTACCAAATGTACCCAGTTGCATAGATGCACCCATTTATGCATTTAACATCTTATGACCAAAAGCAAGTGAAAAATAGTACAACAAAACAGTTCCCTTCTTCAGTTCCTCAGCTGAGGAGCCTTTAAGCATTATCATTAAACTCCAAATCCTGGAGCCAGTGAATCAAACTGTGGTTTTAAGTGAAATCATCACATAATCAAGTGATGAATATAATAAGTGGAAAGCAAGATATGTGTGAAAATAACAGCAACAGTCTCTATAAAATTACCCAAGGCAAATTTTTAAAAAAAACAAAACGTCTTGCTAATTAATTTGATGGACTAATTTTTTTTTTTCTGCTGGTCATGGGAAAGAAACTTCTAAAACTTCATTGGTGTTAATTTAACCCATAAAGACCCTGTGGTGCTTTTGTGGCAGTTCCCAAATCCCTTTTGTTAAGTGATATGTCACCATTTATTTTAATATTCTCATCTGTAATTTGCTTTTTGGTATTTTCCTATATTTATACTTGATTGATCATGTTAATGTTCATTAAAACTCAGATTAATGTTGAGGGTTATTACATCAGAAACAGAGAAAACTGAGGAAAAAGTGACTTTTTCAGCAAAGATATCATTAACTGAATGTAAAAACAAGTGTCTCCATCTACTGTCATTTATCCAACTCCATGGATTTTACTTGTGAATCAATGTTATAGAAGATGACAGTGGTTCCATGGTAACTATGGAGCCTCTGAACGTCCAAATGGGTCATATCTGATGACCATGAAAAGATGACAAACTGCATTTTACTCCAATTATTTACATGTACTGATAGGATTAGTGAATCAACAGATATTATACATTTTAGATCAGTAGATGCTTTTGGTCACCTGTGGCTGTTTTATGGATTAATTCACAGGTGTCAAACATGCGGCCCGGGGGCCAAATCTGGCCCGCCAAAGGGTCCAGTCCGGCCCTTAGGATGAATTTGTGAAATGCAAAAATTACACTAAGATATTAACAATCCTTTTACTTCAGGTTCCACATTCAGACCAATTCAATCTCAAGTGGGCAGGATTCAGTAAAATACTATCATAATAACATGAAAATAATGTTAACTTCAAATGTTTCTCTTTGCAAATGTAAATATTTTCATGTATTTACACTAAAACAAAGTATAATTTCGCAAAAAATATAAACAACCTGAAATGTCTTAAGAGAAATAAGTACAATTTTAACAATATTCTGCCTGTTATTAAATATTTTGTGTATTTGTAGAGGGCGACACGGTGGTGCAGTGGTTAGCACTCGTGCCTCACAGCAAGAAGGTCCTGGGTTCGATTCTAACACCAGTCGACAGGGTGGGACCTTTCTGTGTGGAGTTTGCATGTTCTCCCCGTGTCTGCATGGGTTCTCTCCGGGTACTCCGGCTTCCTCCCACCATCCAAAGACATGCACTGATAGGTTAATTGGTTAAGCTAAATTGCCTATAGGTGTGAATGTGAGAGTGATTGTTTGTCTCTATATGTTCAGCCCTGCGATGAACTGGCGACTTGTCCAGGGTGTACCCCGCCTTCGCCCCTATGCAGCTGGGATGGGCTCCAAGCGACCCCCGTGACCCTAGTGAGGATAAAGCGGGTTCAGAAAATGAATGAATGAATGTATTTGTAGATCCACTGTGATCTGTAAATTACAATGTACATGTGTAAATGATAAACTGAGGCAGAATAGTGTTAAAATTACACTTATTTTTTCAGTTTGTTCATGTTATTCACATCTTTTGAAAGGGTAGTTTGTAGATGGAAACATTTTCATAATGTAATTAAACTTTTTTTTTTTTTTTACACTAAAACATGGAGCACAGGTGTCAAACATGTGGCCCGGGGGCCAAATCCAGCCCACCAAAGGGTCCAGTCTGGCCTCTGGGATGAATCTGTGAAATGCAAAAATTACACTAAGATATTAACAATCCTTTTAGTTCAGGTTCCACATTCAGACTATTTCAATCTAAAGTGGGCAGGATTCAGTAAAATACTATCATAATAACATATAAATAATGTCAACTTCAAATGTTTCTCTTTGCAAATGTAAATATTTTCATGTATTTACACTAAAACAATGTACAATTTCGCAAAAAATATGAATAACCCGAAATGTCTTAAGAGAAGTAAGCACAATTTTAACAATATTCTGCCTGTTATTAAATATTTTGTGTATTTGTAGATCCACTGTGATCTGTAAGTTATAATATACAAGTGTAAACGATAAACTGAGGCAGAATATTGTTAAAATTACACTTATTTTTTTGGTTTGTTCATGTTATTCACATCTTTTGAAAGGATAGTTTGTAGATGGAAACATTTTCATAATGTAATTAAACTTTTTTTTTTTTTTACACTAAAACATGGAGCACAGGTGTCAAACATGTGGCCCGGGGGCCAAATCCAGCCCACCAAAGGGTCCAGTCTGGCCTCTGGGATGAATCTGTGAAATGCAAAAATTACACTAAGATATTAACAATCCTTTTAGTTCAGGTTCCACATTCAGACTATTTCAATCTAAAGTGGGCAGGATTCAGTAAAATACTATCATAATAACATATAAATAATGTCAACTTCAAATGTTTCTCTTTGCAAATGTAAATATTTTCATGTATTTACACTAAATCAAAGTATAATTTCACAAAAAAATATGAACAACCTGAAATGTCTTAAGAGAAGTTAGTACAATTTTAACAAGATTCTGTCTGTTATTAAATATTTTGTGTATTTGTAGATCCACTGTGATCTGTAAGTTATAATGTACATGTGTAAATGATAAACTGAGGCAGAATAGTGTTAAAATTACACTTATTTTTTCAGTTTGTTCATGTTATTCACATCTTTTGAAAGGATAGTTTGCAGATGGAAACATTTTCATAATGTAATTAAACTTTTTTTTTTTTTTTTTACACTAAAACATAGAGCACAGGTGTCAAACATGTGGCCCGGGGGCCAAATCCGGCCCACCAAAGGGTCCAGTCTGGCCTCTGGGATGAATCTGTGAAATGCAAAAATTACACTAAGATATTAATAATCCTTTTAGTTCAGGTTCCACATTCAGACTATTTCAATCTAAAGTGGGCAGGATTCAGTAAAATACTATCATAATAACATGAAAATAATGTCAACTTCAAATGTTCTCTTTGCTAATGTAAATATTTTCATGTATTTACACTAAAACAATGTACAATTTCGCAAAAAATATGAATAACCCGAAATGTCTTAAGAGAAGTAAGCACAATTTTAACAATATTCTGCCTGTTATTAAATATTTTGTGTATTTGTAGATCCACTGTGATCTGTAAGTTATAATATACAAGTGTAAACGATAAACTGAGGCAGAATATTGTTAAAATTACACTTATTTTTTTGGTTTGTTCATGTTATTCACATCTTTTGAAAGGATAGTTTGTAGATGGAAACATTTTCATAATGTAATTAAACTTTTTTTTTTTTACACTAAAACATAGAGCACAGGTGTCAAACATGCGGCCCAGGGGCCAAATCCGGCCCACCAAAGGGTCCAATCTGGTCCTTGGGATGAATTTGTGAAATGCAAAAATTACACTAAGATATTAACAATCCTTTTAGTTCAGGTTCCACATTCAGACTAATTCAATCTCAAGTGGGTCAGACCAGTAAAATACTATCATAATAACATATAAATAATGTCAACTTCAAATGTTTCTCTTTGCAAATGTAAATATTTTCATGTATTTACACTAAATCAAAGTATAATTTCGCAAAAAATATGAACAACCTGAAATGTCTTAAGAGAAGTAAGTACAATTTTAACAAGATTCTGTCTGTTATTAAATATTTTGTGTATTAGTAGATCCACTGTGATCTGTAAGTTATAATGTACATGTGTAAATGATAAACTGAGGCAGAATATTGTCAAAATTACACTTATTTTTTCAGTTTGTTCATGTTATTCACATCTTTTGAAAGGATAGTTTGTAGATGGAAACATTTTCATAATGTAATTTTACTTTTTTTTACATTAAAACATAGAGGAAAGTTTGGAGTTGACATTATTTATATATTATTATGTTATTATTTTAGTGGTTCAGTCCACTGCAGATCAAATTTAGCTGAATATGGCCCCTGAACTAAAATGAGTTTGACACCCCTGGATTAATTGGTCACATTGTTGTTAGTATGTTCTGAAATCAGCCCAGCTACAGGGCAGTATTTCTGCTGAGAAATACCTAAAGATAAAGTCATGAGAGGTTTATTGAGGGGAGAGGTGAAGATGTGAAAAGTGAAAGAGTCAGAACAGTCTGTTTTATATGGGCAAGACATTTCTCAGTGCCAAACATCGTCATCGGGCAGCGTTTCGTCATCTAATCTACTCGGCTTTAAATATAGAAAGAACGAAAGAACAGAAAAGTTCCAATCTGTTGCTGTTTAATACCTGGTAGGATCACAGAATTCTGCCAGGAGAGTCTAAGAAGTGCACGGAGGACACACACACAACTAACTCATTCATTCATTAAAACATTCAAGTTGTGCTCACTAGTGAAACCTGACAACATCTGTTTCGTTCTGATGATTGAGTAGTCTGATTTAATCTGAATTATCCCCTCCAGATCCTACAGATTACCCATTTTGAGGACGGATAAACAAACAAGGAGTGCTACTAGGTCACGTATTGGGCCTCTTTGGACGTTTTATGTCACTCTTCCCATGATGATATACTGATAGATAACCAAAAGAAAATTTAAATAAATAAATTTATTAGTGAATACATTTAAAACAAATGCCGCTGCTTGTTTTTTTTATTTTCAGTGACAATATATACTTTTAATTTAACACAAGACATTTTAACCCTAGAAAAAAAATGTTCGTTGGATCTTGCACTGACTGTGACTCAAACAATAATTAAGATAACGACAAATAAAACAAATAAGAGTCCTTTCTGTGTTTATGTGTGAGTGTGGGCTGAGTCAAACAGATTAAGGAAGCAGGGTTAAAAAGTCAGATGGTCGAGATGAGAGTACCAGCCACAGGCTACCACACGCAACAAATACGCTTTACAAATACCCCATATGCACATTAACACACACAAACCCAGCTAATACCATAAGTGAGGTTTTACACAACATGAGTGCACCATATTGCTCTATTAATTTAAGCCCTCTCTCACATGTTAGCTTGTCTGAAATCATCTAAGTCACATAAAAACATGTCTTGGTAACTTGCTTACAGTTGGAGGGTCATTAATCCAACCTCACAACCACTTTTCCTCCAATGTCTATAGGTTTTTAATGTCCTACAGCACAGGATATCCATCATGCCTCTGCAGCCATACATGATACTTAAATAAAAGCTATATTAGCTATGTAGGCCCCATGTCTTTCTGCTTTATTCTAAATCTAGTAGTTTACAGAGACTTCATCTGATCGGTCAAATGTTGCCCAATGTGAAAGTAGGGTTCATGTAAACGAGATGTGTGGGTTTTTTTTCCTCTGGTTTCAGGTATTTTGTTGTACTTTATCAATGCAGATAGCATCTTGACAATGTAAATCTAATCATCAGCTAGCACCAATAAATACTGATATCTGAGGTGATATCAGTATTGACTCCATACCTCTGGCTCCTACCAGTGTAGTACGTAACTTGGGAGTCATGATTGATAATCAGTTGACCTTCACAGATCACGTTGCCTCTGTCACCCGATCATGCCGTTTCACTCTGTTCAACCTAAGAAAAATCAGGCCATACCTAACCAAACAGGCCACCCAGCTCCTGGTGCAGACTATGGTTATCTCCTGTCTTGACTACTGCAATGCTCTTCTAACGGGCCTCCCAGCTTGTGTTGTCAGACCACTACAGATGGTCCAGAATGCAGCAGCGCGTCTGGTCTTCAATCAGCCTAAAAGGGCACATGTCACCCCCTTACTCATTGAGTTACACTGGCTACCCATAGCTGCCCGCATCAAATTCAAATCTTTAATCCTAGCCTACAAAATTCTCAGTGGGTCTGCTCCTACCTACCTAGGTGCACTAATAAAAGCTTATGTTGCCCCACGACCACTCCGCTCGTCTGGGGAATGTTGTCTGGTGGTCCCCAGACCTTGTACAAGACAATCCAGGCTCTTTTCATGGGTCGTTCCACGTTGGTGGAACACTCTACCAAGTGCTACAAGAATAGAGTCATCCCTGCCTATCTTCAAGAAGCTCCTGAAGACCCAGCTCTTCCGAGAGCACCTCCTGTCCTAGCACTTTCAAACATTCCATTTTAAATATTCTAATAAGGTTTTTCCCAGGATTATCACAGATTCTTCCGGGATTGTCTCTGGACCTGCTGCGGTGGTCCGGCCTCTTCCCTGCCCTCATCATCACCACTCACTTATCCTCAACTGCCTCCATGTGTCTCCCCCTACTCCCCCCTTCTCCCCCTCTCCCCCAGTCTCTATCTCTATCGCTCTCTCTTTTTCTCTTTCTTTACTCTCTCTCTTTAACCCCAACTGGTCAAGGCAGACGGCCATCCTCCAGGAGTCTGGGTCTGTTCGAGGTTTCTGCTGTTAAAGGGAAGTTTTTCCTCACCACTGTCACCAGTCACAAGTGTTTGCTCCTGGAGGATTCTGTTGGGTTTCTGTAAATTGGCTTAGAGTCTGGTTTTGACCAACTCTATATATAAAGTGTCAAGAGATAACTTTTTTGTGATCTGGCGCCACATAAATAAAATTTGATTGATTGAGTGATTTAATTGGTTTTCCCCTGTAAGTCGCTTTGGAAAAAAGCGTCTGCCAAATGCATAAACATAAACAACATAAACATAAACATCTGAGGTAGTTTTTATTAGTCCATCGGCCTGAAGAGTCCGATGGTATCCATCCATCTGTCTGTCCGTAAACCATTTTCAAGAATCTTCTTCTCTGAAACCATCAGTCAGAATAACTTAATATTTGTTGTGAAACATCTTTGGGGTAAGGTCTACCAAGTTTGTTCAAAGAATTGAGAAATACTGCTTTTTGAATTTTTTATGAATTTCTGAAATTTTTTAAAATCCTCATTGGTTTATAATGGGAAACATTTTAAAGTGCTATAACTTGAAAACCGTTGAAGATATTGATATAATTCATATTGGCAATAGATAGAAAGTCACATATGGGCTTTCATTTGGTACTATGACCTTTGACCTTGAGTGACTTTGAAAGGTCAAACCCAAGGTCATCTATGTTCAGACTTCTGCAAACTTCTTGTCCAAAACCATCTGCCAGAATCAATTGAAATTCATAGCAGAGGTTCCTTGGGGCAAAGTCTACCAAGTTTGTTCAAGGAATAGATAAATATTGATTACCTCCGCCAAGGAGGTTATGTTTTTGCTGGCGTTGGTTCGTCTGTCTGTCTATCTGTCTGTCTGTGTGCAAGAGAAACTCAAAAAGTTAAGGACAGATTTGGATAAAAATTTCAGGACATGTTGATACTGGCACAAGGAACAAATGATTAAATTTTGGTGGTGATTGGGGGGCGGGGGGGCACTGATCTGCCTTGGTGTAGGTCTGCGTTCTCCGAGTGCTTCTACTTTTTGAATGTTTTATGAATTGTTGAAATTTTAAAAATCCTCATTGGTTTATAATGGGACCAATTTCAAAGTGCTATAACTTGAAAACAGTTGAAGATATTGATATAATTACTATTGGCAATAGATAGAAAGTCACATATGGGCTTTCATTTGGTGCCATGACCTTTGACCTTAAGTGACCTTGAAAGCTCAAACGAATGCCAATTAATGTCTTAAATATGCCGTTGGACTACAGGACCCTTGGTTTGATTTTTTTTGTGTTAAATTCAGTCAGGAATGGTGCGTGATATTGTATTCAGAACAAAAACCTCTTCTCTATATTGTATGGAAGGCCTTTTCATGTGCCTCCACTGACCACAAGCAGTGACGTAGTCACAGTCATATCACCACAACTATCTTGTTCCATTGGCACAGCAAACCACCTTTTCAGGTCCAAAAATTACAAACAATGACAAAAACCCTAACATGGCCACGAGTGCCATCATCACTTAAATACACTCAATTTCCCCTGTCGCCAAGCGGATTATTAAAAAGGTCATGTACTTTTAGAGGTATCATCACCGAAGAGACAGGGACCAGACTGTGGTCTAATTTTAGACATGCCACTCATTTTCCTAAATCAATTTTTAATGCCTGAGAGGAGGGGAGGGGAGGGGAGGGGAGGGGAGGGGAGGGGAGGGGAGGAGAGGAGAGGAGAGGAGAGGAGAGGAGAGGAGAGGAGAGGAGAGGAGAGGAGAGGAGAGGAGAGGAGAGGAGAGGAGAGGAGAGGAGAGGAGAGGAGAGGAGAGGAGAGGAGAGGAGAGGAGAGGAGAGGAGAGGAGAAATTATACAATACAGTGACATTATTAAGCCACATGAATATTTGAACTCCTCCATCTTTCTCTTGTACAGACACCATGCTCGGTCTAAGCCATGGCCAGCTGCTTTGCCTGCTGAATGGCCGGATCAGTGGCTGGTGTAGGGCAGCAGCAGATGTGTGTGTTATCCGTATGATCCATCCACACTCATTATATAAGAGGATCTCTCTGCAGGTAATAGACCATCTGTATGAAAAGGACATGTAGCACAGTGATCAAATGGTGTGTTCCAGCTCTGTGCCAACACATTTTACCATTCAAGCAGGAGTGTGACAGGTGGATTAGCTGGTTGAATATGTCCATCTGTATGGACAATTGAACATGTGAGGATACAGGGTATAATTTTTTGTCCTTTGTAGGTGTACGTACTCATTTGTAGAAATTTACAGGATGGTTAAAATGAAGATGGAAAAGACTGAAGAAAGTTAAATTCACCTAACTGGGCTTTGGATTGACAGTGTCGCGCTTCAGTGATGTTCCAATACAGATAACCTTAATGTTTGTTTGGTATGTTTTCTTTGGTCCAGGTTCAGCCAGGAGATCTGGTCTAAATATCACTGTGCATTACAGATTCCAGAAGTGTCAAACTTAACTGAGATCCATCTTTGTTCTCAAGGCACCATCTTGTGGATATTTCATGAAACTACATATATGTAAGTGGCAACTTATATTTAGTTACATTTATTGTCAGTAAGTGCATTTCTTCCATTATTATTGTCTGCCCAATGATAGGTGCATTTCTCAAAATAATGGCCATTAAAAATGCTTAATTTTTGTGTCAAAATTGAATATTAATGCCATTGAAACTATCAGTAATATCAGAATGACAAGTCCTCATGCTACTGTTTACGAACACAACAGTCAAAATGTTTCGCCATGTTACCAATATGATAGTTGACTCAGTATTTTATAGTGAAAACTGTCAAGGCTTTTAATCGCACTGACACTTTTGTCTGTATTTCAGAGCAATTCTTCACATGTCGTATTCATTTGATTTGGTACATATTTACAAAAAGAAATAGAAATAAAATAGAAGGAAAATCTGCTTGACATGTTATGAAAATAGCTCAACACTTTTCCGTGATCCTTTTCCAATGAATGAATGCCTAAATGTTTTGGGAGGAATAACTGAATGACTGAAAAGCTACAAAATGTATTCAGACTAATATGACAATAGATAATGTAAAAAAATAAATAAATAAATACAAATAAATAAAAGCAGACCGTAGACAGTAGTACACAAGCAATTATTTGGATGAATGAAAGTAATTGCTGTATGTTCAGAGTAATGAGAAATTGCTTTTATGATGCGCAGAAGTGATTATATGATATGGAAATTGAACTGATAGTTTAAAGAGTTTCAGTTCTGATATGAGAAATGCACTGCAGTGACTGACAACAAAACTGAAAATTAGTAAATTGGATGGAAGTGGTCATGAAAATGCAAGGTTTCACTATTAACCCTGCTGTAATAACACAGACTGGAACAAGACAAGTTAAAGGAGCAGTTTATTCTGTTGTATATTCATGATTGCAGTCTACAACTTGATTTTAAAAGCACACTAAACCAAGAAATTCAGAAATTTCTTCTCCTAAGGCAAAAAAACAACAGTATGCCTATATTCTGATCTTACATGAATGTTTCTTTTGTTTTTTGTTTTTCTTTTTTTAAATAAAACTTCCAATCTTTACAGCCAATGTTAAAAAGGCAAATAGGGACATACTGGAGCTCAACATAAGGCTGATCTACAGTTTTATAAAATGTACACTTGAAAAGGAGAAGACTGAATGAGTTCAGTGTTAAAATGGGAAATCACAGGACTAGTTATTACTTCCCAAGTAAGTGGGAAATTAGGAACACCCCAGTGCCCTAAAGCAAAACTGTCACTGGGGTCAACCCACAAATGTTATTTTCAGGAGTGTAAAACTGTATTACTAGTTGAATGCATGACTTTCCTTCCTCACACAAGTCAGCTGATGAACCACTGACATCCTCACTTTCTTCAGCAGTCAATTATTGTTTTATTAAGTCACAAAGGACTGTAAAATACATCATCAGTTGACACAAAATGAATGGTCTTTAGAGCAAAACCTATTAATCACTAAGAAACACAGATCCATCTTTTGGCAGTTTAACTGTAACCACACTGTAGTTTTACAAACATGTTCTTACCTGGAACAAATTAAGCACAAGTTCCAGGCTCATCCTAACCCATTCCAGTACCCGAGAGGGCATCCCATCAGGAGCAGTGGGCATCCACTGTGTGACCAACTCCATATCTAAACCAGTACCTCGGTCAAGGGCACTGATAGGAGAATTTACCTTCCATGAATGTTTTTGTGGATTGAGTCCAGTTGAGACTTGGTCTGACTTCACCTAATATCACCTCAAAACTGCAAGAGGAGAAATTGAGAAAAAAATTCACAATATTCTCCACCAAATCACATACTGAATAGAAATATATAAGACCTGTTGTTGTCTCTGGGAGGAGATGCAAATGTCCAAGCTTCCATTTCAGGTCATGGAGTAGAGACTGAAACTGATCAGCGATCAGTAATTATAGCTGTCAATCACATATTTACTCCTGCTTATCAGAAACATCTGTGATGACCCAAAATCTGCATTATGGCTAGATTTTTTTTTTACAGCTTGAAACTCCACAAAAGTAGGTAGATTTTTTATTTCCTGTCACATCACTTAAGCTACTATATTCTGACAAGTAGTTATTGAAATTTTGCTCAATAGCACCAAAATACAATCAAGCACCACAGCTGTGAACAAACAATTTAGCTATGTAACATGTGGTTATGTTTATATTTGTATTTTACAATGTTTATCATCTTAGAATATATCAAATCTGTGCTTTTCCTATGTTACAACATGCACAAACTGTATAAAGAAAAAAATATTTCATTTTTTCTTTGTGGCCTGTTTCAGTAAATTCAGTGTAATAGTTCTGTCACTGTTGCGTCATTTTCATGGTGGGATGGAAGATTTGTGCTCATCTTCCGATCTTCCGAGTGAGAAAAAGAGGGAAACTTCAGAAAAAGTGTAGAGTGATTCTTCCTCTGTATGCTCTCATATTTTGTATGAATATTGAGCCACTGAAACAGCAGGATGATGGGCATAGTCCTAAAGCACAGAGATGTGGAGACGGATTAGCCTGAGTTGGATCAGATCACATGTAGACAGAAAGAGACGATGCATTCAACATGTACAAAACTATGACAACCACAGTCTAAAAAGTACATTTGCAACCACTGATCACTATTAGAAT
Organism: Sphaeramia orbicularis; assembly: GCF_902148855.1. NCBI lineage: Eukaryota > Metazoa > Chordata > Actinopteri > Kurtiformes > Apogonidae > Sphaeramia > Sphaeramia orbicularis. The sequence goes on from NC_043963.1 coordinate 33,776,361, forward strand.
GTTAATCATTTAAGTAGGAGTGCAGCCTTACCTGTCCTGGATGTTTTTCCTGATGGTACAGACAACTATTTTGTAAAAGAAGAGGCAGAAATGTCTCACGCCGTGCCAAGACCAGAACATCCACTCTGGAGCCAGCCTGAACCACAACTCCAGTCTAGCCATGACAGACAGAAGGAACAAACCACATCACACACCAATCAAATCATGGTGCATTACTGATAAACTGTTAAATTATGTGTCTTGACCAAACTATATCAGTTAATCAAGATTTTCTTAACTGTGACTTTAAACAAGTGGTGCCAAGCACAACAAACCCCGCCCCTCGTACGTATTTTAGCTTATTTTGGCATGGATCCAGCTGATGTAATGTCTATGCATATGGTGATGTCAGCATATTAATTGCCTCCATATATATGTGCCACGTTTGAGGTAAATTGAAACAAAATTGATGTTTTTAAAAGACATTTGAAATTTTGCCCTTTATAAGTAAATGGGAGAAAAAAAAACATACTAAAACATTCATAAAAAATTTGAACTTTGATCTGCTTTTCCCAAAATGTAACCATATCTATTCTGGGTCACTGGCGATCTATAAACCCAATTTGGTATGAATTTAATCAACAGTTTTGCTGCTACAGACATGTAAAATTTTGCCCATTATAAGTAAATGGGGAAAAAAATATTTTAAAAATTCATAAAAAATTTTAACTTTGACCTGCTTTTCCTAAAATGTAACCACATCTATTCTTCATCACTGGCAATCTATAAACCAAATATGATATAAATTCAAGTAACAGTTTTGCTGCTACAGACATTTGAAATTTCACCTATTATAAGTAAATGGGGGGAAAAAAGATTTTAAAAATTCATAACAAATTTGAACTTTGATCTACTTTTCCCAAAATGTAATGAGATCTATTCTGGGTCACTGGCAATCTATAAATCCAGTTTGGTATGAATTTAACCAATACTTTTGCTGCTACAGACATGTACAATTTTGCCCATTATAATGGGGAAAAAAAAAGATTTTAAAAATTCCTAAAAAATTTGAACTTTGATCCACTTTTCCCAAAATGTAATCAGATCTATTCTGAGTCACTGGCAATCTATAAACCCAGTTTGGTATGAATTTAACCAATACTTTTGCTGCTACAGACATGTACAATTTTGCCCATTCTAAGTAAATGGGGGGAAAAAAAGATTTTAAAAATTCCTAAAAAATTTGAACTTTGACCTACTTTTCTCAAAATGTAATGAGATCTATTCTGGGTCTCTGGCAATATTTATACCCAATTTGGTATGAATTCAAGTAATAGTTTTGCTGCTACAGACATTTGAAATTTCATCTATGACAAGTAAATGGGGGGGGGGGGGGATCTAAAAATTCATAACAAATTTGAACTTTGACCTACTTTTCCCAAAATGTAATCAGATATATTCTGGGTCACTGGCAATCTATAAAACCAATCTGGTATGAATTTAACCCATAGTTTTGCTGCTAGAGTGTTAACAAAGAAATAAACTGCACCAAAAACAATACCCCTTGACTTCCCTTCAGAGGCAGGGAAAAAAAAAACATAATTTAAGTTGTAAATGGTGCAATATTATTTTATAAAAAAGAAAATATTTATTGTCAAAATGAGGTAGACACAGTGTAAAGCTTTGGTGTGTTCAGTAGTTCTAAATGTCCTGTCTGTATTCTATATTGTACTTAGGTGAATTACCTCTGCCTGCTCTGGAGTATGGTGTAGAATAACAACGTGAGCGGAAGGAGCAGGAAGGAAAATACTCTCATGGGCAAGCTGAACATGCTCATATAGGTCACCAAATTGCCCAGCAAAACTGAAACAGAAGTTTTAAGGGAGAAAATAAAGTTTTACATTAGTTTCAGTTATTAACAGTTAAGTCATGCTTTTCCAAATTTCCCTTAACTGTGTGTGTGATAAGCATACCATTCGTTATCAAATCAAAATAGAGACTGGTTTCTTTTCCACTCTCCATTTTGACATTTGATGTTGATTTGCAGGTTGACTCATGCTCCGTCGAACTGTCTGTCTTTACGCATTTATTCTCTGTGAATGACTTCAGAGCAGACGTTGCCTTTTCCAATTTCACATGCTCTTCTTCCTCTTTGGTGGCTTCCAGATGTGGCCTCATTTTAATTTGGTTATAGTTATGATGCCCCAGGGATACGTGATGTATCACCATTGAATATGGAGCAATATCTTCATGTGAGGGAAAGAGCAAAAGGATACATTTCAAAAAGAAGAACAAATTGAAAAGAAACATCCAGAAAATTTTGGAAATTCTGAGAGGGTTTCCCTTTAGACACAGTTGACTCACCATTAGTCAGAAGGAAATGACTGGCATCTTTGTAGCCACTGTGGTAGGCTTGTTCTAGAGTCTATGAAAAAACAGGACACATAATAATAATAATAATAATAATAATAATAATAATAATAATAATAATAATAATAAAAGAAACACAAACACAGGGGTATGAACATAATTAAAGTGTGAATTTCGATGACAACTTATCAAGTTTAAATCATTTGCTATAACTGCGGGAAATTAAATGACTGTTTGACTGTCATCAAATCATACCTCATTTTTCTTAAAACACCATCTACCTTACCCATAACAGGAACAGAATGAGTTAAATTAATAATCCATTAAGACAATAACTTATTGAACTGATCAGTTATTAATCAGTCCTCTAATCAAAGTAATGAATTCTGATGCAGTGATCTCAGATTTCAATCACAAATAAAACAACTTACATGGTCTAAAGAGGGTATTCATTTAATAAATGAAATATGGTATAAATGTCAGCTATTTATGAATATGTGCAACCATCTATGAAATAAGATTAACAGGAAAAGGAGAGAATAAGTGTGTGATTATTTAGATGACCTCTGATTCTTGGAAACAGAGTAACTATGAATTAATTAATTAATATGCTTTTCAGTGTAAAAATGTGAATAGTTTGTCTAGACTTTATCTGACGTCGTTCTAATGAGTCACAGTAGTCAGAGTTTGCTGACTTAGCCCAAAAAGATCCAGTGCTACTTTAGTTCCCAAATAAATTTAACCTTTTATAAGTAATTTATCACCATTTATTATAATGTTATCATCTGTTGCATTTTTTTTTTTTTTTTTTGTGAAAAACACGTATTTTCCTATATTTAATTTACTGATCGTGTAGATGTCCATTAAAGCTCTGATTAAAGTTGAGGGTTATTATATAAGAAACAGAGAAAACTGAGGAAAAAGTGGTTTTCTCAGCAAATATATCATTAACTGAACATAAAACAAGTGTGTCCATTCACTGTCATTGATCCAACTCCATGGGTTTTACTGGTGAATCAATGTTGTAGAAGATGACGGTGTTTCCACATTCACTACAGAGCCTCTGAACGTCCAAATGGGTCATATCTGATGACCATGAAAAGATGACAAATGGCATTTTACACCAATTATTGACATGGATTGATAAAATTAGTGAAACAACAGTTATTAAACATTTTATATCAGTAGATGATTTTGGTCACTGGTGAGTGTTTGGGTTTTTATGTGGTAAAGTTCACCACATAATGAACAAAGTTGTGTCAATTCACATTAATCTAAATATGATGTTGACAAATAAGGAATATGAAGCTTACTACATGAAATATAAAGATAAATTAAACCACTGATGATTAGTTCAAGCTTGAGGTAAAGGATTAGAACAACATAAATTAATATTTTAAACCATAAAGACCCAAACCTCCACTAGCGACCAAAACCATCTACTGATCTAAAATGTTTATTAACTTCTGATCTCCTAATCCTACCAATCCATGTACATAATTGGTGTAAAATGCAGTTTGTCATCTTTTCATGGTCATCAGATATGACCCATTTGGATGTTCAGAGGCTCTGTAGTGAACGTGGAAAAAACGTCATCTTCTACAACATTAATTCACTCGTAAAACCCATGGAGTTGGATCAATGACAGTGGATGGAGACACTTGTTTTTAGAAATAGTTACTGATATCTTTGCTGAAAAAGTCACTTTTTCCTCAGTTTTCTCTGTTTCTAATGTAATAACCCTGGACTTTAATCTGAATTTTAATGAACATCAACATGATCAGTAAAGCAAATATAGGAAAATACCTGATATACACAGTTTTCTCTGTTTTTGACATAATAACCCTCAACTTTCCTCTGAGCTTTAATGAACATTTACATGATCAGCAAATTAAATATAGGAAAATGTATGATTTACACTGAACAAACGCAAAATAACAAAGCTAAAATTACAATCAATGGTGATAAATCACTTAAGAAAGGCTACATATAGAGAAACATTCATTTGGGAACAACCACAAAAGTAGCACTGGGTCTTTATGGGTTACACAGACATTTCTGAAAAGCATTAACTAAACATGTGATAAATGGAAAAAGTAAATCATACATGGACAGATATAAAAGAATTCTGACCTCTAACGCCATGGGGTATAGCGCATTGATCACTCTGAAACTGTTTGCAATGTTGCCCCTCAGTGTGGTTCCACTCACTACCATGTCCCACATGCAGGGTGTGTCTGCAGGACAGATGTCCATGTCCCCAGAGAACGGGGACACCGTCAAAGTGTGATTCTGGGACAGCACTGGCTGCATACTAGTGAACCCTCCATCCACATAATGCTGCAAAATAAGACAGTGTATGTTGTCATTCAGATCAGGTGGTGTTTTTAGAGTGAGCTGGTGAGAAAGTGATCTTAAATTACTTCGCCTTTGAAGGATGGAGGTTGCACACCACAGTACCCAGGCACGAAACAGCTACAGAGTAGAGCCTGTGGACGACATAGGAATATAAAGATGCTGGTATAAAATCCATGGAGGAATCCTACACTGCAAAAATCAAAACCTTACCAAGTGTATTTTTCTCAATTCTAGTCCAAATATCTCATCACACTTAAAAAAAGAAAAAAAAATTCAGTTTTTTTTTTTATTTTTTATTTTAAATGTATTATTATGTTTATTCTGTTGTTTTACTTGGTAGTTTTATTTCACTGTTTTTAATTGTACAGCTGCTTTTATGTCTTTTTTATGTATTCTTGTATTTTAGCCTATTATTTTGCTTTTTATTTTTCTGTACGACACTGTTTTAATTGTACGACTGTTTTATGTTTTTAATCTATTCTTGTTTTTTTTTTTTTTGGTTTTTCCCCTATAAGTCACTTTGGAAAAAAAGCGTCCGCCAAAGGCATAAATGTAAAAGTAAATGTAAAAAAGATATAATCACCTAAAGAGTAACTTGTAAGTGAGATATAAGAACTTATTTTTAGACAAAAGACCTTTCAAGATTTTTTTTTTTTTTTTTTTCATTTATTTATTTATTTTTTGCTTAATTCAAGCAAAAATCTGCCAATGGAGCAAGTGAAAATTATCTTGGTGAGATTTCTTAAATTAAAATTTTCAAGATCTATTGTCTAAAAATAAGTTCTTATATCTCACTTACAAGTTACTCTTTAGGTGATTATGTCTTATTTTAAGTGTGATGAGATATTTTGACTAGAAATGAGAAAAATACACTTGGTAAGATTTTGGTTTTTGAAGTGCACATGGTGGTTTAGGTTCTAAAGTTATCCAGTTTTCCTGTTCACCCAGTAACTCAATGAAGAGTGAACTTTACGTGCAAACCCACCTGTATTACATCTTCTTTGGACTGATATTCAGATATGACAATGTGCTTGCCATCTGTTATGCGCGTCATGGCTACAGCAAGACGTCCATGGGCCCGTTGGTGAGCATCTGGAGGTATATATTGACGCAGAATGCACTCTAACCAGTGGAAAACATTTACTGAGGGGTTCAAAGGGCCAAGTGTGGTTGCCGTCAATTTTTTTGCAAACTGCAGCATCTCATCCCGAATGTTAACTGCAAGAGAGATGACTTTCAATAAGTAAAAGCTAAAAATATGTTAAAGGAAGAAAATTTAGAGCAAAAGTTAAAGTCACTTACTCAAACTCATGTCGCAGACCACAGCAGCTGCCACCAAGGACCCAGCAGATGCACCAAGGACACAAGGGGCTGCACGAAGTATCCAAGGGGCGTAATTTAGGAAGCACTGCGCAACCCCTATCTGGTAGGTAGCCATGAATCCAGACCCAGAGAAGGAGATGGACGGGGGTATTTCACGGTAAAGACAGTTAGGAACTCCTGGAGCCATTTTTCAGTCTGTCAGTATAGATGTTCTTAATTTTAGTCTTGTAGTAGGTAGACACAAAAAAAAAACAAAAACAGGTAGCCTTCGAGAAACAAAAAGGTTAGAGCAGAAGGAGCCAAGTTAACAAGTGGGTGAGGTCTGGCATTCAGTGTTTATAAAGACATCTGAATTAGACATACCATATTGGTCATGCCCATGTGACCCAGCATACAACACTGTCTGTGTTTTTATAGATCTCAAGCTCCTTTTTTATTGAAACAAGTTAATTTGTTTCTGGTTTGCTTTTATCTAGGCCAGAATGTGATATTCTAAAAAGGTATAACTCAGAAATTTTGAGACTGCGCAAACAAAATGGCCTTTCTTTTATATCTTTCCCAAAAGACACAGGAAATAGCAATTGTTATTTGCAGAAGAATCAGCACAATATTGGATTTTGTTTCTGTACAGTTATTTCTTGGAGTCAGCTGTGTCACTGACAAACTGCAGGGTTGAAGAGCTGACAATGTGTTTTTTTGGGAAGACACTAAATACCTCATTGTTCCTGATGGCAGCTCCGGTGAATGTGAGTTTGAATATTTGATCAGGAGACACATTACAAAGCACTTATGGCACCAGGAACATAACATTTCAGTCAGCAAAACCTTTCTAATCAATAAAATAACCAATTTTATTAATGTCACTCTTATTAGTCAAGGATCATAAGTTCGAGCTTTATTACATAAATGGATGTTGATGTTAAATGCCAGTGTTGAACTAGTTCAGCTGTTTCATAATAATTGAGGTCAGGTCAGTCAGTGGTTACTGTGCTGCCAAAACCTGCTAAATCCTGTAAATTTGCTCTTCACATTTGTTATAAAAATGGTTAATGTTGTAAGACATTCAACAAAATAATAGGCCCCTCAATATCATTTCTTAAAATAGAATTTTTTTTTCAGTGTAATGTGATTTTTACATAAAATATCAGTTCTGATAGACTCATCATTAAGTGTCATTATAGTATAACATATATGTTTAACAGCTTAATATAAGTAATTCCGCATTCAATTCCACTATAAATGATGATTAAAAATGTGACAACTTAACCATACTTAAATACCACACCATAAAATATTTATTTTTTTACAAAGCAGAAGACACACTGGCCATGAGATGTAAAAGTACAATACATAACAAAGCTGAATCTTAACAAATGTCTCATTCTACAGTAGCAAAATAAACTTTTTAGAAAAAAAGATCTACTGTCTGAAAAGTATGGAACTATAGACTGACAATTGCAACAAAAACATTTTTGTCTAAACATTATTATTGTATAACTCAACACTGACTGTACCTGAAACACCTTAGTAATGCTCATGCTGCATTAATGCCTGAAAGATCACCTGAGCCTTGGTTATTAGTGTTCATTGTAATCACATTACATGCCTAGCAGTGCAATCTGTTAAACCTGTTCATGCCTTGGAAATATTCTGAAGCTGCAACAAGTAAATACACCAACATCATGAATTTGTGAAGAGCAAAACTGTATCTGATTGAATCCACAGGCTTTCTATCTCATTGGAGCACCAGGCTGAGGTGTCTGTGGAGAAGAACAACGATCAGGGGACACCTCAAAGTGGTCCTCACTGAACTCCTGTGTCGGACTACTGTCTGGATAGTCCTGGTCCAGATGTGACGTGTTCTCTGGTGACTCAACATGGTCATTTTGATGTTTCTTAATATCTTGGGGGATTTTTAGGAACCTGAGGGAAACCACAGAAGACGCAATAACAAACATAAGAACATGTTGTACTGGGGGAGATAAACATAGGAGAAGAAGAAACAAGAACCTGAAGAGAAGCTTCTGTCCTCGTTCTTTCTTGATGATGTTGAGCTTGTAGTAGTGCCTCAGAGCACGAGACATTTTTTCATAGGTCATGTTTGTCTCGGTTTCTGTGAAAAGAGGCCCATTGTTTACTGTGGAATAAAGTGGCCCATTCTTTCTGTTCTGCCTCTCCCACTGTGGGTGTGTTTGCTAATGAACACACCAGCGTGGTGCTCACCTTATGGTTTCCCCACAGACGTGCCAGTCCATTGGGGTCAACTACCCGGAACACCAGACTGTCCTGGTCCTCCCATCGAATGTATTCTTGGTAACGTTCATCACACAGCAACTGATAGACATAGTCCCACAGTAGTCGGCACTCTGGCAACGATCAAAACAGAAGCATTTAATACTTATTACACAACTTTTCACAAGTTATAGTGGCATTGTGTTTTGACGCAATTAATCAGTATCATTGTCAGATACAACTCAGTTTTAAAGCCTCAATCATATGTGTAGTAGGCTTTTGTGCAGTTTAAGGAACATTCCTGCCCCCTAGTGGTCAAAAATACTATTAATAATACTTCATTTTAAGTAAGTAAGTAAGTAAATTTTATTTATAGAGCACTTTTCACAGACAGAGTCACAAAGTGCTTTATCAAATCAAATCAAAATCAAATCAAATTTACAGAAACCCAACAGGATCCTCCAGGAACAAACACTTGTGAGTGGTGACAGTGGTGAGGAAAAACTTCCCATTTTAGCAGTTACTGTTTTTTGCACATGAAACTGAAGCGTGTAACGGTCTGTGTCTTGTTTATTGATTTTGTTTTTAATGAGCCTAAAGCAGCAGTTAGTTCTACGATATGTTAAATCCTACACACCCAAAGTTGCTGAGGAGCTCAATTGAAGACCCTGATGCTAAAAGTACTGAAGTCACAAAAACAGTTTGAAGTCACAAAAAAGTCTGTTAAAAATATTTATAGGGTGGACTCAGCTTAACAAATACAACATATTTATTTAGTCAACTTTAATTGTTAACAATGTGACTTCAGTACTTTTAGCACCAGGGTCTCCAGTTTCTTTCTTTGTGTCATATTACTTCCATTTATGGTTATTTACGCATTTTGTATGCGTATACTGAATCTTACTTCTTTATCTTATGGTTTGACTAATGAATTAAAATGTCTCTGAAACATTTACTGCAGCCATTTAAGGTTTTTATCAGCTTAAGAGAAAATCCTTAACCATTACTCATAGTATTTTGGGCTCTAGTGTGTTGTCTTAGTTGCCTTGATGTGCAGTTGTTTATTTTATTTAGTGTTTAAGCCTCTACTTTTAAGCTCTAGATGGCTACTTTGGATGTCCCACTTAACAAATCTCCTTTATATTTTTTATCATTCACTAAACTAAACTGAAAATGACCTGGAATGCGACCATTTGCTTTCTGCAATGGGCTCCTTGGCCGTTCCCGACTGGACAGGTTCAGAGGCTCCTGGATCATGGTCTCCTTTTCAGAATGATGTTGAATTTGGCTGGGGGTCAATGTAGAGACAACAGTGGACCCATCTAAAAGAGACGGGGGATACATGGAGTTATGACAGTAAATACTTTTTACTTCAGGGGAACACATATTGGAGCCACATTATTTTGTAATACTCACTAGTTTGCGTGAGTGGAGCAAGTTGTTGGTAAAAAATCATCGGGCGCTCCTTGAGAGGTGACAGGGGCTCTGGTGTGTTGGTCACAGTGGGTGCAGCAGGTACTGACTCTACTTGAAGAGCGAGGGAAACTGTCGGAGACAAAAAAAGAGGAAATGTCACAACAGCTAAAGTGAAAGCAAAAGTGAGCACTCAAACTCAAATGTTTTATTTTTATGTGCGTGCAAAGTTTGTTGCAATGATCAGCATAAGAAAACCATTCAACACTCACACACATTGTAAAAAAAAAAAAAAGTGATTGTTTTGGACTTTGGAAGCTGTGGTAGAACTAGATTCCCATCATACCCATGTATTATTCAGTCTATTTCCCTCAATGAAAAACATATTTTCTAATAAGAGGAGTGTAAGAACTTTGACCCAAGTATAATACTTTGGCTATACTTGTAAAAAGTTTTGCATTTCTAATGTTTTTGAAAGGAAACATCTATTCAGCATTCATATAAGTGCAATAACAGAAAAAGATTCATGTCAAACAAACAAGAAGCAGAGTCATTCCTGAATACAGTGGTGCAAAAAGGTTTTTGGACACCCCATTCATTTGTGATATATTGTATTAAGAACCCCTCATTAGTCACTGAACTGTGCCAAATATTGTGCCACTTTGGACACCCACATACTCCTTTATGCATGTGTACTGTTCCATCAAGGTCAAAACTGGATGTTTCAGTACGATAATGAAACACATCCAGGGCATGACATGTTGAAATGGTCAAGAAATTAGTTTTGTTTTTGTTTTTTTCTTGTTAACAGTAAACCAAAGAAATCCTTTGCATTTGTTTGTGTCTGATGCAGCCACACCTTGTGAAACACAAAAGAGATTTCTCTGAAAATATGTAATGATACTATTTGAGATTGAAAAGGAAAGTCCTAAGTGACTCACTGACCCAATAAAAAAAACAAAAAAGCAAAACTTCCTGCACAATTTGCTTTCATAAGCACATGTGACTTATTAGGAATTTAACCAGGAGAAACCAGTTTGGTTTGCTGCTATAAAGCGACTTTGACTGTAACTTGCTGACCTTGAGTGTCTTTCCTTGGGGGCTGAGGCTGAGGTTTTTGGGTACAGTTGGAGGGTACTGGACTGTGGAGGTGACCAGTGGATTTTGGGGGTTCACAGACAACAGTCCTCCTTTGCTGTTTGACACACTGGAGGATCTCATACAGGACATCACCTGTGGAAAACACAAGTGTACCTCAAAACACATGCACTGAAAAGCAGTCTGGGTCTTTACTGCTTTCACACAGACTCATTTTACCTGAGCTGGGGCAGCGTCGTCTGAAGTCCTCTTTTGTGAGCAGACACAAAGCACGGCCATTCATTTCAAAGCGTCCCTTTTCTGGACGACGCAGTGAGTATTCCTTCTGAGCCCAGTGGAGCCAATGGTCCACATCCTCTTTATCCCACAGAGATGGGTTTATCCCTGGTACCCGAACATACAGATGGTTTTACATGTTACAATGAAAAAAGAACAAATAGACCTGGTATCTCTGACAGGTAAAAGTTTAACTCACGCAGTCGTCCAGGTAGATGCCATAGGTCCTCCTGAGTGGGAGGACTGACCACAGGAAGCTGGTGGGGGGGTGACTGATGGACCTTAAGTGGAGTGGTGAGCTGCTTTACATGCGTCAGAGTCACAGCTGAAGGACTGTGTGCACTGTTTTCCTGCTGCAAAACATTAAAGCGCATTCACACAAACACACCAGTTAGGGAAAGTTTGGAGTGGTGCAGCTTGTTTTATCAGCACAGCACATGTAGGAACAGATACTTTCAACTGACTTTATTCCCAAAAACACTGCAAATACTCATGTTTGCGTTCTTCAGTCACTGCGGTTTATTCCGGAAACCTTAACTTACCTTTACCAAAGGTGGCGGGGAAATGTCTTCCATGTTTTTATCTCTTCGACTGTCAAAAGAAATATGATTTCCTTAAAAGCCCACGCACAACTCCTGAAAATGATGAATGGAAAATTCACTCCTCTTGGACCTTCATTCTAAATAACACGAATTTTACTCTCAAAGGAATAAAACTCGACTATTTTCACATTCGAACCTTCCGGGAAATGAAAACGAAAGAAAGATAATCCTTGCGGGGGGGGTGTGCGCAAAATAGGCTGATTGGAGGAAGCAACAGTAGAGGACATTTCCAAAACAAACTCAACCGCACATGATTATTGCAAAATCCAACGTATTTATAGTTGCGCAAAGTTAATAATCTTTCAAATGTGTGGAAAAAGTCACTGTTGATTTGTGTTTCTTCACACTCTGGGGGAATAATCAGATGAACTGGGAATATTTGTTAGGTATCATAAATGAAACTTGCAGGAAGTGCAGCAACGGATTAAAGCCGTGGGAGTGTGCGCGAGTCCGAGACGCACTGGAAAGTAAAGGAGCGCTTGCGCCACGGTGCGTCCACAGGCAAAGCGCACAAAGCTCCTCCTACTACAGGAAGAGTGAACACATCAGCACAACTGACACAGCGACAAGATCGTACAAATGTGCCACTTACACCGATGAACTAGGTATGATTTCAATCTCGGAAATACAGATAAAGAGAAATGGAGTAAAAGAAATGTAAAGTAAACAACGACAAAATGCGTCAAGCCTAGTTTTGGATAGTCTAATGGGTTTTTGTCAATGCCACGACCTGTAGAAACTTTATTTCATCCAGAAGAAATAGTTGAGGGGCGACTGCAACTATCAAACTGTTAGGGTTTTTTTTTTTTTTTTTTTTTTTTTTTAAGTAAATGCATATGGTTGGATGGGAATGAATATTTTATATAGATGGAGTTATTAATATGCTTTTTTTTATGTTTTAGTTTTTATTAATGTCTGTTTTTTAATGATATACAGATGGAATTATAAATATGCATTTTTTACTGTTTTTTTTTAATGTTTTAGTTTTTATAAATGTCTGTTTTTAATGATATACAGATGGAATTATAAATATGCATTTTTGTTTTTATTTTTTTTACTGTTTTTTACTGTTTTAGTTTTTATTAATGTCTGTTTTTTTGATGATAACATCAGCCTGCCCAGGGACGACAGTTGGAAATTAGCACTAGTGCTAGAACCTGGCACACTACATCTCTCCTTTTTAAGGTTAATGTATAATGTGCATTGTCCCTGTCTAAATAAATAAATAAAATGAAAACAAAATGAAATGAAAAAATATGCTGTAGATTTATCTAGTGACAAGTATGATCTCAGTTATAATTTCCTGTTGCATATTTTTGTTCAAAACTCAGAATTAGAATGGGGAAAAAAAGAAAGAAATATATTAATATTAAGAAGTAGAATAGTATACCATAATGATATACTATGTATAGATCTATTTAATACTACAAGGCAGCCCTCTATGAAAATGTTCTTTCTGCCTCAAGATTAAACATTAACTCAATGTAACAAGGTTAAAGTAAGCAAAGTCCAATCTAAATTACAAAAGCCTATTTTTATCAGCTTTTATACACAGATCTGACAGTGTAGTGGATTATCTGGATAAGATCTGTTCCTTCTACAAGTTACTTTAGAGTAGTCTGACAGAAAACCATACCAGGATGGTGTCATATCATTCATTTTATCTGATAATCTTCATTTGATTAAGAAATGGAACTGGTTTTGCTATCTACACCTATTTTCGTGCGCTGTTTAGATCTTTATTTATGTGGCTGTCAGTTTCTCAAGCAGGCAGGCAGGCACCTTAATCAAACCCCCATCAGGTGTTTTTGTTTTACATTTCTCCAGCAATGATGTGGGCTGACAAACTTGGTAAACAGCTGGGTCACCCGACACGATCGGTGTTGGGGTGGCTGGTTAGTAAGTTCTTCAAAAAACACAACAGAATCCTTGAGGAGAATGCTGTGCAGCTTTGTGGGATCCTGCCTGGGGACACGGTGCTGGAACTGGGTCATGGACCAGGTCTGGGTCTCCAGTCCGCACTCAAACTGCTCACAGAGCCCACAGGCCGCCTCATAGGAGTGGATTATTCACAATACATGCACAAGGTAATGTGCAAAATCAGAGTATTCATGTACATATTTATTTGTGCCTCATCAGTCTTCTTATCAAATTATCACATGGGTGTTTGTTTCAGAACCACAACAAAGATATACAAGAATGTGCTTTATCGTGTCTAAAATTGTATTTTAATGCATACAACAAACAGTTGTAAGCAGATGTTAATTGGGGAGTAAAATTATTTAAGTTATAGCCCCAGGAACAATAGTTTATTTGAAGGGGAAATTTTAACTACTATGAATCCAGTCTAATAATTATTTTTTGTGACAGATGGCAAGTGAGCTCATGAAGGACCAAGTGGCCAGTGGGAAAGTGACTCTATACCACTGTGATGTAGCAGCGATGCCCCTTCCAGACAGCAGTGTGGATAAAGTCTTTCACTGTAACTGTTACTACTTCTGGCCTGACCTCAAGAGAGGAGCCACAGAGATACACCGTGTGATGAAGCCAGGTAGGATATGATGATGAAACTGTACTTCAAGCACATTTGTTTCACTGAATACAAAACTTAACAGTCAGATGATAAATTGCTCACTTTCTATTTGTCCTTCTTTTAGGGAATCTTTCTGTTCAGATCTTACTGTGTTTGATTCTCTTTCCTCAGGGGGCATGATGGTGACCACACTGAGGCTGTCATCTATAGCTAAACTGGCATCAAAGCGAGTAATGCCAGGGGAAAACTGGAGACCGGAGACCTACATGGCAGCTCTGAGAGACTGTGGATTCACTGACATCAGAATGGAAGATAAACAGGACAGTCTTATAACATTTCAGGCTATCTATGCTATTGCATCCAAATGAGACTGAGTACTGATTAAGGTCACAAAAAATACAAAACATTACAAAAAAAAGTCTACTACACAAATCTAAGTGATCATAGCAAAGAATAATGTTACTGTTATGCTTTGTGGAATACTAAATTTCACATGTAAAGATGGCAATAACCTGAAACCAAATGTTAGAGACACAGAATCACCAATTTTGAGGTAACTAATATTAGTAAGTGACACTTGACAATATCATGAAGGGAAGATTTGTGTTTGTGTGTGAATGTGTTAAATAACTTCTATCAATAAAACTCAGACTTGTATATTTAGTTGATTTATATATTTAGTTGTATCCACTCTATTATTATTCTGTTATTACCTCTGCCAGGAGGTATTATGATCACTTTGCTTTGTGTGTTTGTTTGTGTGTTTGTTTGTTTGTGTGTTTGTTTGTTTGTTTGTTTGTTAGCAAGATTACTCAAAAAGTTATGGACGGATTTTCATGAAATTTTCAAGAAATGTTGATACTGCCACAAGGAAGAAATGATAAAATTTTGGTGGTGATCGGGGGTGGGGGGGCTCGACAGATCTGTCTTGGCAGAGGTTTGTGCTCTCCAAGTGCTTTTCTTGTTCTGTTCATATATTTACACTTTTTTTCTTTTAAACTGTTTTGCACTACACACCACAAGAGAGTTGTCTCTTTATATTTTACTGTACGTATGTATAATGACAATAAAGGCATTCTATTCTATTCTATTCTATTCTATTCTATTCTATTCTATTCTATTCTATTCGTGTGCAATCTTACATAGATAACCAACAGAAAAGATTTAAAAAAGACAAAAAAAAGTACATCAAATGGGTAAAAATGTAGCCTAAAAAATAAAAGCTGTCAAGCTTTTTTATTTCTGTTTTTTTTTTTTTTTAACAATGATCTTTCAAATTCGACATTAATTTGACAGACTTTCTTCACACTCACAGTTGAACAGTAGGTGGCGACCGCGCTCATGTTCGTTGCAAATTTCAGTCGACGAAGAAGAAGTTGACGTCAGGCGGCGCAGAAGACGACGTACGGAGGGAAATCCAAAACAGGGAATTACACCATTTTTTTTTATCGGTACATTGACAACTTAAAACACCTTTAGATAACAATTAAATGAGATGTAACGTACAGAAATATTTAAATAGCGAGTTAGTTTGTTAACTGAGCGCGAAAGACGTACACACTGTAGCATTTAGCAGTTAACTAGCTAAACTTGTGATTTAGCAGCTATCGCGGGCGATTATCTAGCTTCAGCAGTGGTTGGAAACTGAATAAGATACACTTACGTTTTTTGGCCGCTTAGCAAAATGCAGAGGGCCACCCGTTTGAAGCGTGAACTCCAAATGCTAAGCACCGAGCCCCCTCCCGGGATAACCTGCTGGCAGACTGAGGAACGGATAGACGACCTCCAGGCACGTAAGTATGGAACATGTCTGTTTAGGGCCTGTCCAGGTAACGAATACAGTCGCGGAAAAAAATATTAGACCATCAGAAGTCATCAAAAACAAGAGTTATGCAATCAAGTACTAACTCCTGTGTGTATGATGTGACTAAAACAGACAGAAAAGAAAACATGGAATACCTGAAAGCACTGTTTTTGGCAATAGAATAGAATAGAATAGAATAGAATAGAAAGGCTTCATCGTTATTGTACTCCAAGGTACAACGAAATTGGTTCAGGATGCCCTCACCAAAGTGCAACAGATAAAATAGCAAAAAAAAAAAAAAAAAAAGTGAAAACAATAAATATTAAAGCACACAGTGTAAAACTATAAAAGCAGCATACTGGAGAACTGTAAACTCTCTCTCACCCATATATCATTCGTATATCGCACATATTATTGTTCAAGAGGCTGGTGGCCCAGAGGTAAAAAGTATTTCTGAGTACAATGCCATAGCTATTGATGTAAGAACTTAAGTGATTTTGGTTATTAATAACAAAACCATGGGAAATGGCTAGATATCAGCTCTGAAATTAAACTCTCATGAACCATTTTTGTTGTCATCATTATATTTGTCCAAACAAATGTACCTTTATTTGTACCAGGTATTAAAATGAACAAGAAATTGAAGAAAACAAGGGTGGTCTAATTATTTTTTCCATGACTGTATATAGATTCTCACATATAGACCCGCTGCATTCACTTGTACTTGCTTGTTTGTAGTGTAGGGACAATTTGTATACATGTGTGTTTGTGTTTACATGTAGATTACATTAGATTAGGTAGAACTTTATTGATTCTTTGGGCAGAGCCCTTGGGAAATTGAGGTCCCAAAAGCAACACAACACCTAGCATACACACGACAATAACATAACTGTAAAAAAGCTATAAAAAAAAAAAAAAAACAGTGGTGAAAAAAATTCAATTGCTCATTGGAAAATACTAGCAGAAACAAGTGGCAAAGTGGTAGGCTAGTGATGATGATGATAATAATAATAACAATAATACTATAATGTAATATTATAGTATGTACAATTTGTGTTTAAATATATATAGTTTAATTTTTGCACACAGCTGGCCATATACACACAAAAATATATTGTCATCAATTAAGTATTTCCATTTATTCCATCCTTTGTTTGCAGAGATAGTAGGTGGAAATGGGACTCCATATGAAGGTGGACTCTTTTCCTTGGAGATCAAGGTGCCAGAAAGGTAAATTGCCTTTGAGATTTACCATTATTTAAAGGGTACCCACAGTCTTCCATGATTTAAATCTTTATTGCATTTAAACATTACTGATATTTTCTTCTTATAGGTATCCATTTGAGCCTCCCAAAATACGGTTCTTAACTCCCATTTACCACCCAAACATTGACAACTCGGGACGGATCTGCCTTGATGCCCTCAAGCTCCCGCCAAAGGTTGTAATTCATTAGAAACCCAAATTAAACTGTCCTCAACTGTTTTATCATGTGGGGAAAAATAAAATGAATATGCACTTACATACATGTTTTAAATTTCCCTGTCACTTAGGGTGCATGGAGGCCATCTCTTAACATCTCTACTATCCTGACATCCATTCAGCTGCTCATGGCTGAACCAAACCCAGACGATCCCCTCATGGCTGACATAGTGAGTTTTGTTTAGTATTGCATTTGCACACTTTACATTATAATGGAATTTGGTTGGGCAGTTGGCTCAACTCTGAGCCTTAACAGGGCAATTTAACAAATTGCCACTGTACCACACCACTTATCATTTTACCATGTACCTTATTCACAGTCTTCAATACTGTACTATAAATTCATGTATTCCTTCTAAGTTTAGCTTTTTAAAGATATACTTTTATATTTTTATTTTGTGTGCTGTGTATGTAATTAGTATTTTACTATTGGCTGCAGGTACAAAAATGCATTATACTATGTATAAGCATGCATATGACACATCTTATCTGGTATAATATGGAAAGTAGTTTGCAATATGTAGTTTGTGTGAATATTCTAAAACAAATATGGAATCAATGCACCATTTTCTTTTGGAAAAATTAATACAAACGATAAATGATTTGCAGTCATTGAAGTGCACCTGTAAACAGTGTAAATGGAAGCTACATTTTTTTCTTCCTATCAAATTGAGCTGCGTTTTAAAAACCTTCTTCATCAAAGGCTCATCGACTTTGGAATTACTGATTTTTGAAAATTTTTTTAAATATAAAACTCACTTACCTGCGACTCACTATAAAGATTTTTTTAATGTAGTCATCAGAGTTCAAATACCACAAGCAGCAGTTCTTGGAGAAGGCCAGGAAGTGGACACAGGAACATGCAGTTCAGAAAAACACAGTAAGTCACTGGTGCATGGATAACACATTTATGATGTAAACATCTTTTGTTTGTTATGTTCTCATTGCTTAATTGGAGTAGACAGCCACCATTTTTTTCTACTTTATGTAGTGGTTTCTTCTAACCACCAGGTGGAGCTGTTTTGATTCAATAAAATGTGGTCTACTCAATAAATACTGATTTCACCAAAGTAATCTTATATGCTCTGTTTACCCATAAATGTGTATACATTTCAGAGCACATATGAGGACTGCTGTGATGTAAATAGTGTATAAAATAGTGTTTATCTGTGACTTTTTTTAGGGAGTCTTGGACAACAAAGAAAATACTCCCAATCAGAGAGCTGTATCCCGAAAAAGAGAGGCTATCAGTATGCAGCAGGATGCAGATGACGCAGCAAAGAAAACATGCATGTAGTGGCTGTACTCACCTGTTGGAGCCTCAGGTTCCTCCTCTACATAGCTATTGTGTTTTATATATGTGTTTGTACTTGAGTTGGATTTTAAAGTTTCATTTCATTTTTCATGTATTCATACCTTGTCTTAATCCAGAAGTATCTACATATTTGTGTAAAATGTTTATATTTGTGTTTAAATATTAAAGTTTATTTTGACTGTGGATTGATTGTGTTGAGCATGTTCACTCAGACTTCTTATGTAATGTTTCAGACAGGTACTTCAAGCAGAGTATTTATGCACAGTATAAAGATATGTATTTTATTCAAACATATGCTTAGCAGTTGTATACAAAGTATGTACATCCTAAATAGCAAGACAAGTTGTTTTTTTTACAAACTAAGAAGGATTTATTTCTTAATATATAAAATTATATATATTTGCTGTTTATCATATAAAAAGGGAGACAAACATCATAAGGCTGTAGTGAGTCAATACCATGCTAGTTCAGAGGTAGTTACATTGTATGTACATGTTGCTAGCCTACACTAATGTCTTAGAAAGATAGCTACATCCCATTCTGTCTGTATGAGTGTTTGCCTCATGTTGGGCAGAGTAATGTATTTGAGACAAAACCATGTAAACTGAAACTATGTGCGATCCATTTTCTGTTGCATTCTTTTTTCTTTTTTTTTACCATGTAAAGAATAACATTTTATAAAAACTAATACACAACTGCAGAAAAATTTAGCTGAGAAAATGTGTGTGATTAGCTTACCCTGGTAAAATGACCTGTGGTGTTTGATGAATCCCTTTATTTGAAGAAGACCTTAGCAAGAGGGTAGGACTTAAAGTGTATTTAAAAATAATTCCACTTAAAATATAACCCAACAATCTGTAACCTCTAAGCTGCATGTCTTGTGATCACATTTCATTATAAACATTTACACTTAAAATTATACTTCTACTTATATTCCCTGTGGCTAAATCATTGATTTGTCTATTGCATAATTTCTTTCCATGTTGATGACAGCTTTTATTCAACCTTTCTTTGTGTCTTGTGTCCGTGACAAATGCAGTCCACTCTACAGGAAAGTGTCTGGAACCCGGTTTGTGTCCATTATTTGAACAGTAATGCCATATTGTGGTGTTTCCTTTTAAAGTCTTTATTGTAAAGGGAACCTTAAATTGCTCCCACCATTTTCAGAGGCACTTTGTTGTGTTCTCATAGACTTTTCTTAAGTACTCTCCAGCCTCTGTGTGGACTCATTTTGAGGTGCTTTTGAGGGCTTATAACCCAGAATTGGTCTTGCTGCTGTACAATGACGGCCTTTGAATGTCCATAGTGTCCCAGCAAGTCAGACAGTTTGTTTGGAGGCTCAAGGATGAGAATTGAGAGAGGGAGTCACGGTAGAGTGATACAGAGGGCAAGTGTTACAAATCGCATCTTGATCCAAACTCTTAAGACATTCATCATCGTTGAGGCCTCCTCGCTCTGTCATTCTGTCTCTGTCTCTGGGAGTGGAAGAAGGTATCTGACAAGGGATGAGAGGAACAGAGGATGAGGAGGAAGTAGAGGAGCAGTGTGAAAATCGAATCGGATCCAGTCGGGGTTGGATGGAGGAGCCCCTGCTGTACAGGGTGTCTGCATCAGCAAGTGACAACTGTGTCGATGAATCGGAGCAGGAGCTCTTCTCTGTCTCCACAGAAACCAGTGAGTCGAGGGTGTGATCTCGACGTAGCTGAGGACGATCTTTGGGGTGAGGCCAGAAGAAAAACTGAGAGTGGTCTCGTGTGAACAGGAGGAAAAGGAGGGGGTTGAGGCAGGCAGGCAGAGGGCTGGAGGAGCAGGAGGACTGATTTCAGCACCTCTTCCCCTAGAGATAGGAGACCCAGGAGGGAGCATAGGGAGAGGAAAGCTACTGGTACATAAAGGAGGCCATTTGTGAATATTAGCCAGGCGACATGTTTGATCATGGCACAGTCCCACAGGCCCTCACACTCTCCCCTGAGTAACTCCCAGTAAAGGCGGATGTATGAACCTGTGACTATAAGTAAACACAGTGTGTTCATCATAATGAGTGCCAAGGGGAAGCCCAGGGAGGATGGCAAGCGAGAGGAAGGAGGTGGCAGCGGTGAGGGAAGGCAAAGTGGTGAGGACCCATACTCCCCAACTCCCATTAGTGGAAGAGAGGCCAGGCTGAGGGAAAGAGTAAGGCAGAAAAGTGCACATGTGCGTACGCTCCCAAGGGAGGGAGACTTCCCATAGGCACGAGCACATGTCACACTCACACCGCATTGCACAGCTGCCAGAGTCAACAGCAACACACTCGCCTCAGATGCAAACACCCAGACCCATCCTGTCGCCTGACAACCAGGACCGCCCTCCCAGCGGGCACCGTGATGACCAAATTCTCCAAAGGTTAGGGCATCAACAAGGGCCAGGGTGCACGTACACACACCCGTCAGCAGGTTGGAAGCACCCATGCAGGCCACAGTGAACCGAAGAGGCGAGAGGTATCCAGGTGAGCCGAAAAGAGATAGGAGCAAGAGGGAGTTCCCCAGCAGAGACACCAGGGAAATGGACCACAGCCCCACACGAACCAGCCAGCTGCCCAGCAGAGAGTCACAAGGACGGAAAGGACCTGTAACATCACAAACAGAAAAAACACAGATTTTTACTTCTTACAGTATTTAACACGTTTGACATAAATTATGTAAACAGATGAAACTTAATATATTGCCACACTACAGCAAAAATGAACACCAACACATAAACTATGAATACACTACAATAAACACAATACACTCAGCAGCCAGTTTATTGGGCGCAGATGTCCAACTGTTTGTTTACATAAATATCCAATAGGTCAATCGCATAGCAGCGCCTCAAAACATTTATACATGTAGACATGTTCAAAACAATCCACTGAAGTTAAAACTGAGTACCAGAAGGGGGAAGAAGGGTCATTTAACTGACTTTGAATGTGGAAGAGTTGATGGTGCCAGATCATCTGATCTGAGTATTTCAGAAACAGATGATAAACCAGGACCAGGATTTTCATTCAGAATCATCTCTAGGCTTCGCAGAGAATGGTCCAAAAAGAGAAAATATCCAGTGAGCAGCTGCTCTCTTGGCCAAAATGCTGTGTTGATGCCAGAGGTCAGAAGAAATTGGCCAGAGCCGTTTGTGCTAATAGAGAGGCAACAGTTACTCAAATAACCACTTGTTTTCTGGGCACAC
This sequence comes from Sphaeramia orbicularis, assembly GCF_902148855.1. NCBI lineage: Eukaryota > Metazoa > Chordata > Actinopteri > Kurtiformes > Apogonidae > Sphaeramia > Sphaeramia orbicularis. The sequence goes on from NC_043963.1 coordinate 33,798,348, forward strand.
AACACATTGAACATTGAAGCAAATGGGCTAGAGTGGCAGAAAACCATACTTGGAGCCAGTTCTGTCAGCTAGTAGCAGGAATCTGAGACTACGTTCGTATGGGCTTACCGAAATTGGACAACAGAAGATTGGGAAAACATTGCCTGATCTGGTGAGTCTCAATGTCTTCAACTTGATGGGGTCAGAATTAGTGTAAAAGACATGAAACATGAATCCATCCTGCGTTGACTCACTGCTTCAGGCTGCTGGTGGTGGTATATTGACATGAGGGATGGGGTCTTGGCACACTTTGGCCCTCGTAGTGCTAGGGTATCGTTTAAACACCACAGCCACACAGAGTACTGATGCTGACCATGTCCATCTATTTATGTTCACAGAGTGTCCATTGTCTGATGGTTGCATCCAACAGGACAACATATGTCACAAAGGTCACATGTTCACATTACTTTCTTGAATATAACGGTGAGGCACATGGAGGTTCACTGTGTTAAATGGAAGATATTCGAGTACTTTGACCTTCCATTTCAGATCCAAAGGTGCTGTATAGGATCTCAGTCTAATTCAGCATCTTTAGGATTTGGTGGAATGAGAAATTTGCATCACTAATGTGTAGCCAGAAAATTTATAGCAACTATGTGATGATCACGTCAATGCAACAACTTCTGAGGAATTTTTCCAGCACTGTTGAATTTTTGCTTCAAAGAATTAGGCAGTTCTGAAGGGAAAATGGGATCCAACCTGGTACTAACAAGGTGTGCCTTTTAAAGTGGCCACTGAGTGTATATCAGCCGAACGTAGTTAAACCTTAAAGGATAAAGAAACAAAAAGCAAATCTTTCATTATGTTATTTGCTGTACCTGGAACAGGTGTACATTGAACACTGGTCTGCAGTTTAGATTCCTCAATTTCCAGCTGGAACTCCTCCAGGTCAGGGTCATCTGGAATAAAGCATTGTTAAGATCAAAAACCTTTGAATCAACTTTGTTCTTAGTGCCTGTTTACAGTTTATGAAGTTCTCTGACGACTTATGTTGTATATTTTTGTAGTTCTTATATATGTCAGTTTGTATCTGGTATTGGTCAGAGAGAACTGGCACAATATTTGAGGTAATCTAAAATACCTTTGCAGACAAAAAAAGCTCATAAAGATAAATGGCACATGCATGAAATGTGATGCACGTGACTGTTTTTATAACGATTAAAGGTGCATATATTTTAATCAGTGATGTGTCATGGTTTAATCATCTTGTTATTCTTACCTTTTGGTCCACCCAGCTATTGTTTATTTTCAAATTTAAGCATGTAGGTTTAATGGTTTTAATTTCAACCTAATTTTGATTTACTGGCGTTTGCCATGTATGGCTGCCACAGGAATGCATAGAAAGGTCAATGTATGTGTCAGCTGTCACGTAGCTGTGGTTTTAGTTTGGCTCCAACATGTTTAAAGTAGTTTTGTGTCGATAATTTGGCACTGAGTGCAGACACATGGGCCTCAGATTTCCATTGTGCATTTAACCATGACCAAAGTGTTCATGTGTGCTTTTTTACTATATGTGTACATATAATTGTAGGTTTGTGTTTTCCTTACAGTTTGTGTCAGTGTGGATGGGGTACATAGGGACAGTCCTCTTATGCAAGTCCTCATCAGTGTTGCTCTGTTCTGTGTCCCACTGGCTGACTGATTTGTAACTATCACAGGAACCATACACACAACACTGGTAGGCATAAGGCATCTCTATCACTCTGGAACAAACAAGAAAAAAGAGAAAAACTGTGAAAATAAAGCAGGAGAAAACCTAAAAAGACTTGTTTTAACAAAGCAATCAACAGTTTCACAACTAATACTTAAAAGGTGTTTTTCAAGGTGAGCTTGATAATTACCAGCCTTGCATTTAGATGCAGTGTTACTGTAATTTTACTATCATAAAGTAAATTCCGTAATTCTGAGAAATTACTTATTATTCATCTTAAAAACATTTGTGGCCAACTAAAACAGCAGTCTTTGATGTGGTTGCTTGTATGTAAGCATTTACAGTACAGTGATTTTGCAATGGCTTTCTGACAGGTGTTCTAGTTTGGGTGTTGTTCTACAGTAACGCTGACATTGCCACTTGATCACCTGCCATATACCATTCCTTTGAAGTACACTCTCCATTTTTTACTTCAGTGCACCTTTCCGGGCCTTCAGGGATGCTAACCCTTGCAACAAGATTTAACTTGCTGCCAACCAATTCCTCATTGTTGAAATTCAGTTCAAGAATGGCTTGCAGGTATACACTATAATTAGCCAATGTCAACCCTGGCTGTTCTTGGTAAATTCAAGATATTAATAGAAAATTGTGAGAGGAAGGATAATTAAAGGGATGGGATGCATTGTTCTTTACACCCACAGGATATACACCTGGGTTCATAATGAAGTACCTGGTGTGTTACCATCTTAATTCAGGTTTCGTTGAAAAACACAAATAAAGACACTCACATCACAGGCTTTGCTATCAAAAGTATACTGATGCTCGATGGCTTGTGTAACATACCTAATACGAGGGAAGTGATCTGGACTGAAGGCATCATATAATTCTGTGTTTCCTCTTAGCTTGAGGTGGGTGAGACCGCCCAGACCTGCAACCGGTAGTGAGCTGAGGCGGTTCTCAGTCAGATCCCTGGAATAAATATAGGAAGAAATTGAGAGAAGAACCTGGGAAAGTGCATGACAGATGAGTGCATGCGTGTTTTCATTGCCTGGGGTCATCCTCAGTAACAAAAAAAAAAAGTAACAAAAAAGCCTTGTCTTCCTAAGTATTATAAACTGTTCAGACAAGGCTCTTTATCAGATTCCCAACAGATAACGCTTCCTGTCATACAGCTGCTTGTTTAGCTAGGCATACTTCAACCGATCCTCACACAATAAAGCAGTTTGTATTGGCATGACCTGAGATGAGACTCCTGGCCACACAGAGGGGTTTCGCAAACAATAAATGCATATCACTGTTTTCTCTGTACATGTTGCCAGTAACAACAGTTTTTTTTCCTGTGGCACAGACTTAAGTGTGGTGTGTTTGTGTAACGCTAAGTCTCCGAAATACAGATGAAGTTGAATTAAAGAAGAAAGACACTTGTAAAGAAAAAAAAAGTAAGATGAAAGGGAGATGAGCCATTTTGACCACCATTGCTCTAGACTAGTGTGTTTACTTACAGTTTGATCAAAGAGTGAAGAAAGGCAAAAGCATCTGGGTGGATCCACTCAATCATATTCCAGCTGAGATCACTGAGAAAATAGAATAACAGTGAACCAAAATTACCCGAAAGAATCGAAAAGTACTGTCTCTATCACCACTAGATGTCAGTAATTGGTTATGAGACAACGTGTGCAATTTTTGCGACTTTTGACCCTTTAAGTAAAACTGTTCACTTAGATTAGTTAGTATATAGAAAGCAAAATTAGTATATAAAATTTGCTTTAGCCATGTATTGAGAACTGCATAAATTTTATTTCGTAGAGGCTTTTAACGGGAGCTCATATTGTATTTCCAAAATAAATGGGATATGGGTTATGGATGAAAATATACAATAACAAAAAAAGGTTGACTCACAGTGCCCTTAAAGAAGTGAGCTGATGGAAAGTACTTGATTCTATCCTCCTGATCTGGTTATGTTGTAGCCCTCTGTGGAGGAAAAGTAGGAAAAAATATGAGCAATGCAAAATGTTAATTCTGGTGCAAGTGTGTGTCTGTGTCAGTGGTTGATTCACTCACATCTCTTGCAGTGCGGAGCAGTGGTAAAAGCTGGGCAGAACCTCTATCTGGTTGTAAGATAGCTCCCTAAAACAATAAAACAATGCGCACACATAAACACAGTGACCAGCTGTGGATTTATAGCGTGGAAATTACGAGGGGACATAATTATTTGAGCCTTTGGGTGCACTATCGGCCCTGTGAGTAAGGCAGGACAGTAACTTTTGTGTTGGTGATTGGATTTCATAGAAAAGTAATTTTGCAAGTAATAGCTTTAGGGCACAGTTTTGGTTTTGCATCACTTTTTGCACCCGTTCACTTTCTCCTTTTTCTGTGTATGAACTCACAGCACTCTGAGGCGAGGCAGTTGCTCACACAGATCCAGAGGGAGAGAGGAGAGACCGGCCCGAGTCAGCGTCCTGTAAAGGAGAAGACAATCCGCTGATCATTGTTGAAGTGCATGCAAGCGAAAGGATCCCCCAGTTCTGTGAGTCTAACTTGGTCAGACAGGGAGCTGTGTAGGTTCGCCAAACCTGTCACTGGCTGGCATAACCAGCCTACCCCTCCCTATCTCCTTTCGAAGTCTCCTGTTCTTTTTCTCCTCGAACACATTCTTTTACTATTCCTCTGTCTTTTTTCTTTTTCTCCTCTGTCTCTGTTCTGTCTCAGATACATTAAATCCTAGGATTACATCTTTGCCTTCAGACTCAGTGTTGGCCCTTCTCACACTGTTGATGTGTGTAGCAATGTCTAACTAAATGCAATCACACTCTTTCTTGTGCTCATTACATATCTGTGTGTGTGGGTTTTAGAGCTTGTTCTAGTAAAATGTTATTAAACTCTACATCGTTTTTTCAATTCACAGTATTAGACTTAGCATTAGTTTCGCTTTTCTCACGCTTTCACACAACACCCTTCCTTTCAAAGATAATATAACATAAAGATAATATAATATAAATGGGCGACACGTGGTATTTTACAGAAAGCACTGTATCATGGGTTGAACGTAGGATTAATGTAGATCGAGTATATTTAAGCCTAAGCCTCGTTATGTTGATTCTTTAGAGTCTGTCAGGACTAAGTGTTTGATCAGTTCACGTCAACCTGCTGGAGTGTTTGGCAGCCATTGTAAACTCTTAGAACTGAAAATGTAACTTCATAAAAACATCAAGATCTTTGCCTGAAACCACCATTCAGGCGAATATATATGAAAACAAACAGCATATTTCTGGCCCATATCATCCAGCCCTAGTTGGGAGGGAAATACTCACAGAATTTCCAGGCTGGTGGTTCCTTTCAGATCAGGAAACTCTTGAATCTGGGTTGCTCCATTCAGGGAACTGCAGTCAAACAGGGGAGAAACTGTCAGAAATTTCTCTCTGCCTTTCTGTCTTAGTCACTCACACACATATGCGTGTGCACACAGACCTTGTCTAACAGCTCATTTCAGCCATCACACTTTTCCTCCAACATCAACACAGGCTGTTTTGGCTGTCTCTCTAGACATCATAAGTCACACCATTCAACATGTTCTTACAACACACTCTCTCTTACCACATCAGCACGCAGCACAGCAATACGCTAACACAACATCATTCAGTAGGCCATTACACATGTCCACTCAACTCTCACTGCTAGGGAAAGAGAATGATTTAAACAGTGTTTGGGCTAACTCACTGGAATGGTTTCTACTGACTGCATACTTACAGTGTGTGTAATTTAGGTAAGAACTGGAAAGCGGATTTTCCCACAAACTGGATGGGGTTCTCATAGAAATGACTGTAAGAAAGGAGAAGAAATATTTGGATATATTGTGATTAAGATCTTTTTGTTTTTGAGTTGTGTTGTGTAGATGATGTTAACATGAAATAGCAATTATGTGTTTATTTAATATGTGCACATTATAGTATTAAGGATGAAAATTAGGCTCACATTGTTTGGAGCTGAGGATTTCCCACAAAGGCCCGCTCAGGGATGGCTTTGATATTGTTGTTATGGAAGCCCCTGGAAATATAAAAACATACTGTTAGTCTACCAATGTGTTTCTGATTTTGTTTGTGTATGTGTATTTAGGAGAGCGACAGCCTGCGATTGTGAGTGAAAGGCAGGTCATATGTCCTCATGTTGCACCTGCCGTTGCACAGCTGAAAAACATTTTTGGATACATGAGATGTAAACACGCACACATACGCTGTATCTGTGACACATATGCGCACTGCAGAACATCTGCTGAAGTCGAGGGAAAACATAGTTAGTGTGTATGCGTGTGCGTGTTGGTGCGTATGTGCAGGCGAGTGGATGCGTGGGTGTGTAGCCAGCACCTGCTTAGGGCGAGAGAGATTGTATCCGAGTGCCACATTAAAATCACTTAACGGGATTACTTGGGATAACGCAACCATGATAGTCATGTCAGGCAGGTGTGTTTGTGCGTGTGCGTGCATGTGTGTGTGATTTTGTGTGGGTACCCACAATTCCTGAAGCTTGCTCAGTGTCCGAATGGCCAAAGGAAACTCCTGCAGATCATTGTAGTTTAAATCCCTGAAAGGTAAGCGTTAAGATAAGCTCTCATAGTTCAATAATACATTTAAACATTTAATTCATGGGATAATGGAGGGTTTTTTCCCCGGCAAAAAAAAAACTTACATTTATTCATATATGAAATTCTCTGGTTCTGTGAGAAAATGTGTCTGATTGCATATGTATGCAGAGCCACTTCTGACATAGGAATTTAGGGTAGGATGAAGGATGGGGTAAGGGGGCAGGAGATATTAAGTTAAACTTCTTCCCACTCCTTTTCGAATGTTGGACTTTCTTTTATATAATCCTTTTGTTGTTTGGTTTTAATGCAAATTCAAAATAAATAAACACTTCCTTTTCAGAGGACTGACAGCTGTAGAGTGTGAAGTTTTGATTTGATCTTTGACCTTTGTTGCTCTGACCCGATTGTTTAAGTCTGTTTTTAATCAGTTTCCCAAGAAACACTGTACCACAACAGCCATTTATACTATTGTACGATTGTCGCCTCATACGCAGACGACAAGAAAGTATGTACTGTAAGTGATGTGTATGGAAAAGAATGTAGTGTGCATATTAATATATTAAACCAGAATTTTTATTCAGCCTTTCAGTCTAGGTTTTGAGTTTAGTTCATTCATGCAATATAATTCATGATTATTCATTGTTTTTATTTAGTATTCTTTTTCAAATCTATTGTCTTTATTTACATATAGTTCAACAAGACCATTCTTTCACTGCTGCGTTTAGCTTTAGTCTTATCATTGAGTATATTTACCTCATTGAAATATATGCCAGGTCATGCATGTACATGTGTTGTCCTCAAAGTTTCCCACCAATCCAGTGTGACAGTAACAAATATGAGGTCATAGTAAATTTGTTTTTATTCTATTTTTTTGCATATAATTAAGCCTTGATTAAGTAATTCTAGATTTGTTCCCAAGCCTTAGTGAAATTGTGAAATATCTGCCTGTCTACTTGATCTTGTATGGATACACTGTTGTGTTTTCCAGCAGACCTCTTGATGACTTCTCATACTAATGATTTTATAATGCACACTTGAGGCTGGGGAGGGTGGCAGTGATGCAGATGGTCTCTCCTATTTCTCATAAGCTGAGAGAGTGAGAGATTAACCCCTCATACCAGCGCGATCTCTACGTCAATGACACCTGTCATCTTATCCCGCTGAATCATCAGTTTCTCTCCACCGCTGACGGCCCAAACACTTTAACACACACTATTCTGGTCCAGAGAGCTTCATCCCTCTTTCACTCATTCTCTAGTTTCCCCCTTTCCCTCTTCATACCGGCTCCCAGCCTTACACCTTACTCCCTCACTCTTCCAGCATGAATAATGGCTTTTAAAATAAGTGTTAACACACATTGATATGCCCACACACGCTTATACAAAGTAATGCATATTTTTTTCTACACTTCAACAGGTTGCTAAGTAGCATGCGCCAAATAAAGCGTTTTAACGAGACCACCGTGTATTTTTCAATAGACACAGTTGTGCTGGCTTCATTTGTCTGACTTTCACTCTCCAGCTCTTTCTTGATGCTGTGTCAGTTTTCTGTGGTTTTCATATTTATGTGCGGCAATGATTTAGTTATCGAAGCTACGGCACGTATGCTCAAACACCTTTCCTGTAACTATGCTGAGACAGATCTGACCTCGGTGCTGCTTTGCAATTTATTTTATGATACATAGAGCCGTCTGTTGATGTTGGTTTAAGGTAATCAAAGAGAAACATTTCATCCCCACATTCCTGTCATTCATTTGCTGGTTATGGTTTTGAGAAACTTTAAAGCACCTGCTGAAATTTCCAGGACATTAATCATTACGCTTTTAGAACTCTGGGCTGCGCTTCATTATTCTACTTGGCATGTTGGATTTATAAAAACAAATTATTTTGTATGTTCCAAGTCCCATTTACCACTTATCATCACAAAAATAAAAAGGCTAAACGCAGACACACAGTGTAAATTGTTGGCTTTTGATTATATTACTTTTCTGAGGCTATATTTAAATCCATATATCCTAGGGTTATTCCAAGGTAATGTGATTGTTGTCAACATGACCATAGCAAATGTATGTTGATAGTTGCTTATACTTTATCATCACCAAGCCTGGGTCTGTGTTTGGGGAAACAGAAGAGGTACTCATTTGAGCCTATGGAATGAGATCACTTCAGCGTGTCTGTATATGTGTGTGCTTGAGAGAGAATGAGAGATACTCACAATGTCTCCAGACTGTGTAAACCTTCAAAACATCTCGCGCCCATGCTCTGGATCTGGTTGTTATGGAGATGCCTGGAATAAGGCCACAAATATTTTCATCAAATCAGAAATTACTTTCTCGAAAACATTTCCACACTGCAATCATCACCGCCCTTTTCTAAGTCAACGGAACAAATAATTTCTCTGGTAAGCTGAGAAACCCAAACTCAGGAGAGTTTTAAGTAAACAAATCAAGATGTCACTTACAGTACGACAAGGGCGGAGAGGTTGGTGAATGCATAATCTGGGATGTGTGTGATCTGGTTGAGGGCCAGGGTCATGGCCTGAAGGGAGGGCAGTGAGTCCAAGGCTGTCACTGGGATGTCTGTTAAGGAGTTGTCGTCCAACCACAGGTGTCGAAGGGAGCGTACCCCTTGAAAGGCCCCAGCCGGAACCTCAGACAACAGGTTAGCATCGAGACGCCTGCGGGCCAAGAGGAACTAAGCTTAGTGAGATAATCACCGAGTCTAAGTATCCTACAGTATGTTTGCTTATGTGCATGTGTGTCCGTGCTTGTGCATGCATTAGTGGTTGTGTGTCACTTCGGCTTACAGGAAGGTTATTATGAGAATTACACATCCTTTATTCTCCTTCTTTCATCTTTGCTGCAGCTTTTTAGAGGCTTCTCATTATGATTTATTCCCATGCTAAATAAGCCACGTCTAGCTTCACCAGCCCAGTCATGTATAAAATGTAAGATGAGAAAAACGCAGACAGAAAAGTGTAGAAAATAGTTGTGGCAAGCCTGTTTTATTCCACTTTAATTTACGTTGTGAAAAGAACTTGTCCCTTAATGTCTGGAAAAAGAGGCAGGGAAGGAAGAACAGTTAAAGATCCATCTTCAGCTCTTCCTCCCACTCTTTTAGACACATGTACAGTTCCTTCCTGAGGGATTTATGTCACATGTAGCCTTGCATAGATGCTTTTATTCCTTCAGATAATGCCTGAAAACTTTTGTCCTTTTTCTCCCTCGATGTCCTCAACCCACAAGTGATATGTGACACACACCTCACGTAAATGCACATGCTTACACACTATCAATGGTGATGAATGATCCCCTTAGGGCACCGTTGACAAGCATAGACCACTTCCTCCTGCTATTCTTTTTTTTTTTTTTTTTGGCCCTTTACACTCATTCATTAATCTCCTTTTCCTCCCTCTGGCCCATGTCACACTCACATTTTGTTTCTTACATCTTCATTGATGCACTCCCGGCCACTGCAAACCCCTTAGCATCTCACTCCTTAACTCTTGTTCGTCTTTCAAACATCCCCCCTCTTATCAATCTTCCACTGAGGTTCTTTGATTCTTGCGCTACAGTCCTGCTCAGCCTCCTTTACCCCTCAGAGGCTTGGCCAAACAAACAGCATCATCAAAGTGAAATCTGAACTTGAACTCTGAACTCCAGGCTTTTCTCCCCAGGGAAATTTTCCGTCAGGAGAGGCAACTGTATACACTGGCAGATGCTCACACACAGGCATGCCGTAAAGCACTCCTGATCATACATGTAAATACACATGAAAGCATGCGTGTGCTCACACAAATGTCTTCAGGAAATTTTCATCTTTTGTACTTCCTGACGCATATTTTTCAATGTTAAACATGATCCTTCTGCATCCTGTGTGCTGCAACCATGGACATTGTTTGTCCCTGACCTAAATTGTAGGATAAAAGCTACGGAAGACCCTTCTGGTTTGTTCTCCAGGGCAAAATAATAATTGCTCCTCTGGTGGACTTGCCAGGTCTGCAGAAGGTCCAGACAGAACCTGGAATGTTCCACAGAAGCCAATAAAGTTGCAACTATTTCCTGTCTATCACATCAAAGTTTGAGGGTAAAATTATGGAAGAGAGCAATAGAGAGAGAGAGAGAGAACAAGAAATCTCTTAAATAATCTTGGGATGTCTGTGGACCTCTGCAGATTCAATTCTTCAGGTGGTAAAAATTGAATTCTATGTGTCAAATCTATAAAAGGTTGTGCAGATTAACTTGTCTTGTGATAGTAATCAGTGGCAATTACATTACTTAACCTGTATGTCATCATAAAATACTTACGATGGCACCTTGTTCAAGAGCAACACTGATACCGTCTGTTGTAATTATTAGTTTCAAATGATGAGACAAATTTCTTGACTTGGCCTTACTTCTGTGCTTACAAAGGGCTTCTTGTCTGAGATTAAGAGATGATTTATTTCACATAAAAGCCTCCTTTATACATTTATACAGATTTAAAATCCATGCGCTGACTCAGATACTGTCTCTCCTCCTTCTTCCCCTTTTCACCTGGTGTGTTTTATGTCAGTGAGAGGCGCCGACAAGCTTCACTCTCCAAAGCCTTTCCAGTAATCTTTCTCCGCTGGGCTTATCATTACGTAATGACAAGGTGCGTCTCTGTGCACTCGCTCCCTTGTGTGTGGCAGTGTGTGTTTGTGTTTGCATGTACGAGTGTGAAGATATTAAGACGAGACCACACACACATGTACAAAGTAATAGACGCAGACATGGAGGCATTATCATGGCTGAGTTAGTTAATTCAAATACACATACACTCACATATCCAGCCTCGGTAGTAGAGTCTGCGTCTGGATACTGTGTGTGTTAAAATGTGTGTGTGCAGTCTTGGTGACTGTAGTGAAGAAAAGCAGGCCTGCTTTATACCAGACAGGGAAACGTTGTAGGTGGTATAAGACTTATTCTGTGTCACATCTCTAGTAATTTGTATATGTGTGATGACGGAAATGGCTTTATGGATATTTACAAAGAATTATTAATTTGGAAAGTAGGGATGTGGAGTACATGTGCAGCAAAAGTTGAGAGACGAGTAGGGGTGAGGACTTACAGATGAGGTGGTCTACACGCACCCGCCTGAACACGCACACCGACACACACTCACGTACACATGTACACTGACCCCACAGATGAGACAATTAAGCCACCAAACACTGTCATTAGCCAGGGGGATAGCGGTGTGGGTGGTGGGAGAAGAACGGAGGAGAGAAGCGGAGGAGGAAGAGAGGGGGAATTGATGGAAAATGGGGTTGTTTCACAGCTCATTGGAGATGCTCTCCCTGGCCTGCAGTGTCTGCTGTTTCCCTCATGGCTTCCAGATGCTACCATGAACACTGACACAGTAAGGCTGTGACTCCTACAGACAGGCAGTACAGCGTGGAATGCAGAACTATTGAAGCCGGAGTGGGGATATGGTCTATAATATGACCGTGGTACCCTATACCTGTATTGCGGTTAGAGCTGTGATGTGTGGGTGGCCACGGGGTGTTTCTTTCCCTGCTGGATTGGGAGGAGAAGCATAATTGGTGTGTGTGCAATAGAGACTCACAGGGACAAAAGGTTGGGTAGATCCCATGGAGCATCGTGAGGAAGTCTCTCCAGTTGGTTGTTTTGCAGCATCCTGAAAGACACACACACATACACACACATACATTACTCACAGGTATATATAATTAAACATAGCTTGTAGGTTTATGGGTAACAGAGTTTATGTGGTGTATGTGTGTGTAGGCACATCAGGCAGAACAAATAATTCCATAGTGAGGGAAATTTGACACAAGGAGGAAAGGGCCAGTGAAAGCTTGAGGAGAAGCAGAGAATGAAGGGTAGAGGAAAAGAGAATGAGAAGCTCCTTGGGTGGGCTGCTGATGTCATTCTCAGAAGAATGGAGCAAAAAGCTAGGAGGAAGTGGAGAGTAAACAATAGCCCTCTCTTTCCTCTCCCTCTCTTGCTTTCTCTATCTTTTTCTCCCTTTCTCTGTCTTTAAAGTTTTTTATCGTGTCCAGTCGTCTGACATTTGTGCATGTGGCGTATAGCCGCCACTGTGTCACAGCATCATTATGTCTTTATCATGGCATCATGGTGCCACTTAGTCAGAACAGCCTTTGTAAGTTGGGGAGTGTTAGACCCTATGTCCCGGCAGTGAAACGGAGCCGACAGCAACATTGTTATAATGAAGAATTCTTCCTATTTGTGTAAAGCAGTAATAATTATGTGTTTGCCACACTCGGCTATATTTGAATGATTTAAAAATCATGAAGTGGAAAAAAATTAGGTTTCGAAAACATAAATAAACTAACGGTATTGTTGGCTCCAAAACACATAGGGGGACATGTAGAAAAAGCAGCAACATGTATTTTAGGCACCTTAAAATCATAATTCTGAAAAATAATATCAAAATATTTGATAACCAATATCAGCTCAAACCTCTGTTATACATTTATAAAGTTCTGACGCTTACATTGAAAATACTCAAAATGCAGTGCACACTTAATTTGATAAGGGCTGAAATAGTTTTACATTGCTTGCTGAGCTTCCTTATTGGTACTCCTATCTGCTTATCCAAAATGGGCACATGTCAAGAGTCAAATTCTACTTTTTGTTCCAGGATAGCCACTATTAATGCACACTGATTTTTATATTATTTTGATATTATTAGGTGTGGGAAGAAAAGTTTGCACACAAAACAGTTTTAGGGTCAAAATTCAGTACTACAGTTCTCTTCATGGTCTTTTCACATTACCAGCAAGTATATTCTGACATGTGTAATGTGTTTGGACTCTAATCTCTGAATGTACTTTATGCTGGCTTTAAGTACAGCTTTAACGTTGTTGATCCAATCAAACAGTGTTCTCTTGTCTCTTTATATGTCTGTGGTTACAATATTGGCAGTATAGTTCAGGAGTTCAGCATATCTCTACATGTAAAGAGTGTATTTCTTTATATTTATTTACATAACTCAGTGTGTCACTTGGTCTCATAGAGTATTTCACAATAGTCGCCTGTGCAAGAAACAATGATTGCCTCAGTGTAGTAAAAGTTTGAAAGGATCCAGGGAATGTTTCCACAGGGATGATGATGCCATGATAAATACATCGAATTGAGTCTTTTCCTGTTTAAAGAAATTCCCCGCGGGGAGCTTCGCTGTACTCCACTCTGGGTTCATAACCCCCTATGTGTGTGTGTGTGTAATGTGTGTAATGTGTGTAAGTATGAGAGTCAGCGGGGATATTGTGGTTACCCTACATAAGGTCAGCAGCCCATTTGTGTTTGACACGGCTTGACTTTAACTAATATATTGAGGAAGGAAACCAACAGCTCAGCTGCTCTGAGGTCAAAGAGACCATCAAAAGTTTGCTAGGGTGTTTTAGTGTGAAGCGTGAATGCTTGTAGAAACGTATGAATCCAGGATATGTGTGTCCTTCCGCAGTAATGACATAATAGCCCAGGATTCATGGCTGGTTCAGTCATTTTGTCTCTGAGCATTTCACAACGCAAGGTGAAAGAAGATCAACTCATATGCCTGGTAATCCCTTAGATTCCTTTAAATTGCAAACCACAATTCTCTAGCTAAGTTTATATTCTGTGGCAGGGCTTTTCAACCCTTCTCAGCCAGCATCCAAAAAGATCTAAGGTGTTTGCCAAGGCTCATGAAAACCTCTTTAATACTTTTGTCTTGCACCCATGAAATACGGGAACAACTCTCAGCTCACACAGATGCTATACTCACAAGTCGGAGTGTAATATAGTTTTTATAGTTGTTTTGCACTTTTTTGTAATTTAATGCTTCATGGCAGTGCTAACAGTTGGTGGCCATGGATCATAAGCTGTATGAGCACACTATGAGAAATGGGGTGTTAAGAGAAAAGCTTTGAATGCTCTTTTTAAGCGATTTTTTTTTTATGTCACTTGCTGTAATCTTGGTGGGTGGTGTGACTGGGAGGTCCCTGCATTACACCTGTGAGAGCCTGTTTGTGTGTGCGTGTGTGTGTGTGTGTGTGTGTGTGTGTGTGTGTGTGTGTAGGTGTGTGTGTAGGTGTGTGTGTGAGTGTGTGTGTGTGTGTGTGTGTGTGTGTGCCTGCTTACAAATGAAACAGGGCTTGTTTGGAAATGAAGGAACTGCAAGGCAGGTCTCCCCCAGCCCATAAACTTTAACAGCAGTTAATGATGCGTGCCCTGTGTGTTTTATTCAAGGCGGGAGCACAACTCAATCCCCCCAAATGGCTGGAGTTGAACAACCCACCTGGGATGAGGACTGAACCACCAGAAAAGGATAGTGAGAGAGGGAGGCAAAGGTTACTTACAGAACTTTGAGGTTGTGGAGACCCTGGAGAGCGTGACCTGAGATATACCTCAGCTGATTCCCTGAGATACGCCTAGAAGTGAAACGCAGAGATCAAAAAGGAGTGAGGGCAATATAAAAATGAAAAGGAAACTTAAGCACACACAAGAAATTCACAAGTCTCATCAGAGAGGTTTCACCTTTTACTTAATTCTGTGTTTTTGGATTGAGCTCTGACATGACTTCATACTTCAGTTCCTGCTCTGGGGTTACTTTTAGGGCAGTATGCAAATAACAATATTCTATCCCCTTCAGTGTGGTTGCTATTGGCCCAAAGCACACGCTGAAACTTTAACCAATCCCGAGAGCTCAGATGAGTGAGTAAGGACTGAATTGAATGAGATTGGGTCAACAAGTGCAGCAGAAAGTGTGCATATGAGTGTGTTTATGCATGTGAGAGTATTATAAGGTCTATACTATATACTATATCTCCATGTATATGCATGTGCGAATGTGTGTGTTCTTTTTTCCATGTCCTTGAGGTAAATTGGGCCCGTTTTGAGGGGCCTTGAGGACAGCAAGGGAGAAAAACCACACACATTCACACAAGCAATCCAATCAGTTTGTTTATCAAACACAGCACCTAATGGTCATTTGTGAGTGTGTATAAGATGTCCAAATAAATAACATTTAGTCCAGCAGAGTAACTCTCAAGGTCACGAGCTGGAAGCGCAGTTTAAACACAGATTTGGTCTTCACAGCTTGAGACCACCCACTTTTATTAAACACACATACACACTCATGAGTTAAAAGTTGCTCATTGGAATCCTCCTGCTCACATTATTGCTCCTGAGGTGACATTTGCCTGACATTTCAGCCTTATGTTAAGCGGCCTGCCTGTGGTTGAGTTGTTTCATCACTGCCAGGATATTGACGTATTGATATAAAGCCTTGCCTGCCTTTCCAAGCCACTATCGTCCAGATGGTAATGGACAAGGTTTCCAAGCAAGCTCCCTCTGACATCTGATACTCATGTCAACATGTCTCAGTCTCATTACTGTGTAGTGGCGAACCACACAACCCCACCCGCATCTGCCAAATCTCACACTGAACCCAGTTATATGCTCAATTTATTATATGCTCATATTTGTCAGCACAAACACAAAAACACACACCAGCTCATCCACAGAGATAAACGCTGTCATCGGATACAGAATCCAAATGGACTGATTGTTATCTAGACTATTGTGGTGCCATGTTGTCATGCGTTTCAAACCACTGTCAAAACTCATTCAAAACAGACTTCAGTGATGCCGGATAAAGTCCTAATTTCACAGAGATAAAAGATACAGATGATGGAGGGCTGATCTGTATTAGCTGCAGCTTTGACCCTACAAATTGCAGTATTCATTCTTGTATTTAAATAACGGGTATTTGCTTAAAAGCTTGCTTTTAGATCTGGTAATATGATACAGCCTAAGCTATTTGCTATATACAGCCGGTTTTACTAATAAAAGCAGCTGTATTATACACATTTGTTGTCCATTTGAGAGCAATATAGTTCTGCTACTTCAATACCATTTCACTTTCTGGTTTTAGACAAGTTGGTCACTGGGGACAATTTCAATTGCTTCTTTTCCAGAGGTAGCTGTTTCAATACTGAGGTCCTGACACCAGTAAAATAGATCTAAGCCTTTCTGCAAATACCCTTAAGTACCTTCTTTTGGTTCCTGTTCAAACACAATGATTAGTTACAGACGGATTGGATGGAAAAAGATATAGGTAGCACAAAACAGAAAAAATGTCTTTACTATGGGGGGTGAGAAGAGCCAATCATTTAGAATTTTTGAAAACAAACATTGTAGTTAGGGCTATGGTATGATGTGCACGTTCTACTGCCAACCAGCCTTTCTCTATTAACTGCACCATTGGAGCCAAAACTGCATTAGAGTGGAATCATGCTTTTTTGCCGACTTCATTTGTCAAATGCATAATTATGTCGAAAGTGAAGATGGATATTGAAAAAGGAAAGAAATGTTCAGACCTTCTTGATAGACATCAACAGAACACCAACAGTTGCCATTGACCAACTGTTTCCATGATATCAGTGTGTGTATTTATGTGTGTACGTGTGTGTAAATGATCGTACGTTTGAGTGAATGTTCCGCACTTAGCCTCCTAGTCGTTCCACATCAATCTCATTCTAATGAAAGGCGCCTTGCTCTTGTCAAACCATGGCTCCAACTGTTTTTTCTTTTAATTTGATTTGGGGATGGCTAGAATTTTTCTTGGCCCTTGGGTTGCACAGATAAAAGTTCCACCTCAGCATAATTTTCTCTATTGAAGTGATTCATAGATAAAATAACATGGTCGAAACATATGGGAGATGAGTGGGAGGATACAGCTTGTGACACTGAGGAGACCACCCTGCTATCACAACTGATCAATGAAGGCTTTACCAAAGTATTACAACTCCTCATCATCCTACAGAACACCACATCATATTACTTCAAAAATCACAGAATAAAGACTTTGACAGTGAAGATAGCATCATCTTTTAGCTACATACTCCCAGGTAGTGATATCACATCATAGTGGCAGCAGGGCCAGGCTGGTAGATAGGAGTTGATGATGAAAGAAAAAGATGATAAACAGGCGTTATCAGAGTGGCAGTTTGTGTGTGATTGTGTGCCTGTAAGCACAAGTACACATGCATGTATGACCTTTTTCACCCTTAGTCCATCAATAGAAATGTTATCCCTCCCTGTGTTTAAAGGTCCAGCCTGAGGGTCAACCACTTAACCTGGCGTTAACCTTTGAAATTACTGGAGTAAAATATAGACATGTGAAAAATTGGGCATGTGTGTGCGAGAGGGTAAGTAGGTACACGTTTTTGGGAGAGACTGAGACAAAGAAAGATCCACTTCTGAAACACTAAAAGGAAATGTTTTAATTGACCTAGATAGTCCCAGCTGCATGGTGCACCTGGAGCATCAAGCCAGCCAATACTGTGACCGCTTAACCCTCACCTACGTCATACTTCTGGCCTATCAGCAGACAATCTTATCACCAAGAGGAAGACAACCACTTCTCTCCTCTTACATTTGGATTTTATTCGCGCTATAGTCAGAGACTACCTGAGAACTCCCTTGTGGTATTGGAAATGCCTGGGTATTCCAGGACTTGGTCAAAGATCATATCTTTGAATTTCTGTCTTGAACTGATAACATGGACTTGCACTATTTTCCACATGTCCTGAAAAGAGGCAAATCCAGCATAACAGCACGCATAGAATCTGACAATATTGCGATCCTATGACTTGATTTGACCTTTGTGCTTAGAAGATGATTGATGGGTAATGATAATGATACGATGAACACAAGAGAGACTACCAAACAGCTGATTATAAGAGTCAAAGGAAGGCAAAGTGAAACGTGATCCCCAAAAGCTATGGACTTTGATGCTGATGACAGGCGAAAGGCTGTTGACTTCTGAAGCATTTTCCAGGAAGAGCTTTCAGGGGACACTTTAACCTCAACTACCTCCTGCTACTTCCAAGTTGCAATTAGATCAGTAATAGACTGCACATCTTTGATATTAGAGGGTACCATTTGAAGAGAGGGGATGTCTTTGATATGTCAGGTAGATAAGTAACCAATATTGGAGTCTGTGTGAGAATTGTTGCCCTTTCATTAATGCGAACACATAATCTGTCTCTCCATCGCCTTTCTTCACACTCTGTTTGATTGACAGTTGCGTGCAGGTCTTTGTGTCTGAATTAAAAGACAACTCACTGATCAAAGCTCTAAATGACGGCTTAATGAGAAGGATCTGAGATCAATAAAGTAAGACTTACAAATAATGAGGTAGATACAGAAAGGGATGGAGGGAGGGGCAATGAACACTCACATCTTATTATCAATATGAATGCGTCTGTGAATCAAAAGGAGGTTTAGTCTGGTGAGATTTGGTAACTGCTTTGCACGTAAATTTAATTAGGGTTCAAAGACATTTGGTACGCAAGCTTTGATACTAACTTGTGGGAGGAGACACCATAATATGCTTTATATTTACAAGCAGCACTTTTGAAAACCACTGTATATATGGCTCGTGAGAATTTATTCCCTGTCATCCCCATAGTATAAAACTAAGTGAAAGTCTGACACGTTGTCATGCGCAGATTTGTTTTGGTTTGTAAGAACTTGCAATAGCCTGCAGCCCCCTGTGATGGGGGGCTGTAGAAATGAATTGAAAAGGAGGCAGACTGAGTAGAGAAGGGAAGGCTGGCGGGAAGGTAGAGCCCAACATCAAACAATTTATCACTCTACCAGTCACAACATGCCTTTCCATTGCCTTTCTCTGTGCTACCAACAAGTGCTCTAGACCCACATGAAACGCTCCTGTACTCAAACCAAGCATGTTTGTGTTAAGAGGCCCAGTTTGTTTTTAACGCACTATAAGTTGCTGTAATTACAATGTGTTTATCACAGCCTGTTATGCTCCATCTATCTAAATGTTCCAGACAGGAGTGGAAATTATGTCTAGAAATGCATTTCTCCCTACACTGAAACATCATCACTGGCTCGAGTGTTTCGCCAGAACTGGTCAGCAGGCTATAAAATTGGACTTCAGGGCATGAACATCTTCTTTGGATGCATTACAAAGCAACAGAATGTCTCCATAAAGTGTCAGGACATGAGAATGATACACAAAATGCAAGATCAATGGGACTATAAAACACTGGGAGGATTGTCTCTTGACAAACACTGGAGTCTCATCCAAGACCCCCACCCCTTTTCCCAGTGCAAGCAAATGTCAGCATCAGTGCTCAGCATCACTGGAGCCTGAGTGGTTCTGATTATTACACTATCACCAAAGTCTGACATTTACTGTTCTTATGACACTTTCAGAGCAGCAATCCAATAAACCACAATAAATCAAAGATTCAATATATTTCTCTAACTTCAAGGTGTCACATGGCCTTGTAGGTCAGCTTCATTTTACTCTTTAGATCCAGTTTGACCATGACTCAAAGTCAACTAAATGGTTATCTGGCTAACCTTTTACTTTCATCATCATTAGCTCATGCCTCACAGGCTGCAGCTGCAAGTATTAGCAAAGAAAACAACGGACTGTTCAAACACCCCATGCAGACGCACACACACACGGCAAGCTTCAGAACTAAAAGAATCAGGTGAACGCTGACATACACACATAAGCCCCCTCAAATTACACACACATTCACACCCTCAGGGCATATCTATGGGCAGCCTTTGTCAAACTGAGACCAAGCTGAATTCTGCTGAGTGATCAGATCAGATATCGGCTAGGTCAACTGAAAACATGTTCAAAAAGTTTTGTGAGTTTGCTGCGGCATCTACGCTTTCATCAGCTCTCTGCAAGTGAAACCAATACTTTGTAGCTGAGCAAAGACAAATGAAGACAGTTGGCAAGTCTTTAGTGTTGTTTACTTATTTGATGTGAAGATGTGTCTCCTGATCCAAATCATAAATGTGTTTTTGATTATTTTTCTTTTACATAAGTAGAGTTTTTATATGGTTTTCAAGTGTCTGTGAGGTAGTGTTACTACCTCCATCAGGCAAAGTAGGTGAATCACTCTTCTTTTCATCACTCTGTGTTTGTTAGCAGAATTATGCAAAAACTACAGCACTTATTTTCACAAAACGTGAAGAAAGAGTATGGCTTGGGCCAAGGATGAGCCACATAAAGTTTGAAGCAGATCCATAGAAAAGAGGGGCTAAGTCTGTTATCGTATTTCACTTTCTTTTTTTCACATTGGCAGGCCCCAAGCTAACATGGGGAACCAAATGACAAAAAAGATGCTTTAGCTTGCTATAACTTGTCACTTATGGTTTAAAGGGGACATATTGTACCCATTTATCAAGTTAAAGGAGGCTTCATCTTTCTCCAGAATTTGCATCTTAAATGTCAGCTCAAGATACAATACAGATCAGTCATTGTGCCATTCCTGTAAAGCCCTCAGTCCTGTTGCAAACAAACTGTCTCAGCAAAGATGGTGTAACTCAAAGAGGTAACATCCTAAAATTCAGGTGTAAACACATCACAGCCTTGGGGTCTTTAAAGGGACACCAGAGGCAGCTCTGTTTTAATAGAACCCCATGATGGCAATACCGTGAACAAACTCCTATTCTGAAAAACAAAACACAATTTGTTCCATGACAAGCAGATGTCATGTCATGTGATGATCTAAAATGAACTAATTGATCATTATTATACCACCAAAAACAAACTTAAAAAGTAGCTAAACATACATGGCATGTCATACATTTCTACAGTCATGCCTCAGAATCTGTTCTGCTGAACCACAAGACTGTGGTATACATGAGGATAACAATGAGTGATGTTGGTGAACTGATACTGCTTGCTCACAGTGATACATGAGACCAAATTTTAAGCTTCTTAGCCGCAGGTTAGCTGCCACGGTTTTCATCAGTAGTGATATGGCCAAGCTTAGGATCTTCCATCTTTACTTCCATCATCTTTGGTTTCTGTATCAGTTTCTTTAAATGCAAATAAGCTGCTGCTCATGCCATGTCTGTCCTGCTATTGTGTTGGCATGGCGGATTTGGTGGTCCTACAGTTCTGATTGAAAGCGGTGAGTATATAGTTCTAGTATTACAAAAATACAGCATTCCCAAAGGCTCATTTCAGGTCCAGTTATCTGAGAAGAGGCTGGATGTATTTCCAAGGAGATTAAGCATTTTGATACTTTAAGTTATTTTGAAATGATACCTTATTTATATAATATGTCCCTTTAATTATAATTGTAGTATGAGAAGAATAATGGACTATTGACCTTGGTCTATGGTCTTTGAGTGCATTGTATTTCTTATATAGCTCAATGGGAAATGTAGGAATAAAAAAAGTTATTTAAAAAAAAAGTTTAGAAGAATTTGAGGTCATCTGGAGCGTCCTGGTCTTTGTACTCAACTTCACTTATATTGTGAATGAAATTTAGCATGGACCACTTAGATGTACTGCGATGCAAATTGGCACTTACATCAAAGAATTTTTGTATTATACTGATGTTCATCTACATTGAACACCATAGATAAGAAAACCATAAATCGTTGCTCGTTTACAGTTATTTCCTCCAACCTTGTCCTTAAGTTCTCCTATAGTGTGTGTTTGTCTTGGCACAGACTTGCGTCTATGTGAGTACCGCTCCCGCTGAGCTGTCCAGCTGAACCAAAGTCAGTGGGGAGGGCTGGGGGTGGGGGGTGCACAAAAAAGCAGCGGCTTGGATGCTGAGCACAGAACCTGCTCTCTAAACACTTTAAGGACCATATATTCACTCTCTGAGTGAATATCAGGTTCCTTTCACCTCCCTCTTTTGTACAGCCATTCCAGGATCTACTAGTGTATTGCTGCAGGCAGTTTCTTGGTAGAAGAGATCAGAGGCAGGCCAGAGTCATCAATCCCCATCACTAGGGTCTGCATTTATCAGCCACCGAGGGAATTACTGTTTCTTGTCATCTGTGAGCTGTGACGATGGAGGTTCATTAATTGAACATTAGTTGACTGATATTGTACTCACAGTTCTGATAACAGGTGCAGTCGGTGGAAGGCTCTGGGCTGGATCTCACTGATATTATTCATACTCAGATCCCTAGAGAAAGGGAAGAGGAAGCATCAGTATCAAAGTATCAATCAATGTATACCTTTACAGCCCTCTTTGATGGTCATCTGGTCATGTAAAATAGCAAATGTTTAGAATGTGTTTTTCACATGATGATCAATCTTCAAGGGTGGGGAGTAGGATGCAGAGCAGGGTTAGAGAGTTGGATAGAGAGGTTCAGGGAGGAGGTAGAGGAGAGGGAGGAGTGGGAGATGTAGGAGAGAATTTTCCCCAATGAATCATTGTTGGGCAGCTGTAATTTCCTCCTCGTCCCAGTGACTCTTTCTCTTTTCCAGATGTCTCACTCTACCTTCCCTCAAATCTGACCCCTCGGTCTCCTTCCATATCTATCTCTCTACCGGCTCCATCTTTCTTCCTTTTTTTTTCTCCTTCAGGTTCCTCAGGAGACCATCCCTTTTTCCTTTTTGTTCGGGACTGTAATATAGACACACTCCTTTTCTCCCTGATGCTCTGACACACTCTGACGTGAGAGGGTGGGTTGAGGGGTGAGTGTTGACGCAGCTGCATTGTGGCCAAAGAGGGAGAGGTGTGGAATACATGCGTGCACACACAATATACACATCACTGACCTTTTTAGGATAAGGACAACTTATGTGTCAGCCTCTGGTAGAAAACATATATAACCTTATGGCCCCAGTCATGTAAGGTCATCTCTTTGATAAACACAATGAAAGCAAGGAGGTGTTACATCACCCCTTCTTTACTTTCACAGCCCTTGGGGTCTTGCATGAGTCTTCTGACTGAAGCTTCTATGTGCGTGTGTGTCTGTGTGTGTATGATACTAACCATTGCTCATAAAGCCAGACCACCGGGCTAGCAAGTGTAAACTGTGCTCTCAGAAGCCCTTCGCAGTTGGGAGTTTTGACACACTGGCTGTTTGTTTGTCAAGTCAGCCAAGCTGACGGGGGGCTGGATAGATCTATCCGCAGGCGTGATCTATATTCAGCTTCAGGGAGATGTGGAAAAAAAGACTGTGCAGCTACAGTCTGGTTAAGGAATTAGGTTATTTGAGTGGCCTGTCATATCTGGCAAATTGTGACAAGACAAATCCGGAGTACCAGCAGTTTGGTTTTCTGTCAAGCATAACATTAAAAATCAGGCACTGAGCTGAGTATGATGATACAATGGGCTCGCAGCGTTTGTCTCGTTAACGCTTACACAGTGGGATTTTGGACTGTGGGTCAGATAATTATGCACCCCTTTCACAGTCTCTGCTGACACTGAATCTTTTCCTTATGAAAGTATAATAATGACATGTTAGTTTCCTGCATGGGAATTTCCTGTTATACATGCCCCTCTACCGGGAGGTCTAACAGCACATCAAAATTAGGAGAGGTTCAAGGTGTTACTCAAGGACACATTTGAAGGGTGGGTGTTTTCGATCAGTGTTGAGGGAAAATGGCGGTTCCATGGCTTTTGTATCCCATAGAAAATCAACCCTTAATGGTCTAGTGTTGGGATATACATTACTGTTACTGACTTAAGTTAGTTATTATTATTATGTTTCATACATTTTGATCATCATGTGTTCTTATGGTGCACTACAAACACAGGTATAGCATTAAACCTAAACATTTGAGGCATCAGTAGACTATGGTAGTATATACTGGCATATTGTGGTGCTATTATTTTGATATAAATGGTAGCAGTGTTCCAGTAAAATGAAGAAGGGTGTCAAACTAACATACACAATGTAGGCTTCAGAACATTCAACTACTTTACAAATAAATTACACCAATTAATCTGCACCAATAAAATGTTTTACAAACGACCAGTATCAGCAGAACTTTGTGTTCTGGCAGTGACAAATGAAATTCGGCCTCTAAAGTTGAAATAACAGACTTTGAGGTTCAAAAATGAAACTCCATCCCACCTTGGTCTGATGTTCAGATCTACTTTTATTTTGATATTCAGTGATTCAGATTTATTTATTTAGGGATTTATTACTTTGACAAAACTATCATTATTACATAGGCCTTAAAAATCAACTATTGGTTGACCACTGAAGAATGTATTTGATTTTGTTTGGTGAGAAAAGTTCATGCAATTATTTGTGCAATGAAAGACATAGAACACAGATTGAGCCCTGACTACAGTACTTTTATAACCTGTCCTTATTGTGTCCTTCTTTTAATTTGTTTTGCAAAAGCTTTATTTGTAACATAAATTTGAGCAAACAAATAATACATATCATTAGTCCTAAATTTATTGATCTTAAAAAGTTCAACCCATATGTTGGTGACTCGGATTTAACCCACAGTACGTTGTCAGAAAATATTATAAAAAAGTATTATTCTCCTTTTGATGACCCTTGTGCTGATATGCAATGCCACCAGGTCTCCGTCTCAACAAAAGCAACCCAGTGATGTCATGTAAATTATATGCTTCATGTTTGTCCTGCACTTTTGGCACAATCTGCACAAGCTCCAGGGAGTAATTTGTGGAATGAATACAACAAGTGTAATGCAGCATTACTTGATTAAAGTCAGAAGTAAATATATGTGATAACAAGGTTGCCATAGAGATGACACAGCAAACAGGTTGACATAACCTAGACCGGGTGACATCACATATGACGCAGAGGGCGCACAATCACCTCATGAGGCCCCATGAACAATATACATACACACCTTAATCCCTTGCATTGTCTATTTTGGAGGGAGCGTTGAAACATAGCAACACACACACACACACACACACACACACATCATCCAGCTTCTGGGGATGCACCCATGGATGGAGACAACTCTCCATTATCTGATCCTGATTAAAGGAGCCATAAACAAGCGTTGTGTGAAGTCCATAACAGCGACCTCACTCAGACAGAATAAACATGCAGCAATGGAGAGCGAAAATGTTTAAAAATAAAGACACACAGTGGTGAGTCATGGGGAAAGGTTGAATGCAGCTCAGCTCGGCTGTGCTCTCCAACAAGCTCATTGGGAAGCCGGGGAGAGAGAGAGACATTTCTGCTCTGCAGGCCAAGGCCTCCGCTGACAACTTGACGTATCGTTGGAAGGCGCTGTGCTATGGCTTGTTTTTAAAATCAAATAACAGCTGTGGCTTTTTTAAACCATGATAATTATGATTGATGACTACCACATGTGCATTGTGTCGGCTGGCGCTGTGACGTGCAGATATTTTCAGCACAAATAAACGGCCGCAAAAGAAATGAGAAAAGGTTTCGCAGGCTATGCAGTGTATGGGATTTTTGCAATTAGAACTTGGGTTTCTGTGTTCCATTTTTATAGGTATGTCTAAAGTGTGTGTGTTGGGTGTGTGAGACCGAGTGCAAATATGTGTGTCAATATCTGTGTCTGTGTGTGTAGTACAATATTTTTTCCATTTATAGGTGGCTGCGGTGTGTGTGGTAAGATGTCTGTCGCTCATTTTCACACCCCTATTGTTTTCCAGTGAGCCTGCAGATGTGGTGGGTATAGTCCTTGGTTGTGCTTTCACCACATCATACATGACCACTGTTGGGGCATAGAAACAGATTTCTACGTGTGTGTGAAGCACAGACTGAACGATAGAGACAGATTAGAAGTTCATGTGGTTTCTTTTCTTTATTTTTCATGTGAATATTCTGGAGGGAACCGTCCTGGCCTATCTTGGTCATCACAGTGTCAGAAAAGAGGTCTGCTTGTAGAACACCACATCTCTCAACCAGTAGAGGCACCCAGGCCATCTCCTCCCCTCAGATCTCTGTATGCTGCTGAATGATGAACTAAAGACTCCTCAGCAGTATTAGGAGGAGGGTATGCATAGATGGCGACCTACGCTCATCCCTCAACAAACACAAGCACAAATGTTCTTTGCTCAGAATCTTAAGAATAACCAGTGAAGCCCCCTGTGATCTTTTCCTATTTCCTTCAGGAGGATTTTCGTGTGTACGCATGTTTCTTTTGTCGGGTTAAGTGCAAAAGCATATGTGTAATTGAGGCAAATATCACAGCAACTGGAGCAAAGACAGAAATGGACATTTTTCCATTCTTATTTACACCATTGTTCCACAAATCCCAGATACACAATGTCCTCTGATGGATTGTATCCACGCCAAAAGTGTGTGTGTGTGTGTGTCTGTGTGTGTGTGTGTGTGTGTGTGTGTGTGTGTGTGTGTGCGTGCGTGCGTGTGTGTGTGTGCGTGTGAATGTAAGAGAAGAAGGTTTGGCAGGGGAAAAAAAAGCACTTGATATTTGACTGCTTTATGCTGTGATTGATAGAGTAACCATGGCAAGGAACTTGTCTTAAGGGGGGAACGGAAGCATGAAGAAGCAGAATTACATTTCCATTCACCAGCCTTGGCCCTTTCTCTCCCTCTCTCGGATGCCACTCTATTGCTCACGCTCACGTTTTCTCTCTGTTTCAAATTTCAACTGGAGCATGGAGTTACACAGTCCGGTAGTTACAATAATGTGATTTATCATATTTCCTCTTTGCCGTCAACAGAACTACTGAAGTATGTTATCAGCTCTGTGATCAAAGGCAGTGTGTGTGTGGGTGTGAATGTGCCCCTAGCTCCGTTGTAGCCAATTTCAAACTGGAAGCATTTCTGACAAAAGATGATGATTTAACATAGCAAAACAACTGGCCACATCATATGAGTAACACCCCTGTTTATGTTCAGAGACATACACACACACACGTTACATCCACAGGCACTTCAGGCTCTGGGTGGTGGCTGTGGGGTGGAAGATAGACCACCCTTGTGAGTGAATGTACCCTCAGATGGGAGCAGATGCAATCAGATCAGCAGTCAGGTGTCGGCTTTAGCTTGGTGAAATCTGTCAGTCAGACAAAGCTGAGTGGGAGCAGGCTGACGAGAGATTTCTCGATACGTTTCACTTTGGACTTTCAAAGTAAAATAAAGGGAAAAAAAGAAAAACTTTCTATTGTAGTCTTCCATGTCTCTCATTGCAAAAAACTTCATGCAGGTACATAACAACGCAAGCAACTGTATATAAACAAACAAGCTTATATTATTGTGCTGGCCTTCAGACAGATGTTTTCCATGACTCTTTGCAAGAGCCATACCCTGAGGTCTTCCCTCTCACTTCCTTCCTCCTGTACTTTCTCTCTCTCTCTCTCTCTCTCTCTCTCTCTCTCTCTCTCTCTCTCTCTCTCTCTCTCTCTCTCTCTCTAGCTTCTGTGCCAGGCCCTCTCTCCCTTGCTCAGGTGGAGACTCTTACAAAACAAGCAGCCATTAATGGAGGTAAGCTCAGTGCCTTTGAAGGCAGCTTATCTGTGAGGAACATTAGAGTAATAGATCTTTAGTGGTAAGCAACAGCGAGAGCCTTGCCCAGAGGGCAGGGGTTCTGCTTTAGCAGCGCCGGAGCCACACCTTGGCTGTCTTTTACTGTAACTATGACAGTAATGTCTTCAGTTGGATTCAGTCAGTCTGATCCACTCTGCTTAGATCTTTGAAACAGTTAAGGCCATGATGAAAGAGGAACTTTTATTCCACACAATACAACTGGTAGTCAAAGCTCGGGCTTAAACAGGGCCTTAATGGCTGTGTGCATTGTGTGTGGATGAGAGAGAGTGAGTAGAATGTGTGTCTAAAATGTTTGAGGGTGAGGTCTGAGTGTGTTTGCTCTTTTCTATCTGAATAGACTGCCCGCTTTGGCATTCAGTTTCTCTCGTGGTCACACATGAGTTTGCACACACACACTCTGATTCACTAACACACAAACATACGCACACACACCGGCAAGTGCACACACACAAAGAGTCAGGAAGGAGGGTACAATGCTGTCCTCCCCTCCTCCTTCATCTAAAGATGTGTTTTTTTCCCTCTCTCCCAGACTTCCTGGGAGGGGTACACTGCCCTTTGTGTCCAAAGGCACTCGCTCTTTATCTTTCCCTCTCTTATTCTCTCTTTCTCTCTTTCACGGTGCACAAAGAGTGAGGGAGAGGGCGAGGAGAAGTCTTTCACCTGCACAAGGAAGGCCACAGGGAGGCCTCAGCTACAAAAGAGCAGAGAAACAGAGAGAGAGGAAGGGAAAGAAAAGACGAGATAACGAGACAGAAAAGGGAGATGCGTCTATGCGTTTTGTATTCCCATGTTTTGTGCTCTTTTCCGCTCACTGCGGTTTAGGGGAGAATGACAGGCGGATGTCTGGGTGGAGAGAACGGCTGTTTAGTCTGAGGCCATGTCATGGGAAACATATTCATGCCCTCTGGGATTTACCCTGGTATACCGCGCACACACATACGCACGTGAACGTACACACTCTATGTCCGCTCCTTGTCCTCCCACACACACCCTGTCATGAGACGGAGGGGAGGGGGGTGAAAGGTCAAGCACTTCACTAATGGAACAGGAAGTGTCGGAACAGTCGAGGCTACACAACATACAATTGCCTCCAACATGTGGACAGGACTGACAGGCAGCTGTTGTGGATAGGACATATCTTTGGAAGGCAGAAACCATTCAGAGCACTGCCCATAGGCCACTAATCTGCTATTTTGGCATGTATATTTGGTCTGGTTTTCATATATGTTTTTTATGTGATATATACCAGAGCGATATTTAGTTTCTTTTTGAAATTGAAGCTTACAATATATCCCACATAAAGGAAATTGTTTTTGCACCCAGGACAAACATATGCCACTAAAATCTTTTGTCATAGCTAAAATGTGTGGAAAAGGATTACAAATTCCCCTTTTCACCACTTTTCCACACATCCTGAAAAGGTATCTCTTACAGAGGTATTTTTTTCTGCACACTGATTTGAGGCAGATTCTCACCAGTGGATACAACAGTAAATGAAACCCGATGAGTATTAGTGTCAGGCTTTATTATGACTTCATTTGGTTGAATGGCAGAAACAGGAGGACACTGGATCTAGTTAGAAGGCTGCTCAAATCCACTCCTGGCTCACTGCTCCTTTACTACTCCACTCACAGATCTATGATCAGCTCATCTGCTCCATATATTTAACAGTACCCACGGATAACATCTAGAACTGAACTTAGTTCAGCACTTCATGAAATCTTACCCCCATACCAATGAGGACATGTGGCTGCTGTTGGTTTAAAGAGATTTAGTTTGGCCTCTTGCCATGCATGTAAAAAGTCCAGATTTCCTCTTTTGCTCCTTCTCAGACATGTAATAGAGACGTGAGTAAGTCTGGCTGCAGTTGCAGAGGCGCTACAGTGGCAGAAATCCCTCCAGCCTCCCTTTACAGCAGATGGAAAATACACCTGTGAAGCCCATACTTAGCAAGAACTAATACTATTGCCTTATGCCATCAGAATGACCTGACTGCTGTTTCTGCATTCACATGAGATAACCTCCCCTTCCAAAAATGGATTTAACCATTCTTTGCCTTTTTCTCATCTCTAGTTTTTGATCTTTTGTCTTTCACTCTCCGCATATCCTATGCAGTACCACTATATTTGAATGTGCACATTATTTATCTTGAGGTGTACGCACATGTGTGTGACCAAGTGTATCTGTGAATGCTTCTTTGTTGCCTTTAGCTAAACTCTCATCCTATTGGCTCATTCTCAACATAATCCTTGCTAGCATCTCTGTATCAGCACTGCTCTGTGGGATGCTTTGATGCTGAGGGATCGCGTAGGGTATTAACCATCATTAAGTCACTGTGGGTTTGTCTGAGTGTATTAGACTGTGGGAGCAAGCATTTTTGTTTATGTATGCCTGTGCAATGTGTAATGTGTGCATGGGGGTCCTGTGGGTAAGTGTGTGTGTGTGTGTGTGTGTGTGTGTGTGTGTGTGTGTGTGTGTGTGTGCATGCATGTGTGCGTACATAGTTAGAAAGAGCATTAAGTATGATTAGCTCTTACTAGTCATCACCTGCACACTGCCAGCCCCACATGAACCACTTTAGTCAGCAGGCCTGGCTACTGATCAAACAGAGAAAGACAGTCATGTTGAGGTACAGGAGAGAACTATGTCCCACACAAGCTGCCATCAACACTCATGTAAACTCCTTATCATTTTCAGTTTTCAGACGCAAAAGGATTGAATACGTTAGTTTAACACTTAAACATGAACAACAAAGGTTAAGTGTCAAAACTTAAAATATGAATAAAATATAGTGTAGAGAGCTGTTAATTGCATGGTAATTGTTTGATTCTAGATTAATTATGGAGGCATTTACAAATATGTTTGCCAGTTTGAGAGGATAATTTTGCAAATCAAGAAACTTGTTGCTTGCTGCTAAACTACTGAAACATCAGACTGTGATAATATGTAAATAAAAAGACTACACACATGAAAATTCAGACAACATTATTGCAACAGACTCTCTCTCAACGATCTGTTTAGAGTCACTGAAGAGGTCTCTGCAGCCACAACATGACCATACTTGTGATTTTCACCTTTTTTAAAATACTTTTTCACCTCCCTCTTAAAGAATGTAGTAAAATATGCCAATGCAATGCTGTGGGATGGCAGTGTGTGTCGCATGCGACAAGGGATGCAATCCATCGAGCTATTTCACATAAAACTAGATGTTACTTTATCTTAACCCCAGACTGCAACTTTTTGGCTTGTAAAATTAACTTTTAAATTGACAGTCATCATATGGGCAAATGGTGGCACAGTTTAAACAGGATGAATAAATTATTTGTAATTTTTCATGTTATTTGTTATGGGGTCCACTGGTAGGGGTGGGTTGTAGGGGTAGGGAGCTATAGGAAAGGCTTTTGCAGTTTCATTCATTCATTCATTCATTTATTCATTTATTTATTTATTTATTCTTTATTTATTTATTGCAGTCTTAACGGTCTAGTGTGTAACATTTGTGTGAGGTTGTGTTCATATCTGGTGTACTGGGAGGTGATTGTTTGATGGTGTTAATGGGATTTATTTCTCAACTAACAGTAGGTAGTATTGTACACTGTTGCTGCTGTATGGGTGTCACTGAGGCCCCCCAGATCAGCCATAAGGGCCTTCTGCTCATAAATTTACAGTCAGCTATCACATATAGGTAAGTATCTTTTGAGTCATTCTGACAATGAAAGTAAAAAAATGCGATTAACCCATAAAGGCCCAAACATCCATTGTCAGCCAAAACGATCTATTGATCTAAACTGTTTAATACCTGTTGATCCAATAATACTATCAATACATGTAAATAATCGGTGTAAAATGCAGTTTGTCATCCTTTCATGGTCATCAGATAGGACCCATTTGGACATTCAGAGGCTCCATAGTGAACATAGAAACACTGTCATCTTCTACAACATTTATTCACCAGTAAAAACCCATGGAGTTGGATCAATGGCAGTGGCTGGAGACACTTGTTTTATTTTCAGTTAATGATAGATTTTGCTGAAAAAGTCACTTGTTCTTCAGTTTTCTCTGTTTTTGATATAATAACCTTTGAATTTACACTGTGCTTTAATGAACATCTACATGATCAGTGAATTAAACATAGAAAAATATCTGATTTTTATTGAAAATAAAGAGGATAATATTACCTTATATGGTGATAAATCACTTAAGAAAGGGTAAATATAGAGAAAAATTTGTTTGCGAACGGCCACAAAAGTAGCATTGGGTCTTTGTGGGTTAATACTTGTAAATTTCCTCACATATTACACTTTAAAGTGATGCATTTATCCTGTCTTTATCCAAACTGATACAAATGTCACAGATCAGGGTCGTACATATGTGGGGATACACACACGCACACACACACACACACATACATAGATACATACATACATAGATACATACATGTGCACACAGCAGGACAGCTAGGGACATTTGTCATACCCTGGCCTAGGATAGGACAATGACTTCTCTGTAGTGGAAAAGAGAAGGCTAGAGGGCTACACTTGCACAGATTCATGCACACACACAAACATTCCCATGGATTCCCAGGGTTGGAAAGGGGCTGAATAGGAATCTGGGCCATGCAGGCATTCTGAATTCTCTCAGTGACAAGCAGTCCTTCACCCCTCAACCACACGTCACAGAGAGCACATTCCAAGCCCCCATGTCATACTTGTGTCACGCTGCTATCACACGAAACACACAGATTCGCATATTCAGTCAGTGGGCACAGCTCTGACCACAAAATACATGCGTAGGCCCATAACCTGCATACTTCCCCAGCATGTAGTCTCCAACTCCACCCTAGTTCCCCTCAAGATCTTGTGTCATGATTGCTTTCTACTTGTTTCTAAAGGACAGGATATGGAGCGGTGCAGCACACTATGGCCTCTGTGTCTTCACTGCCTCCTGCTCCTGAGGGAATTGCCATTGTTTCTATTGTTGTTCTCTACCTGCCTACCAGCCGTCTGTCCCTGAGCGACATTTAAAAGCCTCCCAGGTTGCTCTCAGGAAACCACAAACCTCTGCAATATCCAATGCTAAAAGCCTACCTTTCTCTCTAACACCCTTCTGGCATAATATCACTTTTGTGGAAGGCGGAAGTGGCTTTTTTCTATTGGTATTCATTGCAGGCCTCCAGAGAATCTGGGAGAGACTGAGGAATTGATGCTTTGAAGCAAACATTTCAAGTTTGCAGAAAGCAAAGAAGCAGCAAATGAGTGATGGACAGAATAAGGAGAGGAAATGGAAACATTAAGGCTAGATGAATGAAGCAGCAAGGCTTCCTGATGCCACTTTTAAAGCAGAGCAGATTAAATATGATGGCATATGTCACTGTTGTCTCACATCATATAATCAGAGATTTGTATGGCTCATTGCCAAGATTCAAAGACTGACAGTTATTTGGCTGGCAGCCAAAGCACCGCCACAGCCGCCATAAACACACATTCACATTCACACCTTGAAACCATTTACACTATTGGCTTGTGTGCACGCCTTTCACTTTCTTACTCCTCTGCCCTCAGCTATACGCATTCATTTTGCTTTTCAAAAGGCACATTGCTCATCGATAATTGTAAATTTACACTTTAGTGCTGCGTGACCTGCTCTCACACCTGCGCTGAGGAGACAAGAAATCTCACACACACACACACACACACACACACACTAAGGCACTTCATGTGTAGAATTTTGTTCGAACTGGAGGAGGAGGCCATGGTAAACAGGTGAGGAGTGGAGAAAGGCTAGGGGAGATAGCAAGAGGGAGGGAGGGAGGGAGGCAGCGTAGGACGGGGGGCTACCATAGACGTCTGGAGCCAGGACACTGATGCTGGAGCTGATAGCTGCTGTATAGAGGACCCTCCGCTGATGGTACGCACACATACACAATGTTCCCCTTTCTGACTGTAATTTTGTTATTTTTGTTCATTTTTCCCCCAACTACCTTTCCCCTCCATCTGTTCCAATTTGTCTCTCGTTCTCTTACCTTCTTCTTTTCCCTCTCTCTTTCTCTTTCTCTGTCTCTCAGACATGATGTTTACAGTGTGACCCCCGGTCATTCACGATAGGAATCATTCCATCAGCATAATGGCTAAATGACACGCACACGACTGTTACAGTCACAGCCATCAGACACAGGCAGGATGTTGGCTCCTGCATGTGAATGTACAGTGTGTGTGTGTCTGTGGGCTTGAACTGTGTGTTGGTACTCATGCCTGCCTGACAGAATCACACAGTATTAAAAATGTTTTAATACATATTTCTATTTCAACAGTTTCCACTCCTCACCTTTCTCCTTTTCATTATCTCCCTCCCTCCATTTTTCTGATTTTCTCACCTCAACTCCACTGGTTACAAAAAGAAATCCCTCAGCAATCTGGGTGGTCTTCACACACACGTACACACACACCCATGCATGTATGCACATGCACACTCACACACTCCTTGGTTTTCCTCTGTCTGGTAATGCGCTAGCTGTGGTTTCCTGGACTCGGCCAAAAACACCGTTAGAAGTTCACCGCACTCACCGCTACCACAAAGCATCACCTAATCGCTGCTCAACTCCACTTTCTGACTCGCATCAGTCCTACACACACTCATTCTCCTTTCTTCTTAGATACACACACACACACAGACACCAAAGACCACTGAAGGAAGTGTGAAATGTGTAAACATAAGCACCTGACAACTTTCCTTCATCAGACACTCTTTAAACATCACACCTCTAAACATTCCAGATCATGGATCAAATCACATTAATTACTTTCAGCATAAATAAACATTTGAGAGCTTATCACAGGGGGACAGCTCAAATCGAAGCCATCTCTTGTGGCAAGTTGTTTTGCAGCTTCACATAAAATGCACCGATCCCCAGTGTACATACTGTACACAGTGTTCTTAGACTCAACACACATTAATGCACTCACACACACGGACACACACCCTTGGGCACTGTCTTTCCTCTCTAATCTGATATCAAAGAGAAGGGCTTTCAAAGCTTCTCACATGACAGCTCATTTCATACGTTGCCCACGGAAACGATTATTCTCATAAATCTCTATCCACTCTGCTCTGAGTTGCTTGGAGCACCCTTGCCTCTTGATAGTTAAATTCCTTTGCAGACTCAACCTGTATTCAGTTCAGTGTTATGATTAAATAGGTTTTGCTGATTACTATTCCATCATGTTTCTACCTATATGCAGTGGGGCCATCCAATTGTCCAAATAAACATTAGCAAATGTGAGTGAATCATGCATAGCCTGGATTGCCCTCTTGGTCGCTATAGCATGTACAGTTGCGCTCACTTTGAAGAGCTCTCCGATGACACGGGTGAATGATGTCATATACTTTCACAGCGTTGTGTGGATGTGGTTTGTAATGTGGACTGTTCCCAAGCAAATCCCTGTGACCTCCCCAGCCTACAGTATGTGCTTGGAGGCTAATCCACCCTCCACAGCACAGTGGGGTGTGCTGGACAGTTCGACAGTTCCTGGTGGGGATTGGACCGGCTCTCCGCTGTTGTAACCTTTTATACTGCAGGACGAAAGGAGAAACTGGAGCCTGCTGTGCTTGGTTCTGGTTTGATGATGTACTGTGCGTGTGCGTGTGTGTGCATGTGGGCAGAGGAGGGGAGGTTGTTTTGTTTGTGTTTGATGATTTTTATCAGCAGCGCAAAAGAGAAATCTGCAATTGTTGTGTGCGGTATCTTAATTTGTTGCGGCATCTCTCCTGCTGTCTCACATTCCCTTCTTCTGCTTGCATTCCCTTTGCAGTATGCATGTGTGTTTGCGAGTGTGTGTGTGGGCGTGTGCGGTTGGTCGCCCAGTTTATTTATCTTATTCTAAATCAGCCCTCAAACTCACTAATTGGTACAGTTCCACCGTTAGGTAACGAGGGGAAATGAACAATTACTCTTGTGTTTGTAGGGAGTGATGTGTGTTTGTGTGTGTGTGGCTGTATAGTTGAGCAGTTAAGAGTGGTTTAGATTTCCACTGAGGGACTCTCAGGTCATCAGTGTTTTTATTTTAGAGAAGGATCAAGAGGCTTAGCACTCCATCCCTCTCATACTCTGACACACGCAAACATGTCAGATTCATCACAGTTTGTGTGTTCCCTGCCCCATTTTTGAGCCAAACACCTGATGGTCTCATAGGTACTGTCATTCTTTCATGGAGGTAAAGACTCATAAATTCTACATGTGTTTTAACTTTTAAATGAATACGGTGGAGCAAAGAGTCAGACATCAGTCATGTCAAGCTGCCTTGTGTGCGTCTCTTTTTAGAGTCGTCTGCTACATAAACTGTTGATCTTTCTTCACTCCCTCTGATTTCTGCCCCTGCACTCCTGTGGTTCTTGTGGAGCCCCTAGTGAGCAACTGCTCTATCACACCCTGTTTCCTGGATTTGACTTCCATCACTTCAATATCAGTTATCACAAAGTGTCTCTATCTGTCCCCAGAGGATTACGCAGTGAAGCATTATGAAAGATCTGGCTTTAAGCCATAGAGGGGTGGTATAAAAAATGCTCAGCTCTCCTGTCTTTTATGTAATAGAAGTCCAAAGCACCTCTTTTTGCCCTTAAAAATGCCTGATGGTGAAGTGGGCTTTATTCCAAAAACTCATTAGAGGAAAAAAAACTTCATCACTTAATGATATTTACAGTTTGTTTAGTTGTGAGTAATGAGTTCTTTCAAACATTTTACTCATGTATTATATCTGAAAATTATGTCCTACAAATAAGTCTTTTATCAGCTGACAAAAAGAATAAATTTCCTTTTTTTCTGGGATGCATGCCGACAGTCCCATTACATATTTGGAAACATTATTTGACAGTTAAGTTTTTTATTATAGAACAGTGGAATACAGAGCAGTGGTATAAACCTGGTAATTAAACCTCAAACACAATTAGCACAGCTGTGTTCAGACACTTTCACTCATTCACACACACCAACACATGCACGTCATTTATACACACACACTTGGATAGATGTATACAACGTATACACATAATACACACACATACACACAATCTTATGTTGGGTCTCCAGTTGGCGCTGAGAAACCTGACACTGAAAGAAATGGTCAGTAATTTTACTATAGTGGGCAACACACACACACACACACACACATGCCGACACACACACACACTTCCCACTTGGCCCTGTCTGTTTTTATCGACATGCGTGTTGTGCGGCTGTTTCATGGTCATTCATCTGACAAACTACTACCCGCTGCTCTTTTTCCAAAACAGACGATGTTCAGGCAGTATTATGAATAAAGGCTTTTAGTCTATTTTCAGAAGCACTCATTAATTGCAAAACAATAAGAAGATTTATACTTGAAATTTTAGTGTGAAGTAAATTGACAGTAAACAGTGACTAATAGGATAAGGTTTTGGGATTAAGGAGAAGCATTTTGTATAAGATAAAGTGGAAAATCATGAGAAAGGTTCAGGGAACAACAAAGCAACACTGACAGGCCTGAAGCTTCATTTGAAGGTATAATGGTTTTACTCACAGGTATGTAGTGAGAGGGCTGAGGTTGGTTGGCACAGATGATAGTCCCAACTCTGAGCAGTCCACCATGACGAAGATCCCATCTTCTTCACACTGACACGGGGATGGGCACATGGGTGTCCCCGAGCCCTGCCTGTCCTGGATCCGTCCGTACCCCCAGACTCCAGGGTTGGATCCCCAAGCTCCTTCAGCCACGCAGAGGAGCAGAAGCACAGGCAGCATGTCTTACCGTCCACCTGTCTGTCTACACCTGTGGGGGTTCCTGTCTCGTCACACTCTTTCGATGCTTTAAGTGGCAGGTGTGATCAAGAGAGGTTTCCAGATCTCCTGTATCTGCCCCAAAGCCCCTTAATGTCTATCTGAACAGCGCAGGTTGTCCACAATATAACTTTGAGCACCACTCAGGTTTTGCATCTGCATCACTTTCCTTCTCTACGTATGTGTATTTATCTTTACTATCCTAATCCCTGTGCCTCTCACTCAACACCTCATTCACAGGACTTAAATCAGTTATACCCTCTTGCTGCCTCTCTCTTTTCTGTCCTTTCTCCCTTCTCTCTCTGACCCTCTTTTCTCACTGTCTTTCTAACCCAAACACAGTCAATCTGTCTCCCTCTCTTTCTCTCTCTCCTTGTATATATGTCTTGCTCTCTCTTTCTCTCTCTCCTTACCTATTGTAGAAGGAGCGCATGAGTTGTGAATGAGCAAGTCTCATTGGCTCACAATTTAGGGATGGGCTGGTGCATCTCTGGAAAGTAGGAGGGGCCCGCGATTCTCAAACTCTTCCCTCTCTTTCTCCCTCTCTTCTCTTTCTTACTATTTAACTTTGCTTAGACATTCAGTGCAAAGAGGAGGGAAGTGTTTAGTTTGAAGAAATGAAAAGAAAGAATGGATTTTGGGGGGGCAGTAACGTGTGGTGCGTTGAGACAACAATTCTCCTTGCTGGATGTTAAGAATGGAGCTGACAGAAAATTAGAGCTGAAAGAGAATGCAGGAAAAAAATGAAGCAAGCCGAGTATGTTTTAAGCAGAGTATGTTTTGCTGTATGAGTGATGCAGAGGGTCAGAGTGTGTGACTGGGAGTGACTCTTTGGAGGAAATTGGAATTCTGACACTTCAGCACCCCTCAGTCCCCAGAAAGAGCCGAATCCAGTGTCTTGTAAGTCACACCTTCTCAGGTTTCTGCTGCTGGAATGTCATGATCGCACACACACACAAAAACACATGCATGCCTACACACACATGGACACTCGTAGAAAATAACAGATCTCCAGTGCAAAAGAGCTCGCGTATCCATTTCACATGCACACTTCAGTCCACAGAGTGAAGAGTGTGGATTTGTGAAGAAGTGTCAGCTGCCTCAAAGCAAAAGCCTGCGTTTCACAGTCTATCTGTGCTCACTCACTTTTTCCACATGATCTTAAAATAATGTCATCCAACCCATTTTTCATTTATTACAACACATAATTCTTTGCTTGCATAGGCGCATTGTCAAAACTTAAAATTATGCTTTTCCTGATACACAGAGGGAAAATAAATGCCAGACTCCAGCAGGATGCGTACAACTCTCTTTCATATGTTACACAACTGGACTTTACATGCTGTGCACCTGTAAATACAGGATGTTGCATAATCACCTATTGATGTATTTTATAATTGTAAGAAATCAAAGAAAGAAAAACTGGCGTACCATTCAAAGCAGTGCTGACTTTATTTGACCCTTTTGTTATGTTTTAGGCGTATCTATAGTAGCAAGTAGTAACCAGTAAAAAGCTGCAGTAGGGAGGAGAGGGTATGAATTATTCCAAATAGAGAAAATTTATAATAAAACACTGTACCAACCGATGATGTTGATGATGATTCATTTGAGGAATACTGGGGAAATCCTAGATGAGGAAATCACACCTCGTAACTCCAGCTCTGGTTATTTTCATGTTTTATAGAGGGATTACATGGTCTTCCATGAGTTGATAAATTCTAATAACCACTTTAGCTCATAAAATCATTTCAACAGTCCAAAATGCATGTGGAAACAATGCTGTTTCCTTAGTCCTTCAAGAGCTTGACGGTTCAAGGACTGAGCATTTCATTTGACAGTAAAACTTTATACACACAGCACCAGAATGTCCAAGGATATAGACATTTCCTAAAAATGTATCAAAATAATGAATGTGCAAATGTTGAATATAATCTGGATCTCATTTCAGTGCTTTATGTTAGTTTAAGTCTGGAAAAATACAGTTAAATGTCTTTGAACTCACTTTATGTTTGTCTACCCCTCCAACCCGTCTGTCTCTCTGTCTCTCTCTTTCTCTAATGTCTTTCTTTCTCCACCATTCTCTGCAGGCTGAATAGTTTCTCATTAATTAATTAACATTCCTATGCCACTGTGTTTTCTGAGGGGCCTTTGTTATGGCCCCACAAAAACTCTTTCAGAGCTAGTTCTCTCTCTCTCTCTCTCTCTCTCTCTCTCTCTCTCTCTCTCTCTCTCCCTCTCTCTGTTCTCCCTTTCCTTCCTCTTTGTAGGGGAATGTATGTTGTTGCTCCCTCTGTCTATTGTCTGTTAAAATATTGCATGAATTGTTACGAAGTGATGTTTCATGATACATTTTTTTCTTGGCATGTAACCGTTGCCTTCGATGCACGCAGGCAGGTGTCTGGTGTTTACAAGTAGACTCTGCGTGATCCTACACTACACCCTCATACTCCATGCCCAACTATTCCCATTGGCACGCATGCCCATATACGTACACAAAAATGCGCACATGCCCTGTATACACCTGCAAACCTTTCCACTCCCTGAGCGCTCCACCTCTCTCCTTGTTTTGTACAGCGCCCTGTCATCTTTTTAAATGGTCTTTAATTGTCTGGCCCCGGGGGAGCCCTAAAACACACATACTGTAAAAACCTGCATATCTAGTCTCCTGCCTGTCTCTTTCTCTGCCTGTGTGTCTGCCCTGTTGATTGCTTTTCACTTATGTTTCTTCCACTGTTGATGCACGCACAATCAAAGACAGATTTTCCTCAATATTGCAAAATTTCGATATGAATATGTTTAAATGCATCTATTTAGGCATTATTCCGGGTTCTTCTGCTTTGAATAAGTGCATTCTTCTCTCTAACATTGAAGCAGCTGATTTTACTCACTGGATATTCAGCCAGAGAAGAAAAATGTGTAATTTAAACTAACTGATTTAGGTGTTTATATCCATAGTTCACATAGAGGCATCTGCTTTTTATTCCAAGACAAATTAGTTTATCTGTTTCAGTGGAGCTGTTTCAAGACATGCAGTGTAATAAATTTAAGCTGATGTCAAAATTACTTTACAAATGATTCCCAAAATGTTCTTATCAACTACTACCACTATCTACAACAATGTTAGGCTATTAATACAAATTAAAAACCCACCAAACTGCAGCTATGCCTGCCCATCAGATGTGATTGATGCAGCTGCAGAGTATGTTTTGATGGAATGTTAAATGCAACTTGCAATGTCTGAGGAATGACTTAAGCAGCAATTTTATCACATTTGCTGCCCAGATCTGTTCTTCTCAGCCACTGCGCCTTGAAGGCATACTAGCGTCTGTTTTGCAGAATCTCTCAGTCAGACCAAAGATAGGTTGATGAAGTCATGAATCAGCAGCGATGATGGGATACCGTTGGAGATGAAAATTGATCTAATGTCATTCAAGGACAGATCATGTTTATAGACAAGATAACATTAATGTCTTTATTTGTACCATGTGTAGTAATGCATAGTCATTTTATTACTGTACTGTACTGAAACAACAGCGAATACTGTTAAGCAAAGTATTGTAAAATATAGTTGCAGAAAGAAATAAAAAAATTAAACAAGCAATCTGTTTATTGTTACAGAGTATTCAGTCTATCTTTAATCCCCCACCTATCTTCCATTTACTAAGGTGTCAAACAGTATAATGGGAGTGGGAATGAAGGATCTTCTGTAACATTCACAATTCATCCACTGGAGCTGCTTCTCTGGTTGGTTAAACTGTAGTGAAGAAAGAGGATGATCCCAACTGTCCAAGATGTCCTCCACCTTATTCAGTGTGCACCTCTTATAGTCCCCAGTGAGTCCACCTTGTGGCCATTACTTTTTCCACCAGTTTCTCCAGCCTTCTTGTGTCCTAAATGCTTTCATAATATTCAAATCGTCAGTTTATATCATTATTTTTATGTGTTGACAATATGTTACTATGCACATTATCTTGATCATTTGAATGTGTCACCGGTTGCGCACATTGTAAGCAAAGATTAATGTGCTGCAAAATGGAATACAAGTAGTATAAAAGATAAGTTTTGTGGCCAAAATACTGATACTGTGTCTTTGACATTATATTCTGT
Source organism: Sphaeramia orbicularis (assembly GCF_902148855.1). NCBI lineage: Eukaryota > Metazoa > Chordata > Actinopteri > Kurtiformes > Apogonidae > Sphaeramia > Sphaeramia orbicularis. Next base: position 33,839,809 of record NC_043963.1, read on the forward strand.
ATTTCACTCTTTAGCTGGGACATGATGCTATTAAAAATGAAATGAAATCGGTTGTTACATTGAATAAGCATAAGAATTTCTCTGAATTTGGACATCATTGGAAACATTTTATATACTGAGATGCAGAAGTTGACAAAATATGCATCTTAGACCTATTTTTCTTTTTTAAATATGACAGTTTTATACCCTTAACTAGCACTGGCTATTTCTTTATATACTGTTGCATGTAATTTGAATCAAAATTTTGTACCTCTTTTTATGAAATTAGGTGATTTTTTTTAAGTGTAATGAGACTCAGTATGTTATCATAGCATCTGGTCGAATGTGATTACTGATGTGTATGCGTAGGAATAAAAAGAGGAATGTGTCTGAAAACAAAATTATTCCAACTTTATGGGCAACAGTGTATTAATGAGTACCATTACCATCAGATCAACTCAATCCTCCTTGATAAAATCGATGTGTGTTGTCCTGTTGAAGTACGTGGTGGCTCACATGAAAGAACTTGGCCTAAATACATACAGACATTTCTACAAACCGCCGTATGTATGCGCTGTTTTTACTGTTTTTGCTCTACTCAATCTCTCTGTCTTTCTCACACTCACTCACTCACACACACGCTATCAAACAGTCTGCATCAGATCAAAGCGGTGCTCCCTCACCTTTCCTCCCCCATCCTCCCCCTCGCCGTTGTGCTCTCTGGGCTGTAAACACTATCCAAGCAACAGCAGCCTTGAAGACACAAAGACAAGTAGCTACCTGACACCTGACACTAACTTGAGAGCACTCACCGTGGTCTACCTGGCGATAAAACATGCACACACACACACAAAGCTACCTGAGCTCCTTGCAGCAAGAAGAGTCCATTCAGGGAGAGAACAGAGAAAGAAGCCATGCAATCAACCCCCCTAACACACACACACTCCATCCCACATCACCTTCTCACCCAGAACCCCTGCCCCACCTAGCGTACCCCCCTCCCAAAAAAAACCCAAAACAAAACAAAACAAAAAAACTCTACCACCGCTGACCTCCTGCACATTCAACACCTACCAGTACGGATCCATCGAAGTCATGAATTTCAAGTGTAGTATTTGTGCACACGTGTATCTGTGCATGTGCTCGCAAAACGTGCTAGTGTCTGTGTTTGTGCATGCCTGTGTTCTACAGAGGCAATTGAATGCTAACTCAGGTATACTCAACGGAAGCAAGTGAGACGCCTTGGGTCGCCAGTGGCGGCAACCTAGGTGTGTTCTCTGCTTTTCATGTGAAACCACCTGAAAGCCAACAAAAGGTCCCTCTCCTTCCCTTTATCCCTCCCCCCCGTCCCTCTCTTCCTCTCTGCATCTCACAGTACAAAGGACAGGAATGAATGAAAGAGTGACAGAGGAAGGGGGATGAGGTAAGGGGACGGGGATGCAAGGTCGATGGAGAGCAGGCGAGTGGGCGAAGCAGCAGTGGTAGAAGGGTGAAGCTATTTCACAGTGTGTTTGTGAGGCAGTAGCAAAACATTTGGCTGTTAAAGGCTCTTATATGACAATGTGAGTGCTATTTAGTTACACCGTAAACTGTTTTCACTTAGCCTTCCTATGGTTTCAGACAGGATGTGATATCAATAGCACTTTGTCCTTTATAACAGTCACAGATCACTTTTACGCTACCTTGTATAACCTGGAAGATGATGACTCAAGCATGCTATCACATTCTGTCAGGTCATTTAATATTCCAGCTCTGTTGATACGTTATTCATATATGGCTTTATTTCTTCATTTAATTTTATGAAGTCATCGCATGCTTTATTTCATTCTTATAACCTCAAACAGCCACACTAGCTGCATAACCTAATGGAAAAAACTGTGAAAAAGCCACTAAGATTACCACATGATTTTCATCCAGCTAATGAAGACTGAGACATGCGGAAGAAAACATTAAGTGGTTTAAACAAGTTAAAAATGTCCAAAAATATATCATGTATGTACACATACAGTTGTGGAAAAAAATATTTGACCACCTTTGTTTTCTTCAATTTCTTGTTCATTTTAATGCCTGGTACAAATAAAACTACATTTGTTTGGACAAATATAATGATAACAACAAAAATAGCTCATAAGAGTTTAATTTCAGAGCTGATATCTAGCCATTTTGCATGTTTTTTTTTTTTTTTATTATAACCAAAATCACTTAAGTTCTTGCATCAATAGCTATGGCACTGTACTGACAAAAACGGTGCTTTTAGGCATTCCATGTTTTCTTTCCTGTTTGTTTTAGTCACATGATACACACAGGAGTTAGTACTGGATTGCATAACCATTGTTTTTGATTTGTTTTGATGGTCTAATAATTTTTTCCAAAACTGTATAATTAAATTTTGATTTAGAAAATGCAACATGATATATTGTTATGGCCTTAAATGATGAATGTGATAACTGTTGACTGTACACAAGAGCAAGAATGACTAACAATGAAAAGAATGATTAACAGTGACAGAAAAGAGATCAGACTTCTCCCATCAAAGAATTTTTCACATGATTTAAAAAGGGAGGTGTATTGCTTTGCCAAAAAGTATGCTTTATGTCTATTGTTTTTCATGCAACATAATCTTATCAGGTCTTTTTATGAACATACAGTAAAATACCAAATGGACCATATCTCAGTTTTGAGTTAACATGGATCCCTTTCCAGACTTCTGCAAGTAAATATGCTCTCGTTTGCTTAAAAAGGCATTTAGAACAAAATACTCCCAAGGGGATTAGCTTTCATTAACTACACTTATTCACTTTACATTTTTATTTATGATGAAACACATGCAGTTGAACAAGAAAGACAAAGCTTTTTTTTATGTTTTGATCTGCAGTCTACTTGTTTTCTCTGCAGTGTCAGTGTGATATACGAGGGTTAATATGGTGAAATAGGCTGACTAAAGCGGACAGGTCTACACCTGTACACTGCCAAAGAGAGACACTCCACTCTTTTTGATGCTATTCTGAGCGACGCCACTGGCGTTGCAATCAGGGGGTATTTTGTTGAGTGTAGATGTGTGTATGTGTGTTCCTCCAGGTGACTGTTCCACCCAAAATACTATTTATAAAACCTGTATTAAGTACACATAAAATAGTGATCAATTTACCCAATCAAATGACCCAATTAAACCTCTGTATGTGGGACTTCATGTAAGTGCTTGTCTGCAGCAATGTGTGTGTGTGTGTGTGTGTGTGTGTGTGTGCGCATGTGTGTGAGTGCTGCATGTTTGTGCTTTCTTTGTAGTCATACCCAGTTCTGCTTGATACTATCAACCATGTCAGTATGGAGGGAGACTGATGTGGAATGTTAACAGTGACTGAAAGTATTGGACTGTCTCCACAGAATCTCATCCATGCAGAACCAAGATACGTCTGCCAGGAGCCTCAACACAATGTAACATAGTGAGAAAAGAAGAGAGGAGCCTTATTGCAGGTTTCACATGAGCTGTAGAAAACTCCCAACTGCAGCATTTGAAGGATTATAGGTATTAAAACAAAAATTACACCCGGTACATATGAGACTTACCATTACTCAACTCATGATTATAATAATCTTATTAAATCATACCATTATGTTGTGTGAACTGTTCTTTATGGGATTAACGCATACATTTTAAGTAGCTGATGAAATGGCGCCATCTTCAGTTGAAATAGTCAATAGCATATAAGGAATCCAGTAACCAGCTGATGGCGACAGCACACTAAACTCCATCCATCCATTTTCTGAACTGCATAGTCCTCTTTAGAATCACAAGGTGCCAGAACCTATCCCAGATACCTATGGGTGAAGCCGGGGTACATCCTGGACGTGTCGCCAGGTCATCACAGGGCTCAAACTAAACACATCGCACTTTTCAGTCACTACGTCATGTCTTATTGTTTTATGCACTTTTATAGTATTTGATTAAACTGTTGCTATCCTATAATTTTGGTCATGTTTTTAGATGTAAAGTACTTTGGTCTTTTTTGTGTTGTTGATTGATTGATTGATTGATTGATTGAAAATGGCAAGTCAAAACCTCCTTCATAACATGTGTATCAAGAAACATAAGTTTAGATCAGGGGTGTCAAACTCATTTTAGTTCAGGGGCCACATTCAGCGAAATTTGATCTGAAGTGGGCCGAACCAGTAAAATAATAACATAATAATATAGAAATAAGGTCAACTCCAAAGTTTTCTCTATGTTTCAGAGCAAAAAAAGTAAATTTACATTATGAAAGGGTTTACATCTACAAACTATCTTTTTAAAAAATGTGAATAACATGAACAAACATGAAACATGAAAAAAAATAAGTGTAATTATAACAATATTATGCCTCAGTTTATCATTTACACATGTACATTATAATTTACAGATCTTAGTGGATCTACAAATACATAAAACATTTAGTAACAGGCAGAATCTTGTTAAAATTGTACTTGCTTCTCTTTCAGGTTTCATGTTCATATTTGTTCAGGTTATTCACACTTTTTGCGAAATTATGCTTTGTTTTCGTGTAAATACATGAAAATATTTATATTCACAAAGAGAAAAATTTGGAGTTGTCATTATTTATATGTAATTATGATAGTATGACTGGATGACTGGTCCTGCCCACTTGGGATTGAATTGGTTTGAATGTGGAACCTGAAATGAAAGGATTGTTAATGTCTTAGTGTAATTTTTGCATTTCACATATTCATCCCAAGGGCCGGACTGGACCCTTTGGCAGGCCAGATTTGGCCCCCGGGCCGCATGTTTGACACCTGTGTTTTAGATTAACATCCAGATCAAATCAGTGTGTTGCTGAGGGGAGGGAAGAAGATAAGTTCACATAAAAACCAAAGCTAAGTCACACTGAACGCTAATAGATGAAGCAGATTCTTGAATTAGAGGTAAAGTATAAAAATCTTAGTCTCATGCAACTTTTTGTCATGTCTTTGTGTGTTTGCAGAAATGATTCTCCACCAAATCTCACAGCAGTACGTTTTAGTTCACACCTCCTTTTGAATGTGATTCCGCTTTTTTACCTTTGGTTGGTTTCCATTGTATCTGTAAGTTTTCTTTGGTCAGATTCCTTTTCCCCCGAGGCGTGGAAGTTTTCTCTTTCTGCTGAGGAGGTGTTTTAATGTGCAGGGTTATTAGGGTGTTTTCTTTGGAAAACAAAACGCTGTATTCATCTTAGACAGAAGTTGATTTAGCTTATTGCACAACTGCAGTGCCTCATCCAATTTCTGATTTATTAAATTAAGCATGTGTTTTTACAATTTCAAGTGTATTTCACATAAGCACAAGGGCTTCAAGTTGGTTCATACGGTAAATGAACCTTTAATCTGGTAAATCATAAATCAAATTCACAGGTGGCCAAACGCTTTATTGACACAATACTCCTGGTTCTACACTTGGAACAAAAAGGCTAAAACCAGAGAAAACCTCAGCCTAAATGAACCTGACGTAAAAAAAAAAACAAAAAAACTTGTCATTAATTCTACTGACCTCTCTCTGGCCTTTGAAGGTTTCTGCAAAGGAGAAGTGATAAATATCTGACAGTCACTCAGACAGTGACGTGGTCTTCTGTGGAAAGAGGAAGCCTATACCCTGACGTGACACTATTAGTTCTTTGTGGAGCAGTCAGGACAAGCAGAGTGCAGTCCACATAGGTTCTAATGGACACTCCTAAAGGTGCCAAAATCACAGCAGAGAAAAACCCTTCTGGGTGGTGTAGTTTCCATTGTTAAATAAAGTTGTTAAGGGCATTGTTTTGATATATCCCTGTTGGAATTTCATGTTTTTCTCAGGACTGTTTATTTTGTTGCAAAAATGTGGAGTCATGAAAAGGTCAGAGTCTTAATGTTGAGGACACTGACAAAAGCATAAAATAGTTCCAGTTAAATGTGACTTTACTTGGCAGTAAAATGATAATAATCGTCATCATAACATTTTCTTTTGTCTTCGGGGCTTTCTTTGTTTAAGTTGTGTGCAAAATGATTTACAAAAGGTTTTATCAAATTCATCTTGTTGAAGAACTCCGATTGCACTCGTTTTATTTATTTTGTTTTAATATAACTGCTGGCTTTCTTAACTCTGATTAAAAAGAAATTAAATGAACAAAATAAGCAGTAAACCACTGATTTTGTCTTGTTCCACTTTATGTCTTTAATGTCATTTTCATCTTTTTTATTATTTATGTTACTATATACTGTATGTTGCATCCTTTTTTGTCCCCGACAGCCTTTTTTTAAATCTCATTGCCTCTTTTACTTTTTCATTGTCATGTTTTTTTCTTGTATTAAGAATTTAAAGCCACTACTACAAATTCACTATCATGGAGGGATTTTTGCTGGAAATGTCTGGTCCGTTTCTTTATTACACCTGCACGAAAATCACGTTCTTCTGGCGTTCATTTTTCCTGCTGGAGGGAGTGCGGTTCACTCGAGGCAGATCAAGCACATGTATTCTGGTCCTGTCCTGGTATTGTTGGCTTTTGGGAAGAGATGATTAAGTTGATGTATTCAGTTTTTGGTGTTCATTTTGATATGTCATTGGCTACTTTGTTTTTTAGCATTCCCCCAAAGGAATTACAGGAAAGAGACATATATTTATTTAGAATACTGCTTGCCGCAGGCAAAAAAGCCATCACCAAACACTGGCTTAAAAAGGACCCTCCCTCAATTTCTTTGGTGATAAAAATTGTCAACCAAATCCATTTAATGGAAATGATGACATACAATCTCCGCCTACAACAGCATAAGGGTGTAAAGTACTGGAAAAAATGGGACTTTTTCATTCAATCTGTGGACAGTAAACAGTCTGTAAATGTGTGAATGTACCTGTGACCGTGTTTGTCTTTTGTTTTGTATTTTATATTAAAACAATAAAAAATAAAGTACAAAAAAAAAAAAAAAAAAAAAAAGAATTTAAAGCCACAACTAACAATCTGATTATATAAACCCTCGGCTTGTAACTCACCTTTACTTACAAACTGACATCCTCACTTCATCCATAGGGAAAGAATCTCAGTCACAATATGAGTCAGAGCTGATACTGACAGGTAGTGTTTAAACAGTGCAGACATGGATAATATTTGCTTTATTATACTGCTATCTGTAAAAAAAAAAAAAAAAAAAAGACAGACAGAGATAACAGAACTGCCAAAGGGGGAATAAGTTTGGATTTATTCCCTTCCCATGCTTACACTGCTACTTGATTTGATTCTTGGCAGGATTTGCAGAAAGTAACCTCAGTTCCAGTGATGTAGCCACATTATAGTTTCTATTTTTCGTCATACTTACTTTTATCTGTTCAGGCCGACTGTGTGCATTTCTTCAGAGTGATATAACGTATTACATTTGATTACAGTTGTAAGAAGCTTTCCCTAAACATCCTACAAACATACACTTAACCTGCACTATGTAAACCCAGGACTGGTACCTAGAGCTGATTACTACTTTATTAAATTCTACAGTACAGCATGAATTAAGATTAGATGCTGTATGATAACCCCACAAACGTAATAAAATGTAATAAAAATTTGCAGCTTTTGATGTAATATTCCCACAAATGTAATAACTTTCCCACAAACATAATAACAGTTGCCTACCACAAACATAATACCTAATTTCCCACAAACATAATAATTACTTTTAGGGGGATTTGTGGGATGGTAAAAATCTTCAGTTTCCAAAATTGTAATAACTTCCCACAAATGTATTAGTAACTCACATACATTTAAGTAATGCATGCATGAATATTCATTCATCTTTCTTTTTCTTCTCATTTATTCTTGTCCTTTGGATTCTTGCCTTTTTAGAATGATCAAATGTTGCTGTTACACCACATGGTACTAATTCCAGGTTAATAAGTGTTTAATTACAAATACAAGTGGAGAAACAAAATGGGCAACAATGTTGTAAAAGTTTTATAATAAAAGCTTCAGGATGAACTGGATATTATTTATGCTCATTAAGTATAATAGAAGCCTATGTTTGAACCATGTAAATAAAGTACCTGGATAAGATTATGATAAAAATGGAGAGGGTAGGAACACACTGTTGGAAAATTAGGTATTACGTTTGTGGTAGGGGGCTGTTATTACATTAATGGAATTATTACATTAAAAGCTGCAAATTTTTATTACGTTTGCGGTTTATTTACATTTGTGGGGTTAACTGCTGTATTTTAAAGGTCAACCTCCAAAACAAATCACAATCACCAATATTTTTATAAGCAACTGCAATTTAATTCCTTAGTACAGTTAATTTAACAGACAACACATTGATCTTGTAATGTTATTATATTACATGTAACTGGGTACTCTCCAACAGTACAACAGTAGCACCACTTTTAAAAGTAGCAGCTATAATAATACTGCAACTACCCACACACACACACACACACACACACACAGGGTCAGCCCTATGTTCTCCAGTACCTATGTTCCCCAATAATTACCCCTTCCCCATAATTGCAGGTAGTGGTGTTTCACTAGTTTCACCAATAAGTGACTAATTGCCACCAAAATTTCAAACATTTTTGAGGCAGACAAACAAACGCAGGTGAAAACATAACCTCCTTGTTAGAGGTAAAAATAAATGGACTCCAAAGATAAAGTAAAAATTATTATGTTTAATTAAAATATTCAACACAATATGTAGTAAAGTTAAAAGGTCTGGTGTCTAAATATTTTTTACATATTTCTTATTCATTCTTTCATTTTCTGAACCCGTTTTATCCTCACTAGGGTCACGGGGGTTGCTGGAGCCTATCCCAGCTACTTACGGGCGAAGGCGGGGTACGCCCTGAACATTTCGCCAGTTCATCACAGGGCTGGAATATAGAGACAAACCATCACTCTCACATTCACACCTATGGACGATTTAGATTAACCAATTAACCGATCAGTGCATGTGTTTGGATGGTGGGAGGAAGCCAGAGTACCCGGAGAGAACCACTCAGACATGGGGAGAACATGCAAACTCCACACACAAGGTCTGCGAGGCACGAGTGCTATCCACTGCACCACCGTGTCATCCATATTAATTAAATCCATATTAAAAACTTAAATTTCTTACAATTACATTTGCATATAAAGTAAAGTCAAACATTTGTTTTGGTAACATGCAATATCCATCTGTGAACATACAATTACCATGAGTTAAATAAGAACAAAAATAAACATTTGGCATTATCATGCCAGTCACAACAATCTGCAGCCCTCCATCTGCTCGTAGGCCTATACAGCATGAAAAATAAAAGTCACACTGTCTTTTAATGTTATTGAACCGAGAACATATAATAACAAATAAGAAATACACATAACCAAATCTGCAATGCAACTCCTTCTAGATATGATAATTAATTTGATTCCTACATCTGGAATGTTTTGATCTATTGTATTAATTTCCAAAACAAACCAAAAAGTTTGTGATGTTATTGGATTAAAAGTCTGTTTTTTCAATACTCTTATATATTGTGTGACCTTCGTCTCTGATGAATACAGCACAGTGTAATTTAATGTAATCACAGAAATGAGTATTTTGGTGTATAGGTACTGGGGAACATAGGTGTGCCCCCCCCCCCCACCACCACCACCACCACCACCACCACACACACACACACACACACACACACACACACACAGTGCAAAATATTGACACGCAGACAAAAAAGCTGAATCACCTGAAAGATTCATTATCTGTCAAAAACAGGACAAACAGATGTTATGTGTGAGTTTGCTGCTGATGAGTTCAGATGTGGGTGTGTGATAGAAAAGACAGCTATTGTTTCCATCCACCCTTCCTTCATGACAGCAGATGTGGAGTGGAGGTGTGAGCCTGTGAGCCTCCAGCTGGAAAATACTCTACGATGTGGTCAAGCTGTGCTTTCAGACAAAAATGCATGGCTTCGTTGAGTGTGGCGTGTGTGGGCTTTCCTCTGTGCAACAGGGACTGGTTTCAAAATAGCTCATTAAAGACCCTCGGGCACTTTATTGTATTCTTTGGACACTGAGTGGAAAATCTTGTGGAGATGTTTTATTTTCGCCTCAGAGCTCTGATAAAGCTTCTGTCGCTCTCTCCCTCTCTCTGGCTGTCGCTGTCTGCTCTTATCTTACTGTGAAAACAGATGATTTATGTACAGTCTTCACACTCCAGTTTATGTATTATTCCGATAAGGCCAGTGGGTTGTGTGTGCTTGTCTGTGTCTGTGTGGTTTATGAGTGTTTATTGAGACCACAGATTGTAGGACTGCCTACTGGAGGACACAAACAATATTCCGTGGGAATGCAAAGTCCTACCGGTTCCCAATCCCATTCCTTATCTCCAGCATTCCCATATGAGTGATGTATATTATCCTAGACTACTTTACTGCTGTCCTGCAAGTGGACACATGCACGTAGAGATGCATTTAGATGCAAGGATGCAGAGAAAAAACAATAAAATTATTTGAGCTTCAAAAACAGCCACCATGACCAAACACATCCCCTGATCTTACCAATACATTTGCATAATTCAGGTAAAATCCCGTTTCTCAGCTGTTCAGCATCATTAGCTGTGACCCATTTGGACGTTCAGAGGTTCTGTAGTGAACGAGGAAACACTGTCATCTCCTGCAACACTGATTCACTAATAAAAGCCATGAATTTTGACAAATGGCAGTGGGTGTAGATGCTTGTCTTTCCGTTGAGTTAATATATTTTGCTGAAAAAAAATCTCTTTTTCTTCAGTTTTTTTCTGTTTTAATGTAATAATCTTTGCATTTAATCTGAGCTTTCATGAACATGGTCAGTAAATTAAATACAAGAAAATGTGTGATTTTCACTGAAAAATGCACAGAATATGATAATAAATGGTGATAAATCACTTAGGAAAGATTAAATGTAGAGAAAAAACTCATTTGGAAGTAGTTCTGCACCTATAAGGGTTAAAAATCATGCAACTTTCAACAAAATCCCCAGCTTTTTTTTTTTTTTTTTTTTTTTTTTGCTGAGGCAAAACATAAAACCTAAAGTTGTCTTTTTAAATAACACATGCAATATAAGCTAGCCTTACATTTTTACATCTATCTGACACATATAAACAGGTGAAAAATACAAAGCAATATTAGAATATAGAGAGAGATGTGTGAGGGTAAGGGAGGGTGGAGTGAGTGGGACAGTCAACCTCAGGTTTTGCATACTTGCCCATGTCTCTAATGTACAGTTCATACGCCAACATCTCGGCTTGTCCAACTGCCTCCTCACCTGCAAGATCTCAGTCACCTGGCCTCTGTCGGTGGCCTGCCCATGGGTGTGAACATCAAACAGAATAAAAGAAAAAGCTGCTCACAAATCATTCAAATTATCACTAGGTGTACCATCGGTGGCACACAAATGCATACATTACCTGAGAAAACAAAGCTGTGCTCCTGCGGCATCACTGAGGAGTGTAACATTAGCAATTAATGTTTACTTCACATGCACTCAGTGGAAATCTAATTAGTTTATGACTTTTAGCAGCTATGTGTGCATGTGTGCAGCCTCATTACTTATCACTTAACACACACAACCTCCCACAAGCACCCACTCTCCTAGGCGTTAGGGGAATTCCCAGTAACTTGCCAAGGTACAGGTGATTTGCGTATGCTCACAAATCCAGAGGGTTTGGCTATAACTGTAAACTCACTACACCTGGATGCACACACACACACACACACATACACAGCCCCTTACTCATCAATAACTGATGACAGACTGGTCATGTGTTGATAAGGCAGCGCTTAAGCATTTCATGGCCTCACACACTTACGGTAAACAATGATTGTGTGAGTGTGTGTCAGTTTAGCATGTTCACCTGCTACTCTATGACCGTTAAACATCACAAGTGACGCAGATACAAGTAGGCAGCTGATCAAATTTCACTACCAATTTCTTGCACACATACACACAGACACTGTTACTTTGGCATATTGTACTAAGAAATATGCACATTTGCAATTTAATATACTTTATAATTATAACAAAAAGTCAATATATACAGGTCTGGTCTGTAAAAAATATAATATCAAATACTGCACACCAATAAGTAAATGATGAAATGATATAGTGTGGTAGTAGTTTATTTCGAACATGTAAAAATAAAGAGGATATTTTATAACTGTAACAGATAAACATTAAATAAATGTGGTGTTATTTGGTTAATTTGAGTTTAAATAATCTTAAAATCAGCCTCAGATTCCAAATCACACCCTGTCTCGTCATTACCAGTTTATTTTTAGATGCAGACTCCTTTTTATAGCTGAGAATTTCCCAGTCTAACTTCAAATTGTCTACAACTTCGAAGGTAATTCCAGTAACATGAATCTAGTCAAATCTAAACCCTGCATTTCCCTGTAAGACGACAGGGCTCAGGTTACACCTGCCTTGCTCTGTGGCTGCAAGGGTCCAATGTCTGTGTGGCCTTATCGCCTTGTCTGAATCCTCCAGGTGCATGTTGAGTTATAGGAATCCTAACCGTCACCCATTTCACTGCAGCACCAAGGGTTTTTCCGAACACGTTTATCAGGTCTGTTTGTAAAGCACTTGAGAAGTGTTTGTATTTTGTGACAGCAAAATAACTTTAGTGTGGGCATCTCCTGTAGCTCCACTGTGATTTCTTTTTCTTCTCTTAATTCTACTCCCATAAATAATGCTTCTTCCATTTCTCAGTTCCATGTCACTGTCATCAGCACCACGGTTTGTGCAAATAAACAAGATTTCTATCTGGATAAACCTACAAAACCTTACATGTACCTTATCTCACCTCTCTGTGATTTCATTTGACTTTCATCCCTTTCAAGATTTTCTAAAAAGCTTTAATAAAATGCAATTAGCTGCTTATAACTAACCTTTAGGTCCTGCAGTCTGTGATACTGTTAATAGATTTTCTGCATGCTTATTGAAGATTATACAGTCTCTGCCAAAACGTTTTAACTTTCCTCTTGTGTTTTAGGTTTTAAATGCATAAATACAGGGGTTGGACAAAATACTGGAAACACCTTCTATGATGCCACAATGTTAGGTGTTTTCATTATTTTGTCCAACCCCTGTAAACCACATGAGGTTTGTTTACTGCATCAAGGCTTTTTGACTTTGTCAGGAACCTCTATTTCAACAAAATAATTTAAAAAATAATATTTCCCTAAATTATGAAATGCACTGGTTGAAATTATGACCTTTGTGTTGTTAGGGTCGGTTTTGACCCAGTTATAAAAATAAGATTATAATGCAATAATTAGAACCAAAACTGAAATCATAAGTGCACTGTCAGCCAACACACTGACAGTCAGTTCCTCTAACAATCATGTGAGCTTTTGGGGATTCTCATTTTGCCTTGTTATCCAGTATACCTGCAAAAAAAACAAAACAACCAAAGACGGGCATGTCCACACATGTGAGGTCAATTCAGTTATAGTAAATATTCAGTATAGAGTTGGTGACTGCAGATGCCCATCAAGGGGTATACTGACAAAAAAAGGCCCAGAGGCCCACAACAAAAATATTAAAACCAATATTTTCATGGATAAGGAAGCCTAACAAGGTAACCAAGAGATGAGAAACAAACTGGATGATAGATAATTGTTTTTAGTGTATTTTACAGCTGATTTAAAGGTGCAGGAGACTTTCATGACAATTTTTTCATCAAATCTGTAAAACCTCAGTCAGGTGCTATAGGCATCTGTGCGAAACTCCCTGCAGCGGCAGCACGAACCTTTGTTTCCCACAATGCACGTCGCGACAAAAAATTCCGAAGATGCCCGAGTTACCTTCCGGCTCTGAATGTAAACACATGGCTTTGTTTATGGTAGATGGCACTTCGAAATTGTTCACCGTAATGCAAGAGATTCAAGTGAGTAATCACAGAAAGACTTACAGATTCGTGATACTTGGGCTATGAGTGAGGTTTTACAGATTTGATGAAAAATTCATCACGAAAGTCTCCAGCACCTTTAAGACATGGATCAAAACCGACCCGTTAACATAAGAGATGGTAACAGAAAGCGAACACAAGAGGAAGGTTAAGGTGTTATATGTAGAACTGATAACATCAAAAGTAGGTGGAAGTTATATACCAGTGTACTCACAGTTACCAAAATCACCAATGAATTAACGCTATGTCTCCACAGACTTAATCACTCCCTGAATAAATTCTGTTTTCCCCGTCAAACAAACACAAAGTCAGGCAGTTAATCACAATAACCTTATGTCTATAATCTTCACATCTTTCATCTGCTGATAGTTTACATTATTGAACTGTTAGCTTGGCTTTGTTTTAAGACACACAGCAAAACCACAAATCTTCGTAGTTTTCCATACAGTTTGTGTTGTCAGTAGTTGCATTAAAGATCTATTTGGAATTGTCCAAACTAGGTCAGAACTGTTAATGTTTAGTCTGAACCGTGAGCTTAGCAAACATTATATTGCAGCATATTATCGTTAAATCTTCATAAGCTTCATAATTAAATGCACCAGTGGAGCGCAAACACTTTGATTTCAGCATCAAACTTCACTGTTTATTTTAGGGCCACGTGGGATTAGTTTTCTACAAACTGGGAGACCGGCAGACTAAAGGTTTTAGTGACTAGATACTTCTTGTGGTTTGATGTATTAACTGTGACTCCTCATCCTGTCATGCTGTATAAATTCAGTTCATATCTCTGCTGTACAATACAATGACATCTTTAGCATGATATACAGAGAAATACTGCATTTAGCTCCTAAAAGTAATCAATGTTGCTTTTCGTCAGTAATTTACTACAATGCAAAGCAAAGACCCGACAATATGAACAGGTCTGGATGTTTAATTATACCATATAGTTTGTAGATAATTATGTTAGTGTTAATATTGGGTACTCTTGCTTTGTCTTGCACTATTGGTGAATCATTGCCATTGTGGCTCTGTTTTCATTTCTTAAAAGGTAAAAGGTTTAATCACTTTATTATCTCCAAAGGGAAATTTGGTTTCTGCATTTTACCCATTCTAATACACACACACCATCTAGCATTAGTATTATCACATAGCTTAGCACACATTAGGAGCTGCCATTGTAGGGGCTCGGGACCAACTCCAAGGCCCAGTCTCAACCCTTGGCCCTCCCCCTTACCCCTCCTCCTCCATTTCGCACGTTCACGTGAAGGGATAGGGGTGTTCCGATTCTCAATGAGTCAGAAAGGCTAAGGGGAGGGCTGTTTGGCCTTGTTTGGCGGTTTGGCCCTCGAAACAGAGATTTTTCAGGACCACACTACAAACGGAGGGGTATGAGAAATCTCGCATAATTCTGTTCAAATCATCAGCAAGACAGAGGTAAACACAGCTATAAAGTGCAGCAGTGTACTGAAAGAAACACCCAAATGTACGTATTTTCTCTGTAAGCAACTTTATCATTGATTGACTGTTTAATGCCGTTCCAGTGTATTATAGATCGCATTTCTGCGGTTTGCGGTTGATCGCCACAAAAAGATGCCTAAAGCCCATGCAACAGAGACGGTTACAGCTGCTGACGGCATGGTGAATTCTTTCGGAAACATCTTTGTTGCATCTGTTTATAGCAGCATGGATGACTGCTGATGAGGTGACAAGTCTCGAAGGGTTGTCCCATTTTACAGGGGAATGTTTCAACCCCTGCGCCTTGCAACTCCATTTCAAGGGGTAGTGCCAAGTGCAAGGGCCAAGGGGTAGGGGTTAGGGGTGTAAGAAAATATCGGTTCTGCAATATATCGCAATATTTCATTTCACAATACTGTATCGATATTAAAAAGTACTGAATCGATTTTTTCAGGTATTTATTCAAATGCAGATATGGTGGAGGTTCGTTTTTGTTTTCCTTTTTTGTTTATATTTATTTATTATTATTTAACACTCTTTTATTAAATAACGTTAGTTCCTTTGCTGGAATTGCACAAAAATAATGTTATGATGTTAGTTTTGAACTAATAGAATATGAACATTTGAACAGGATCTTAAACTGTAATGTCTGTAAAAGATCATTTAAGTTTTAACACGGGACAATTTTGTGATATAGCATCAGATCCTGTTCTGATCAAATAAAAATGTGTTTAGTATTTGTGCATATTTCTGGTGTAATTCAATTCTTCAAGGAAATAATCATTTAAAAAGAAGAAACACACAAAAAATTGCCTTTTTAACAGTATCATGATATATTGTGGTATATCGTATCGTGATCCTAGTATTGTAATTTGTATCATATCGCCAGATTCTTGCCAATACACACCCCGAGTAGGGGTAAGGGAGAGGGCCAAGGGGTGAATTGGGATTGGGCCCAGATCTCCATCATTACAATGGTCATGAGATTAAACCTATATGTACGTGCAGGGCTTTAGATTACCTTAATTTGGGCACATCAGATGCTGGAATCGGCGGAGGGGGTGGGTGCGGGATTAGATTTTTCAACAGTAATTCCTGTTTTCTCAGACTATTTCAGATATATTCAAGAGTATGAAGGCATGGATTCCACAAGTCTAATTTCCAGAAGTATTGATCAGCATATGGCCAGCTGATTTTAATTCCAAAATCACAGGACTGCATGCAGGCAGATAATTCATATGTCATATGTTTCACTGCGTTTGTTATGTGAGCGGCCTGAACTTATAGGTCGCCCACGAGGCATGGTTGTTGAGAGAAAACCTTTGGCGTACAACGTACGAGTCAATCTCCAAGCTCTCATCAGCTCTCATTGGCCGAAACGGGTGATTTAGACCAATCAAACGGCGCAAATATGTCATACCTGCTGCCAGACAATAGTCTGGTCTTGTCTGTCTTTTATGTTTTGTGTGTCACTTCCTGTTTTATTTTGTTAAGTTTTCCCTCATGTGTCTTGTCTGTCGTCTTTACTTCCTGTTCCCCGCTCATCCTGACCTCTGACCTGGTTACCTGTCTCCGCCCTAATTTGCTCCACCTGTGTCTAGTTGTCTTCCCTCCCTTTTGTGTATTTAAACCCTGTCTTTTCCCCTTGTCAGTCGCCAGTTTGTAACTCCAGTAGTTCAGACCAGCGTACTTGACCTCGTTTGTTTGCCTGTTTTTTGACCTGTTTTGGATTCCTCGGTTTTTCGTCTTCTGCCTGATCCCTGTCGGTTTTGTCTGCCTCATCTGATCTGGTTTTGACCTTCTCGCCCTGACTACCGGTACGTGAGTTTGCCTAGTCCTTATGTCCTGTTGCTCGATTGTTAGCCTGCCTGTGTATGACCTGTTTCCGTCCCTGACCTCCCTTTGCTTTTCCCCAGTCGGGGAAAAGACTCCTAACACCGCTCGGGGAGACGGGCTGCTGCCCTCGATCCGGAGGACGAATCTGAGGAGAAAATCCCCAACCATTATCCTCAAGATTCTGTCACTCATTATATTTTTTCACCTGTGTGTGAACAATAAACCTTTTGGAACTAACTTTTGTTGTCGGAGTTCTGCATTTGGATTCTGTGTTTGTGCTAACGTTATCACAAAATATGACTTCTGCGGGAAGCATGAATACTTGTGCTTTCCTGTTCGGTACATATGTGTTGTTGTCAATGTTTTCTCTGTCGTTATGAACAAGCCTTGTATATTATAACCGATGTGTTTTACGGGAGGAAAAAAGCAGGGGCGAGTGAGTCAATACTTTCGTTTACACTCTGCTCTGGCCTCTTTTTATTTTTAATTTGGGGACACTAATTTGGGGACATTTAATTTGGGCACACCGTTAGTCGGCCCAGCCAAGGTGTAATCTAAAGGCCTGACGTGTTCTTTTAATTAAAACTGATAGAGATATAAAATTGCCTGCATCCGATTTTATAATCATTATGTTAAAGACGGGGTACGTATCTCTGTAAATAAAGTAGTTTGGCAAATGTTGTAGAAGATGGTAAAGATTTTGTCAAGGATTTGCAAGTGTGTCAATGAAAGACAAAAGCACTGTCTTAGTAACACAATATGTGAAAATCAAATGGGAAAAGGACAGCACCACTATTATTACTGATGAAGAATGGCAAGGTTACTGTACATCTGTGTGGAAATGCACAAACTCATATTCTTGGAGGAAAATGCTTGATTAGGTTTTTCATTACTCCTAAACAAAAAGGCCACTGTAGCGGGGAGGAGCTTAAGTGCTGGAGACAGTGTTAAAGCCAAGATGCCAATCACTGGCACATATTCTGGGACTGCCCAAAAATAAAACAATTTTGGAAGGATATACACCAAAATATAGAATATATACTTAATGTCACTTTACCTTTTGAATTTGCCACCTTAATTATTTAAAAAACTGAAATTTTAGTGAACAATGCCTACTTATATAGAATTTGAATAACTGCTGGTAAAAAGGCTGTGACCAGGCACTGGCTCCAACCTGAACCACCTAATCTGGAAAAATGGGTAGGATATTGTGAATGAAATTTACCAGATGGAAAGACTAACCTTCTCCCTCCGGTTACAAATGAACAAATTTTCAAATCTATGGTCAAGTGGATATTTTTTGTTAACACTTACCAAACACAATCTGTTGGAACCCTAAATGCACAAGAAATGACAATATAATGACAATGTATCTGGAATTGTCTTGTTTTTTGCTTTTCTTTTGAGAGAGGAGGTCAAAGTCTCTTGGTCTTTCGTGTGTGTTTTCTTTATGTAACAATGCATCCATTGTTCACTATTCAAATGTTTTGTTTATTATTAACAAAAAAAAAGAAAAAGTCAAATGTTGAGAATGGAAAGATCGGTCATTGGTCACATACTTGTTACGTGACCACAATGTAATTTCAATGTTTGCTGAAATCTTCTCAATATTTCTAAACAAAAATCTGAATTTTTTTTTTTAAAAAAAGCACTGTCTTAGTGTTGGTAGATATGCATCTTCTTGAGTGTTTATGTGTCTTACATCATTTACAAGTAAAACATGTCCTTGACCTGCTAATTTCTACATTTGCATCAATGACAGTGAGATACAGACCATATGGGTAGAGGATGATAGATTCTACCTGTTGGGAAATTGATAACTGATAATTTATAAAACTGACTTTTATAGTGTAAGTAAATATTAGGAACACTAACTGATAACATCATAAAGTTGATACACTGTTTCACGCCTTAACTGTGCATCTGTGATTTAATTACATTTACTTCTGGCATTCTGAGAGTTAAAAAACTATGCATGGCATCATGTGTGTCAAATACGGGAA
The DNA here is from genome assembly GCF_902148855.1 of Sphaeramia orbicularis. NCBI lineage: Eukaryota > Metazoa > Chordata > Actinopteri > Kurtiformes > Apogonidae > Sphaeramia > Sphaeramia orbicularis. The sequence continues at coordinate 33,858,987 of NC_043963.1, forward strand.
AGTCACCTGATATTTCAAGGAAGCTATTTTTCTACCTCACTAAACAGGTTCCCCAACTGCTTCTGACTGTTTAAAAAAAAAAACACACTGTGATGTTAAATCACATTAACAAACTTGTCACAAGCAAACACAAACAGATTTAACAAGCAGAAGCAAAATATTTGTCGAGTTCCTGAAACATGTCTGAGCATATGACAGTGGCATTGATGTATTTAGGTTAAAAGAAACATGAGAAATGCTGTTTAATCAGATTTCTGAAAGTTGGATACATATGCGAACACATTTGAGCCATTTTTATGTAAAAGCTGAGAGGCAATGAAAGCTCAGTTTTTAGAGTGTATATTGTAACTCTGTAAATCTCAATAAAATGTTGTGTTGAAACCAGTTTGTAAATTGTTGACCCACTATGACATATTGACTTTTCATAACCCCACATTGTTTCTCTGTGTGTATACAGGCCAGCGGTTATATTTCAATGTGATGAATTTCGACTCTAAATCATCACAAGTTATAAAGTTAGCCATCTGATTCCAGTAAGCACAGTTTGAGTTTTTATCTTGTAGACATGATAGCCCAGTATATAACCAGTAGCCAGCTTTATCTTAGCCTATCAGGCAATAAATACCTGTGTCAGAAAAGTTTTCATATTTCAGTGCTGTGTTGTTCTACAACACTGCAGATAGGCCACCAGTGCTTTACATGTTAATGCACTTACACATGGAACCATGATTTTCTTGCTCATACACTTTATGTTGGGGTTTTAGTTTGGACTATATAAGAAACTCATATGCACAAAGGCTAATCATACAGAATAGTATCTATATAAAACGGCTAAAATTTGCTTAGAGGTCTTATTTATGTCTTTGTGCATAAGAAATCAATCTAAGTGAATCCCCAAAGGAACTCTGTGTTGGTAAATGCAAGTTATGCAAATTTACAGGATTTCACTTCTGTTGCAACATGTTGATGGTCATATGAACTATGTTTTCAGCTCAAAAATGTCCAATTTCATCACAATTAATGCTATATTTTCATGTCACTAATGACCAAGTTATATTTTAACTGAATTTACCTGAAAAACAAATATTCTATTCTTGGAGATGCCCCAATTTTTCTTACCAGATTCTATCCTACATATCACATGTTTTATTTTTACAGGTTGCAATATGGAGTATGGTGCTGATCCATCCTGCTTATGTTACACCAAAACATACATTAAGAATGTCACATGTCACTTTTTAAATCAACAGTTTTCTAATAATAAGCATTTTTATAAAGAAATAACAATTCTATATTGTTATTTACTCTTTAGTATGATGATAAACTATACAATAAATAATTCTGATACTACTTTTTGCACAGGGATCATTAGTGTAAACGGTGACATGGCTGCCGAGCATCAGTATGATGGGATCTGTAACAACCATGTCACATCCGTCCACTGCCACATTTTTTGGGTTTTTTTTCAGCTGTTATTGTTTTAGATCCACAATACTAACATTTATGAATAAGAGGATAATTAGCAATAGTAAGTATATAAGTTTATTACTGATAAAGTACTGGTACTGACCAGTTACGGTGGCCCAGAGGTGCAACAGGCCAAAAAATTATCCACTAGACGAAAAAAATGATCTACTACAAGAAAAAAAAAAAGAGAACAGCCTAAAAAAATTATCCACTAGATTAAAAAAAATTATCTACTACAAGAAAAAAAAGAGAACAGCCCAAAAAAATTATCCACTATAAGAAAAAAAAGAGAACAGCCTAAAAAAATTATCCACTAGATGAAAAAAATTATCTACTACAAGAAAAAAAAGAGAACAGCCCAAAAAAATTATCCACTATAAGAAAAAAAAGAGAACAGCCTAAAAAAATGATCCACTACATGAAAAAAATTATCTACTAACAGAAAAAAAAGAGAACAGCCTAAAAAAATTATCCACTAGATGAAAAAAATTATCTACTACAAGAAAAAAAAAAGAGAACAGCCCAAAAAAAATTATCCACTGTAAGAAAAAAAAGAGAACAGCCTAAAAAAAATTATCCACTAGATGAAAAAAAAAATCCCCTATAAGAAAAAAAAGAGACCAGCCAAAAAAAATTATCCACTAAAAGAAAAAAAAAGAGAACAGGCAAAAAAAATTATCTACTAGCCCAAAAAATTATTCACTATAAGAAAAAAAAAAAGAACAGGTGAAAAAAATTATCTACTATGAGAAAAAAAAGAGAGCAGCCCAAAAAAATATCCACTATAAGAAAAAAAAAAAACATCATCCACCTTTTCAATTACGGGGGCACTGTTTACCCGAAAGGTGCCTTGCTTTAAAATTAAGGCCACCACAAAAAATAAAAGGATAGGCTGAAAAATTTTAAGGCTTTCGGCTAATGTGGCTAATGCTAAGGAAGTACCCCACCGGAAGTGGAGGTCGTGCGCTAAAAAATAAAGTTATTTTAAAATATAGATATTTACATTAATATAGTTTGCAAAGCAGTTAAATGATTAAATACGGTTCCAGTGTCTGCTCAAGGTTAGGCATGGGCGTTAAATGGTTAAGGTTAGGGTTAGGGTATGGTTGGGGTTAGTTTTCAGTGGTAAATGCCCTTTGTGTGCACTGTGTGAAGGTTCGTTGCTAAGCTAATGCTAACGCGAAAAGTTGATGGCAACTTTGTGAACTACCAGTGCGAGTAAACAATTGTGTCATCGTGGGTAATGTCACGTTCGTCCACCAGCAAAAGTTTTCACATACACTTGCTATTCAAAATCCAATATTTCTGAAAATATAGCTTCCACTGTCAAATAATATCAGTAGTCTGTGCACAAATGTATTAGCATTATTTCAACACAGTTCTATGCATTTCTTACAGCTTTTTTTTTTTTTTTTTTTTTTTTTTTGACAAAAATGGCCACTCATTTGACCCCCTAAGTAAATTTTAGCCAAAAACATTTATACCAAAACACTGCTGATGTTAAGATGACTAGTAGAAGAAGATGGGTTTATTTATTTATTCAATCATCTATTTTTTTTATTTTTTATTTTTTCAAAAAGAGTAAATTCTCCCTCTTCCTTTACTCTGTGAATTGAGACGTTCAGAATCTCTGCTACTGAGGCATTAAGGTCATGAGAAATCAGACTTCAAAGGCGTTGGGGAAATCCCTCATCTACACGCACCCTGACCATGAAATACTGTATATGTTGAACTGGCAGCAGCACACTGGAATCCACGTCTGAAATTGTCAAACACGCAAAAACAATAACAAAGAGGAACATGCTTACCAGACACTGTCTAGTGCATATACTGAAAGTGACCAGAGTGACATCAGTGCTGATCTGGGATGTGATGCAATAACCTGTGATTGTTTGTTTCCCAGCTTCCATCTCATATTTATGCCACAGTTTTCATTATTAAGCAAAATAATTACCAGAAATTATTGATTTACTTACGTTTACAGAACTGACCCTGTTACTCTTGAAACTTGTTATAAAAGGTGGTGTATTCAGATAGTTTATAAGTATGTACGTCTTATCAGCAAAATGCGCATTATAAAGAAAGTAAAAGTAGCCATCATGCAGTAAAATCATGTGTTTTACTATTATTTATGCATTTTTAAGTCATTTGCTGTTATATTAGTGTGAATTTAGAATTTTACTGTTGTAGATCGTTAAGGTTGAGCTTATTTAAAGTGCTGTTAGCACTACTGGATATTTTAATCTACAGTCATTTGTGATATTCTGTAAATTCATTGTATGTCAAGCTGCACTGTAAAAAATGACTGTAGAATTAACACCAAAAAGTTGTAAAATTGCAACATAAAAAAACTGTAAGTGACGAAACAATGCAAAGTTGTTTATTTGAAAAGATTTTTATGTTAACGATTGAATCAAATATAGCTGTAGTTCTTACCGGAAGAGTATGTTAACAAAACCAGATTTGTATGTAGAAATGATGTATTTCTATTGTTTTTAGAAAATAAAAGTGTGAATTGAAAAACAATGCGATGCCATTTAAACTGCAAGACCATAATGTTGAAATAACGGTCTATTTACTTTTTTTTCTTTTTTTTTAATAAAAAATTTACAAAAAAAGTAAACATTTAACAATTTAATTTTTTAAATATGTAAATTAATGGGTTGGTAGAGTTGGTAGAGCGGCTCGTCCACTAACCAAAGGGTTGGTGGTTCGAATCCTGGCTCAGAATGTCCATATGTCAAAGTGTCCATGGAAGATACTGAACCCTAAATTGACCCAGTGGTTTTGGAAAGTGCTTTGGACACCACGAAGATGTATAAAATGCACTGAATAAGTGCAGTCCATTTACCATTTAAATCCAATGTTAAATCTACATGTTTAAAATGTTAAATCTACATGTTACTACATAAATATGTTTACAGTTGGATGTGTTTTTTACAGTATTGTTCTGAAAACCACAGCTGACATTATTTTCCATAAAAAGAACAGGATTTTTTTACAGTGTAACAAATACATGTAGTGGAATTTTTACTATTAAGATGTAGAGGAGTAGAAGTTTAAAGTTACATAAAATGGAAATCTATCCCTCCATCCAAACACTTAGTCTTTATGAGGGTCACGGAATAAAATGGAAATATCTAAGCAAAGTACAACGACCTTATATATAGTACTAGATTAAAAGAAAAGTTAGTTGAGTTAGTTTAAACTTTGTTATGCCATGTCTCTTTGTGAATTAAGGCATCTCCATAAATCAATATCTAATTATTTGAGTTAGATGATTATAAGGGCATATCGTGCCATGTGATACATCATAAATTAATGCATTTATTAGTGTTGGCAAAAACATCTTTGTTATCCTGAGACTATGGTAGAACCAGTTAGTGAAGTTAGTTGAATTTTATAGAATATAGTGCAGACAGTGAACAAAGCCAACTACAGTATTTTCCCAATATTTATATGATTTATAATGATCAAGGCACATGATAAAATAAATAAATGACACATGATATTTTTAATATGTGAGCAAGTGCAAAGAGCCATGTTTTTACACCTGATGTCAACTATGAGTTACTCCTTCAACATAATGTGAGTAAATACCTTATTAGTAGTAGTCATAGTAGTACATAATAGTAGTAGTATTAAGTACTGGTATTCTATCAAACAATAGATGAACATGCTATTCATTACACTGTACCACACCCCCAAAAAAACACCACTGGCCAATGAGAAGGTAGGAGTTTTGGAAGGAGGGTTTGTGTACAAAGACTATAAGAGCGGTGAAGTCCAGGTTGGAGCAGTTTACAGGTGAGTGTTTACATTCTCCACCTACCGTCTGAGGATACTACTTCACTGCACCAGAAGCTGGAGTACACCTGTGAGCTAAAACGGTACAGATATTCCTCTCTCCCTACAGTACGTTCAAGTGCTGAATGTGTGCTGTTTTTGCTGTATGAATGTTGTGATAGAGATGTGTATGTGACAGCTTTTTTCACTTCTCTGTTTATGTGGTTTAATTTGAACTTTGCTGTTGGTTTCTCATGAAGACATTTTCTCTTCCCAGACTGTCTCTTTATACACATGTTGGCAGAGATGGAAACGGTGAGTCTAGTGTCATTTTATTTTAATTTATCATGGGTGGCCAAGAGTGTTGGGGTTAAAAAAAAAAAAAAGTAACTTGCAAATTATTGTTTGGAGAACAGGGTGCGCTAAGTAATTATCATTTCTTTTTTTTTTTTTTTTTTTTTTACATATCACCTAAGCCACATGACAATGTCAGCTGGCTGTTACCTGGCATGTGACAGCATAAACACTTGCATAAATTTGATAGTCAAACTAAAATACATATTACTACAGCGCTGTTACCTGGCTTATTTCCAACACGCAAACAAATACAAACACAGCTGGGTTTAATGTACTATTCACTCCTGTAATTTGTATATTATATATAATTTGTCAGCGAGTTTCACAAATAGACTGAGATAGAAGAATAAGACAGGAATATTTGCTGTTTTATGCTTTATAGAAAACAAAAAAATGATCAATAATGCATGGTGATCCCAGACCAGTACTGTTTGATGCACCACAACAATGGGATGATGTGTATGGTCTGATAATCAAAACACCCCAGGCTATGTCATGTCATGCAAAGTGTTATTGTCTCTTCAAGATGGAAACCTGAATGTATATGTTTTCTGAAAGCTGCTGTCCTGCTCTGTCTGTCAGATGGCGTATGTAACTGAGATCAGGCTGAGTGGAGATCGGGGGGCTTGGACAGGAGTGGTTCCGTCCTCCTGTCCCGAGGTGGACCTGGAGGTTATTGAGGAGTATCTGCAGGAGCACTCCCTGGAGGTCCAGCCTTCGCACACGCCCGCATCACCTCCGACCACCATTGCCCCGCAGACACACTTACACTCCCACCAGAGCACCAGGATCATAGGTAAAAAAAAATCCTGTTGTAAAAAAATCTGGTTGTTTTTACGGAAAAAAAACTGGCAGCTGTGGTTTCCAGAACAATACTGTAAAAAACACATCCAACTGTAAACATATTTATGGAGTAATATGTAGATTTAACATTTTAAACATGTAGATTTAACACTGGATTTAAATGGTAAATGGACTGCACTTATTTAGCACATTTTCTCCACCTTCATGGTGTCCAAAGCACTTTCCAAAACCACCAGGTCCAACTGGGAGCAATTTAGGGTTCAGTGTCTTCCGTGGACACTTGGACATATGGACAGTCAGACCCAGGATTCGAACCACCAACCCTTTGGTTATTGGACAAGCCACTCTACCAACTCTACCAACCCATTCATTTACAAATTTAAAATGTTAAATTGTTAAATGTTTACTTTTTTGTAACTTTTTCATATATATATATATATATATATATATATATATATATATATATATATATATATAAAGCAAATACGCTGTTATTTCAACATTATGGTCTTGCAATTTAAATGGCACCACATTGTTTTTCAATTTACAGTTTTATTTTCTAAAAACAATAGAAATACATAATTTCTACGTACAAATCTGGTTTTGTTCACATACTCTTCCTATAAAAACTACAGCTATATTTGATTCAATTGTTAACACAAAAATCTTTTCAAATAAACAACTTTGCATTGTATTGTCACTTACAGTTTTTTATGTTGAAATTTTACAACTTTTGGTGTTAATTCTACAGTCATTTTTTACAGTGTAGGTACACAGATGGTCCTGATAAGAACGTTCTTCCATAAGGTGTATGTAGATCTTCTGTGTGACTGCATCTGGTGTCATTTTGTCCGTAGAGAATAACTTTTCCGGTCAACATGCGTTTAAGTGGCACTGTGGCCCTCACACTCCCACTGAGGAATATGAAGAGCAAGCTCCTCCTCTAGCTTGGCCTAGTCCGCATGACAACCAATGGGTGAGTTTGTGTTTTTAAACAAAATTAGCTCCTATAAGATGAACATTACTGGGAATGTTTCTATTAGTTCATTGGACTAAACCTCTGAATTATTGATATTGACTGACTCAGGGCTGCTACTAACTGATTGCACTTTATATATTTATTTTGTTTTAATTGTATTTTAAATTGTATTTTATTGTGTTTTTAATGGTATTTTAATTGTATATTTATTTGTACTGTTTATTTGTACTTCGCACTGTAAAGCACTTTGTGACTCTGTCTGTGAAAAGTGCTCTATAAATAAAATTTACTTACTTACTGATATGTTTTCATTTGTTTGGGCTTCAGGACCACATTCCCTATCCCTGTGAGGCACCAGCATATATCGACTCAGATTCCCAATCTAGCAGCTCCCAGTACCAGGAATACCACGATTCCCCATCACCGTCCTCCGACAGTGGAGGCAGGAAGAGCAGAGACTCACTGCCTCTGGCCCCACTCTCAGGTAAACACATGTCTACAGCAAACACACACATCTACACATCTGCATCTAAACCCCTCAGCAATACATCCTATATCCTCCTGAGACCCAGCAATGCATTTTTGTCCTTTATAGGGGACAAGAGTTTCACAGATTTACTAAAAAAAAAAAAAAAAAAAAAAGTTCACTTTAAAGGACATTTCATAAAAAGAAACAAAAAAGTAAAAATGTATCTGAAAAATATGTTGCATCATGCTATTTCCAAGCAAGGTAATTATTTAATGTAAAACCCCCAAACCTTTACTTCCCTGGGTCTCAGGTGGATAAGAAGTATGAAGTGCACTGTGTGTAGACGTTGTATGGAACAAATGTTACATCATAATTGTATTTACATGCCTTTTCTCCCTTATAGGAAAGCGGAAGGAGCGTTTGTTCCAGTTCCTGTTTGAAATGCTGCAGACGCCATCGATGCGAAGCTGCATCTGGTGGGTTCAGTCGTCATCAGGCACGTTTCAGTTCTCATCCCAAAACAAGGAGCGCTTGGCACAGCTGTGGGGCCGACGGAAGGGAAATCGCAAGACCATGACGTACCAGAAGATGGCAAGGGCCTTGAGGAATTATTCCCGCACTGGAGAGATTCAGAAAGTGAAGAGAAAGCTCACCTACCGGTTTGATGAAAAGACTCTGAGAGGCCTTCAAGGAGACTCTAATACAGTGTAGAAATCATGAGTGGCAGCAGAAAAAGAATAAGTATGAAGGTTCAATGGATGTCCTGTCGGTGCTTATTTACATTCAAGGGGACGCTGAAACTTAAATGAATACTGAGTATTTAAAAAGCCACAGATATGCCGTTAAATATTGTCATTTAGAGCTGAGAGGTTGATATGAGAGGAGTCATGTATGGGCTTTGATAAGAAGTGTAGAAAACAGGCAGTGTCAGCTGGCTTAAAACATTATGTAAATCTAAAAGGTTGGCAAAGCATCTACTTTATAAGTAGACTTGTATCATGTGTTGTGTTTGTTTCTTTTTTACGTTCTGTATTGCAGATATTCAGCAGATTATGGACTAAAATGAAGTTGTAAACATGATCAGTTTTTGTGTTTTTAGAATAGAATAAATTTCATATATTTTCAGAATGTTTAATGCAGTATTTCTTTCTATCTATCTATCTATCTATCTATCTATCTATCTATCTATCTATCTATCTATCTATCTATCTATCTATCTATCTATCTATCTATCTATCTATCTATCTATCTATCTATCTATCTATCTGTCTGTCTGTCTTGTGAACAAAGACATACTTTGTTGGTCTTATCTTTATTAACCAAATCAGCATTGTAAAATGAGGTGAAGACACACACATAAACACACAAATACAAACGTCACCCACAACTGGATGGAAGAAAAAGCGTTCCTAAAACAGAGCTGTTAATCAGTAACATCTAAAATCCATCCAGGCACATATAACACATTACAATATGAATATAAATGATAAGAATTACATTTTTGCATGAGGTCGCCTGACTGAAGCTATTTAATTTCCATAGTAAAATGATGGGGTCATACACATAATTTGTATGTTGAAATCCAAATGCCACAGGGGAAAATTACATACAGCACAGTAATATTCAACGCAGATGGACTGTCATTACTAACTATGCAGGATTTTAAAAACATTTCTGCCAAATATGACAAACTAATCTGATGAGAGGTGGAAAGGATCTACGGTACGGTTTTGGGGTAATTGAATTTGACTACTTAATTTGATGCTACTTCATGCTTTATACTGCACTTTTCCACTACATTTAACAGAGAAATATTTATCCATCATTGAGAATGACTATTTATTCTACCAACATATAACTAGACTGTTTTTGGAGGGATTAAATTACCAAGTAAAATAAATGCAGGATATTCTACTGTGACCAGCTATGCATGCATTAATATATCAGTAATAATAATAATGAAAATACCAAAAACAAAGGCACAGCAGTGTGAGGTGTACATATATAGAACTGTGCATCCATTATTTAAAAGAATACAACTTTTTCCACCTCTGTAATACCAAACGTACTTTATGTGTATATAAGTTAAAAATATGACAGGTCCAATGAGCCACATTGTGTTTGAGTGAGGAAGATTTCCATTCACTGATGAAATACAGATGGTGTCTCTATGGAGCACATAGTGGCTGTTATTGTGCATGCACACAGAAGCGCATGCATGTTTGCATATAAAAGCATTTGCTAAATTCTTTTCTCATCATTTGCAGCCTATGGCTCAAAGCTGCAGCACACAGGAATAACGTGTTGTGGATTATGCTGGATTTTTTGTTAAAGCTCAAAAACTGTCTTTCTTCCTCTTATTTGTAGTAATGGCTGAATGGGGCTGGGTGGCCTACACTGTACTAGAAGTGCTGATCGCAGTGGCTTGTTGCTTTGGCAATATGTTGGTGGTGTTTGCAGTGTGTATTGGTATCCGGGATTCCCTTCGAGAGCCAACATTCTGCTTCCTGATTTCCTTGGCAGTGGCTGACTTCCTAGTAGGTTTGGCTGCTGTGCCACTGGCTGTACTGTTGGACGGCTGGGTGAGTGTGACCCCTGACCTCTGCCTGCTCCTCAGCTGCGTCGTGCTTGTGCTGACACAAGCTTCTGTACTGTCCCTGCTGGCCATTGCTGTGGACCGTTACCTTCGGCTGCACATGCCACTCAGGTGAGATATGCTCAACTATGGTCTGTAGTTACCCTTTCAACATCCACCAGGTCACACACACACTGAGCTTTGTCACAGGTTTAACCCTTTCATGCATAGGGGTCACTACAGTGGGCAGTTCTTCTCCAGCTGTTCTCTTGTATATTATATTCATGGGTTTAGTTGTTTTAGTTCCATATCAGCCAACACAGTGGATGCTTATGCATCATCTCATAAACATCAATTCATACCATTACAGTAACTGTGCTGTTGCTGATTGGTTCTTGAGTGGAAATCAATTGTTAATTGTTATTTTTTGCATATTATCTCCATGAAGTGAGTAATAACTAGTATTAGAATATGTTAAAATGTGAGAAAACATCAGATTAGCTGCATTAAACATGGTTTCATTTCACTGTTTTCATATCACTTTATCATATTGGGTTTTAAATACATGTTTCTTTGCTTCAAGAATAAAATTCATGGTGTAGCTGAGTGGACATTTTTGTAAATCTATGAAAAAAAAAACCTCAATCTCATTGGTTTTTTCATGCCTAAGGAGGAATAAAAACACTCAAAAAAAAACAAACTCAACTATAAGGTTCTCATAATTCATGCATGAAAGGGTTAACATAGAAATGAACAATATTTCTAATCAAATACAGTCTAATACACAGGTGTCAAACATGCGGCCCGGGGGCCTAATCCGGCCTCCCAAAGGGTCCAGTCTGGCCCAAGGGATGAATTTGTGAAATGCAAAAATTATAATTTATGCATTTGGCAGACGCTTTTTTCCAAAGCGACTTACAGGGGAAGACCAATCAAATCAATCAATCGATCAAATCTTATTTATATAGCGCCAGATCACAACAGAGGTTATCTCATGACACATACATATACATACATATAGAGTTGGTCAAAACCAGACTCTAAGCCAATTTACAGAAACCCAACAGAATTACACTAAGATATTAACAAACATTTTAGTTCAGGTTCCACATTTAGACCAATTCAATCTCATGTGGGCAGGATTCAGTCAAATACTATCATAATAACATACAAATAATGACAACTCCAAATTTTTCTCTTTGTAAATGTAAATATTTTCATGTATTTACACTAAAACAAAGTATAATTTCACAAAAAATGTGAATAACCTGAATAAATATGAACAACCTGAAATGTCTAAAGAGAAGTAAGTACAATTTGAATAATATGCTGCCTGTTATTAAATGTTGTGTGTGTTTGTAGATCCACTGTGATCTGTAAGTTACAATGTACATGTGGAAATGATAAACTGAGGCAGAATATTGTTAAAATTACACTTACGTTTTCAGTTTGTTCATGTTATTACCTCCGCCAAGGAGGTTATGTTTTTGCCAGGGTTTGTTTGTTTGTTTGTCTGTCTGTTTGTTTGTCTGTCCGTTAGTGTGCAACATAACTCAAAAAGTTATGGACAGATTTGGATGAAATTTTCAGGGTTTGTTGGAAATGGGATAAGGAAGAAATGATTAAATTTTGGTGGTGATCGGGGGTGGGGGGGCCCACGGGGGGGGCCACTGATCAGCCTTGGAGGAGGTCTGCGCTCTCCGAGTGCTTCTAGTTCACATCTTTTGAAAGGAGAGTTTGTAGATGTAAACGTTTTCATAATGTAAATTTACTTTTTTTGCTCTAAAACAGAGAAAAGTTTGGAGTTGACATTATTTCTATATTATTATGTTATCATTTTACTGGTTCGGCCTACATCAGATCAAATTTCGCTGAATGTGGCCCCTGAACTAAAATGAGTTTGACACCCCTGGTCAATACATGCATTTTAACTTTACCTTTATAAGCTTGACCCTAAGGCAGTGTTTTTCAACCTTGGGGTCGAGACCCTACGTAGAGTCACCGGAAATTTCTAGTGATTGATAGAAATTTTACAAAAAACTTACTTATAAAAAATATATGGTGAGTTGACAGAGACAATCACAGTACATAACAGACACGACAAACTCTGAAGCTGAAACTGAAGCTCTGTGAAACTGTTTATCTTTCAAATGTTCATTGTGGCTGGTTTAAGATGCTACAACTCTTTCATAATTCATAGTTTGAGTTATTGTTTTTTTGTTTTGTTTTTTTGTTTTTTTCATTATTAATTAGCAGCCTTGTAAATACATGTTGGACAGACTGTACATATCCTGACCAAGGAAAATAAAATTCTCACTTTGTGCAGTAATCTACACCTGCTTTTCTGCCTCTGTCCATAATAATATACATTATATAGACTAAATGTCATCTGAAATTAACGTTTATTTGCATCATTGTATAGCAAGCTATTACATGATCAAAAACAAATAAATTTTAGCAAAAAAAAAAAAAAAAGTCTTTGTTTTGAATGTCTGGGGTCGCCAGAAATGTGTGATGTTAAAATGGGGTGGTGAGCCAAAAAAGGTCGGGAACCACTGATCTAAGGGATAGTTCAATGAAAAGGGAGGATGCTAAGAGGTTAGAGTGGCTCTGTAGATTACATGCATGCTTGTTGGTTGAAAAACAATTCTGCTTCTCATTCCTGTTTTTCCAGATACAAAGCCCTGGCCTCACAGAAGCGTACCTGGTCGGCTGTGTCAGTGTGCTGGATCCTGTCTTGTCTGCTGGGGTTCACTCCTCTGTTTGGCTGGAATAACTACTCCTCTGTTGCATCTAACTCCACAAATACATCTTCCCTCTCCTCCTCACCCCCATGCACCTTCCTCTCTGTTATCTCCCTCCCCTTCATGGTCTACTTTAACTTCCTGGGATGCGTCATGGCCCCACTGCTGCTCATGACTCTTCTCTATGTTCGGATCTTCTGGAGTCTGCAGGGACGTCTGAAGGATAGTTCTCCTCAAGCCCAGGCCTCTCTGCTCAGGGAGAGGAGACTGGCCTGCTCCTTGGCTCTGGTTCTCATTTTGTTTACCGGCTGCTGGATTCCGCTTCACCTGATGAACTGTCTACTGTTATTTCATGGCCCTCAAGCTGTCACAGAGTGGACACTTTATACAGGCAGGTGGTCATTACTTTATTTTGGCAATATTATTTAATGTTTTTATGAACTGCTTTAACCCTTTCATACATGAATTATGAGAACCTTAGTAAATATTTTTTCTTAAGTGATTTTATGCCTCTTTAGGCATGAAAAAAAACATGCAAATGAAATTTTTTATGAGCCTATTTTTCATGGAGTTACAAAAATGTCCACTTGGCTGGACACCATGCATTTAATTTTTGAAGCAAAGAAACATGTAGTTAAAGCCCATCATCAGAAAGTGATATACAGTGTGAAAACTATGAAATAAAAACATTTTTCATACCGCTAATCTGCTGTTTTCTCTAACTAATACTAGTTATTACTCACGTCATGGAGATAATATGCAAAAAAAAAAAAAAACTGTTAATGACAGTGTAACACAGGGTTCCTGCAGGGAATTAAAAAGTCTTAAATTTACAAATCTAAAACATCTTTAAAAGGTGTTAAATTTGATATGGTAGGTCTTAAGTTGTGTTGCTATAAACTTGTTGGCTGTATTGTGTTTAAATGTGTACAATTTGCAAAGAAAGTAAAGTTAGCCGACTCAGTTACACCTGTTCCAATCCACCAATTTATATTGAAATTAGGAACTAATTATTGCTAACTTTATAGCCTCTGGGGAGAAATGACTCCAAATTGTGGGAATCAAGGTGTTGGAGTAAATAAATACATTTTCCTAAATTCTTGGAGTCACAAATTTTCGCCAGGCTGTGAAAAGAGTTGTTAAATTCTGTTCTAAGTAGTCTTAAAAAGGGTCTTAAAAAGTCTTACATTTAACTTGTAGAAACCTGTAGGAACCCTGTAACAACACCCCAGGACCCCAGGTAGAGGAGCAACCACTATGGTGGAAGCAAATGGGGATCTGTATGAACAATAAACAATAACAATTAGCAATTGATTTACACTCAAACATGTTACTGCAAATCAGGTTTATCAAGAACAGCAAAGTTACAGAAATGGTATGAATTGCAGTGTTTGGGATGATGCATGAGTGTCCACTGTGTTGGCTGATATGAAACTAAAACAAAACCCATGAATATACAAGAGAACAGCTGTAGAATAACTGTCCACTGTAGTGACCACTATGCATGAAAGGGTTAAATAATTGTCATATAATTGCAGATTACAATACTTACCATAAATCCACTGTTGCAGGTATTCTCCTGTCTCATGCCAATTCAGCCATCAATCCTGTGGTCTATGCTTACCGCATCCCAAAGATCCAACAGGCCTACAGTCAAATATGGAGGCGGCTCCTTATGAGAATGAACTGTTGCCCCGGAAACAAAGAGGGTCGACCATCAACAATAAGCAGTCAAGCCAATCAGACAGACACCTATGGATCCAGACCGAAGGCCACACCCTAACTCCACTGTGTCCTGACATGATGGACCACTGTTCACACAGGACTGACTCTTATAAAGTCCAAGCATTTAAAGCTTCATTACAGCTGATGTATGTTTGGCAGCTGGAAGCCAGGGGTCTGATTTGTGAAACTCACATTTACAGCCTTTTATTGACATGAAAGACAGTGTTTGGCTCAAGTGAAAACAACCTGTGCACTCTGACTGCTGTGTCCTTGTCTGCAAAACTTTTCTCCAGTCAAAGCTAATCTCCTGTGACCCCACTAGAGGGTGCTCTAGACTAACAAACCCAAGAGGTGGCATCGTACTCAAACCATGAACCCATCAATTTGGGGAAGGTGACAAATAATGTTCGATTCACTGATTTTTGGACAAACAG